>NW_024962262.1:37227591-37401119 GCF_019238085.1 Lagopus leucura
TTTCTTATCTTTTAAAAAATTACTGTACTTCAAGATGATCATAAGCATGATTCTAGATTGAGTCCTGACACATAGAATTTCCATCGAAATGTGCAATTAACACTGGTGCATGGAAGGCTGCAGAGCCAAGCAGCAATAAAATAAGTGGGAAATGTGGTCCAGAAGTGACAAGGTCCATCCAACTTCGGTTTATTTAGATCGATTTTGTTGAAAAACAATTGTAACAAATGTGAGTTAAAAGCTGAAAATGATCTGGTTGAATGTCGATGTAAAAGGTCTTATTGTCATGAAACTTACTTTGGAAAGCTCCACTAAGGTTCTCCTTAAGCCATTTTCTCTTTGCAGAAAACATTTCAGCATGTGCTGAAAAAGTAATACAGAGTCTGATTTTTTCTGATTCATCATGAAGAGCTATGCTTGAAGGGCTTTTTGATTTAGAATGATAGTTGTTCCTACTGTAAATTTGGATTCTGTGATCAATAGTGTTCAGGCCCACACTGCCGCTGTGATTAAACTAGATCCAGCAAAACAGGCTGTTCTGTATGTTATGCATATGTCTCGTGGTCCTTTTCTTTGTACGTGCTATCTTTTCTGAAGACCATTTACCCCTGATTTGTGTTGTATTTTGTGCATTCTTATAGTAACATGATGTTTAAAAAGATTATATATATATATAAAACTATGCAGTCAAATTCTTAGAAGTTAGAAAATCAGCGTTATCCGAACTGAGAGTTTTGCTGAGTCTGTTCACTCCTTAAGCCCTGTGGAGTTTTCCTATGATGAGGTTGATGGAAGGCTGTGACAGAGATTATGCTTTCTACTTCTATGTCCTGAGGTCTAGATCTCATTTTGTTTGTTTTCCAAATGCCCAAGAGAGAATTTAAAGAGATATGATTCTACATGAATGAAAAAGATAGCATCTTAGAAAGTCTAGTGCATAAATGATTTAATTCTAATTTAATTTCTTTCAGAGTTTCTGAGATCTGTGCTAAATATTTTAGATCAATTACAGAGGTTAATTATGCAGTTAAACATGTGCCATAGCTCTGTTATGCAAAACTGATGTATGATGCAGATACAGTGCCAATGATTGTCTATTATTGCTGTTTCCATCAAGACATAAAAGCAATATATTATGCTTCTTGTTGCCATGGAGAAAGGGTAACTTTGTGGTTTTTTCTAATACAATTTATGTGCATACTTAATAATTAATGCGGAGTGACACGTCTTTGAGAGGTAGAGTGTAGAATAAGTTTGTTATAACATTTAATTTATTTTACTGAAATTTTACCCATAAAAATATTTTTTTTCTTACAGGAAAATGTGAATGTGGGCAATGCACTTGTTTCCCTCCAGGAGACAACAGAGTCTATGGAAAAAACTGTGAATGTGATGATCGGCAGTGTGAAAGTGCGGATGGCAATGTCTGTGGGGGTATGCATTCACTTACTATAATATAATTAATATAAATCTTGGCCGTTTATAATCTTCTATTTTCCCTGATTATATAACATAAGTATATAAGTACTGTAACATAAATAACATAAGCAGTATAAGTATTGAATTTATTTAAAAATTCCAGAAGCACTAATAGTGAACTGGCTTAGAGATAACTGATAGCACGTATGCTAAGTGCTATAGCATATATCAAATTCCATCAGTATTCTTTAAAGAAGAATAAAGTTATTTAAATGAAACTTGAAAAATTAAGTAATTTTATATTTGCATTTTGTGTAGTTGGCTTACTGAGAACATTGTATTTTACTTTATGTTAATAATGACCACCAATATATTTGAACATTTCATATTCCATAACAGTGATATTTCTATCTTCTTAGAAAGTAGAACATATTTTGAAGTAATCTAAATGCTTGATATACATTGTAATCATACTTGTACATTCAGATGGTTTATTTTAGTGTTGACAATGGAAACCTCACTTCTTGGTTTTGCAGTGATGAATGTTGGCATTAAGAAATAAGATTTAGATATGTAAATGCATGCATAACGTATTGTATTTAAAAACACAGTAATTGTATTTGTCCCAAATGCTCTCTTTCTATACTTTATTGGCTTTTTAATAATATTCTTAACATTACAATAGAAAACTAAATGAATCATAACATATTTCATTATATCTCTTATTTCTATCTAAAACAAACAAACAAACCACATTGCTTCATAATCTTTGTGCACGCAAAATTTCCAACTACAGGGAATCTTTCTTCCAGGGCTCTGCCAAGCACAATGGAAAATTTGAGTTGAAATATCTAACCAACAATAAAAATTGTACATAACATTGAGGGTAATTCAATAATATGAATGTGTAGAAAGATAATAATTTGAAATTTAATTTTATTTAAAAGATATCAAAGCAGATAAAAGCACTGAAATCCTGGGAAGGATTTGTTGTTAAGTTAAATAGCTGGAAACCAAAATTCATCATCTTCCATGATTAAAAATATCCATCCCACTTATGTCATTCATATTTTACATTATTCAGAGACAATGCTTCAGTGTTAATGCTGCTAATTGGATTGCACATTTTGGAAATCATAGGCAAAATTTCCATCGTCCATTATTTGTTATAGTGATAATTTTAACTTTCATTGTTGGCTGGAGGACCTCACTCTGAAATGATAATCAGCTCAACACTGTCTATTTTCAATCTGCAAGAAGCATTTTAATTCACAGTGTTATCTAAATAAACTCTTCCCTTAAGTCTAAACAGTGTTGTCTATGTCAATGGCAGAAAATAACTAATTCAGTTTAAAGGTGTTTGTTTGTTTGTTTGTTTTTCCTAATTTTGAAACAATAAATAGAAAGGAAAATCAGTTCATGAAATTATGAATCAGAGGTAGACATAAGACACAGCTGGTCTCTGGAGTTTTAGGCTTCCCAACTAGAAGCCATACTGCAGTTAATAATACCTGCTAAAAATTGTTGGATTTTTGTGGTAGATCCGTTGGGATTCCAGCTGTAAATAATTGGCAGATTATTTTTCATATTCCCATCATTTTCCTTCTTGTTCTATCAATTATATTTTAACATATAGAATCATGGAATCACAAGGTTGGAAATGACCTGCGAGATCATCTAGTCCAACTGTCCTCCTACTACCATTGCTACCACAAGCACTAAACCACATCTCGTAGCTCCTCATCTAGAGGCCTCTGGAACACTGCCAGGGACGGCGACTCCACCACCTCTCTGGGCAGCCATTCCAGTGCCTGACCACTCTCTGAGAGAAAAAGTTCTTCCTTATGTCCAACCTAAACCTCCTCTGGTAGCAACTTGTGGCCATTTCCTGGTCATTTCGCATAGCTGTTAACATATTTTTAGATTACTGTAGATTAGGTTGTAATTTACTTCTTGAAGCATGTCCCTATATCATGGGACATATATAGGTGTCTTACTGATTACATGAATCTCTCCCATATACCACTTTCTCATGGCTGCTGGAGCTCTGGAGCACCTTCTTCACTTACATTCCCTTCACTATATTTTCCTCGTTTTTCTTACTAGTCACATATCCTCATTTTTTTTATGTCATCCAGTGTCTATCTATGCTTCTGATCCACCTGCCCAAGAAACCACACCTTCACCTCAATAATTGATTTCCTTGCTGCTTCCTTAACTTTCTAGAACTTGATCTGTAAGTTCTAAATACAGGAACGTTTGTATCTGCATTATCTTCAGAGAGTCCCCATTGATTGCAGCTTATCTCACCATTTAAGTGAAATCCTCTCACCTTCACATGCTCACAATATGAGCTGCTTACTCTACACACATTTTCTGCTTCCACTCTGGCTTTCAACCAGACAAATATGTCTCCCTACAGTTTCTGATGAACTGCTTTTATTATCTTTTTCATCTCTTCAAAAGCACCTGATATGACTGACAGCTTCAACCCAATCCCTTAGGAATTGTCCAATGTTTTGTTTGACTCTAACTTTCTATCTTTCTGATAGCGTTTCAAATGTTTCTTTTGATACATGGTGTTTCTCATCTCTTTGCTTTCATAAGATTCTATCACCTTTAGCCTTGTTTCACTTCTCCTTTTGCAGTTTATTTCTTCACAGAACTTCTCCCATTAATTTTGTGTTAATGGCACACAAATATCTCTGTTCCTTATGCATTTGCCCTGCCTTTTATCTCAACCTGAACCTCTTAAATCTCTTGCTGAACTGCTTATACTTTTCCCTTCTTTTCATGATAATTTTTCTACCACTATCACTACCTCTGCAATCACCCTCAGGCTGTAAACTCTTGGTAGTAACTGTCTGCAGAGAACTATAAGATGGACTCCAAATGTGCAGTCTGACACTGAGCACTGAGAGCCTGTAAGCATGCAGAAAGAAAACCAGTGTTTTGAGATAAAACACATTCTGAAATGTGAAATGTGAATGACAACCTTAATCATTTGGATAAGAATTTTTCCCGTCCTTCTCTGACCAGCAGAGATTGATTAATAGCTTGCTTTTCAGACCAGCTGTGCATGCGATAGTAGAAAGACCTGAGGTGAAGGATATGATAAATTAGGGTGCAATAGAGTGAGACCTTATTGTCACGTTTCTGTATGATTGTAGTGAGTCATTCACTTAAAAATTCAGCTGCCCATCATTGCAATACCGGGAATAGAGACATTTTTCTCTCCAAAGACAGAAGTTGCATGAGGACTCGGAAAAGATTCCACAGCCTTCTGTTAGTACATGTGGATTCTCCTTCCTTTGTTCATGCCTCTGCGCAGAGACTTACTATGGCTAGAGGAGGTGTTTCATGCAGCCTTTGAGACTGCTATGTTCTACCTACTTAAAAGCCCATTACTTGGAGGCCCATTTATTTCAGTGATCTTAGGATCATGGAATGATTTCAGTTGGAAGAGACCTTAAGGATCGTCTAGTTCCAACCCTCCTACTGTGGTCAGGGTTGCTACTGACTAGATCAGGCTGCCCATGGCCCCATCCAACCTGGTCTCCAGAGATGGGGCATCCAGAACAATCACTGGGCAACATGGTTCCAGTGCCTCACCACTCTCTGAGTAAAAAACTTCCTCCTAATATCTAACCTAAATCTTCTCTGTTGTAGTTTAAAATAATTTCCTTTTTTTCCCTATCACTATGTGCCTGTGTAAAGAGTAATTTCCCTCCTGTTTATAAACTCAGTTTAAGTACTGGAAGGTTGAAATGAGGTCTCTTCAGAGCCTTGTCTTCTAAAAGCTGAACAAGCCCAGTTGTCTGTCTATTTTCACAGGACAACAGCTTCCAGCCCTCTGACTAAACTCATGGCTCTCCTTTGTACCCATTCCAACATCTCCTATGTCTTTCCTGTGCTAGATTCCCAGGCCTGGATGCAGTACTCCGTTGGGGCCTTACAAGGGCAGAGTAGAATTGAATAATCCCCTCCCTCTTATTGCTGGCCATCCCTCTTTTGATGTAGCCCAAGATACTGTTGGCCTCCTGGGCTGCAAGTGCTTGATGGGTCTCCATCAAGCCATTTGTACACCAAAACCCCAAGTCCTCCTTGGCAGGGCTGTCCTCAGTGAGTTCTCCTAGCCTGTTCATGTATCTGGGATCACTCTGACACAAATGCAACATCTTGTACTTGGCCTTTATTCAATCTCATTCAGTTAATCTGGGTCCACTTTCAAGCTTCTCCAGATCCCTCTGGATGACATCCCTTCTTTTTATTGTGTCAGTGGCACCACTCTACTTAGTGTCATTAGCAAACTTGCTGAGGGTGCTCTCAATCCCACTATGTAACTCATTGATAAAGATGTTGAAGAGCACCAGTCCCAAAAGGGACTCCCAGAGGATAGTCACTGGTCTCCACCTGGATATGGAGCCCTTGATCACAAACCTCTGGCTGTGATCATTCAACCAACTCCTTTTCCAATGAGTAGTCCACCTTTCAAATTCATGTATATTTTCAATTTAGAGATAGGAATGTGACGTGGGACCATATCAAAAGACTTGAAAGATTATGTAAGATTTGCCCTGAGGTATTGCAGTGCTGTTCCACAACAATATTATACATCACACTTTCTTTGACTTTACTAAGTTTTTTATTATTTCTTGTGGAAATTAAATACTTTTAGTGCCAACAACAGCACATAAATGACTGAAGCCAGCAAGAGTTCTGTCTTGGCATAGCTGTGTAACTGAAATACAAAAGGTTTAATCTTTATTTATCCAGTGTCCTGGCGAGAGGTATACTTCTCTCTCTCCTTTGAGGTTATGGCTGTCCTACAAACTGCAGATATGTCCTGATCTTACAAGTGTAATTATTTCCCCTACTGTGTCCAGTAATGTTTTTCAGTGATGCCATTTTTGTCTGCTCCACCTCATTGGGCTGACTGTTGTTCTACATGTTCTGCTCTCTTTCACGACTGAGGGAAGGCAGGCAAAAAGAATTCAGGACAACAGTAAAGATCAATTTGAAATTGATCTGATAATGCTCTTAACTCCATTCATTTTGATTTGTTCTATGGACCATGATGGGCATAGCTGTGAGTTCTGGTCATAGCAAAACTTAATCTATTGAAGAAAAACACCAGAAACCCTTCCGGGTTTTCAACATACTAATAGCAGGTGCAGGATTATGCTGCTGAAAAACTCTATGATAAAAACAACAAGAGAAAAAAAAATGGTTGAAACTCCACACAAGCTTTGCTGGTGCAAATAGCAAGGACTGAAACTCATAATGAGTAACACATAGCAGGACCTTTACATAGCAATAGGGATGATCCCATACCGTTTTATGTCAGTATTTCAGTCTCCGCTTTATATACTGCGCAAACAAGATAATCAGCTTTGAAGGGATCTTTTCATATTCAATCATGATGCCTGTACTGTCTTTCACATTAAGAAACAACCAAAACTCTGGTCATCCCAGCAAGCCAAATTTTGACTAGTGGCAAAATCAGACTTCAAAAAGCATGATATGTGTATTTTCAAGTGTGCGACTGACCTTGTTTACTTCTTAACTTTTTGTTTTGGCCACAGCACATCAAAATTTAATCATAACACTGTATGGAATCCAGTTAGGTAATTGAATAGTTGGCGTATCACAACCTTTTACACCAAGGAGTACCTGCAGCTATCTTGTCTGTTTTCCCCAATTCCTCCAGGCTCATTATTTTGAGATTCTGATTTTGGTTCAGAGGTTTGTAAAAGCTGGAGGAACTGCTTTGTGCTTTGGAGAAAATACTGAGCTAACAAATAGCACTTCTCTCCTTCAGATCTGCATTCACACCTCTTTCTCCTCTAAGAGCAGGAAATCCATGTAGTGAAACTCTACATAAGAAGATATTTTTATTTTTTTAATGAAATGAAATCCCCAAGTAAATTAATTTTCACTTCTTAGACACAGTCTCTCATTGATTAATTCACTCACACTCTCACACTCAGAGTCCCGCAAGCATACAAATGTTTGGGTTTAAGTGTTTGGTCAGGATTATTTCTGTGTGACATGGAAGATGGACAAGAGCCACCAAGCTCATAGTAGGTCTTTTCTTCTTGGTGAACAACCACCTGGCAGTTGTCTTTTATTTCCTTTAGAACCCACCACTTAAGATGATTTTCTTGATTCAGGATTTTGCTTACTTCCACACAAGCCTTGCACTTTTTGTCTTGACATCCTTAGAACAATATTGTTCCTGTTGGGATCAAAAGGAAAGGCATGACATATAAATACTATGCACTCTGTTTTGATATCCTTTACTGTGGAGCACTCAGTCTTTTGATGACATCAAGACATCGTGGTCTTGACAATGATTTGACACATCACTCAGTTTTCCTGATTTGAATGTGCTGTTGGATGTCAGTGCAGGCCATGATTTTAACCTAATTCTGGTATTTCTTCTGGTGCTTACCTAAACATTTCCATCCATACTTTATTCATACTAGCATTAAGATTTCTAATAGCAGCCTCTATGTATTGGCAGAAAACAAGGGAAAAATCATGATTTACGAGTCTACATTTATTTAAAACTACAATTGCCAGCTTTCTGTTTTAAACTTCAGGAACAAACACAGAAACTTCCAAATCATGTTATTAAAATCACTGAAGGATTATAGGATCACATAAACATTACCTGCATGTGCAGTGGATGATGTCCCTCCCAAGAGGCTGGTATAACTTATCCCTAATTGCTGTGCTCCTTTGAACATAAATTTTTCATTACTATCCAGCTAGACTAAGTAAATTGATTCAGAGGACATGCAGATTTCATTTTTTGGAATATAACTATGCATTGTTATATGGTAAACAGCAATGGTGAATTCTTTTTAATGAAGATTTCTAGGTCCATAGTACAGAAATCATGAATGACATTTATTCTCTCATTCTGTCTTACAGTGAGGCAGAAACACGGTATTTTTAGATTATATGCTCTTATAAGACGAAGAAGTTCATAACCATAATGAGAGAGCTGTGATTAATGATACACTTCATTTAGCAAAGCTAACTATTAATATTATGGTGCAGTTGCTGTTAGACAGTTTTCTCATTTCTTGCAGTAATATTGCTTCACAGAAGAAATATATGATATAATGTAGCTAAAATGCTTAGTAACAACAATTAGAAAAAAGTATCAGACTATCATCCAACTAAAGAGAGCTTTTGATAGTATTTGGCCTGAAAATTCAGAAATATGGTTTCAACTCTTGACTCTGCTATAGAGTTCACAGACTATCAGCTGATAATCATCAGTTGAAAGTCTTCAGTAATCTAAATGTAGGCACCTCGTATGATTTCTGCTGTCCCTATCCAACTATAATGTGCCTCTAAAAGAACACAGGGATGCTTATATAGTTACTGCCATCACGAGGAAGTCCTTGATGCTTTAGATTATGTCAATCAGTGCTAGGCATATGAACTCAACTTGTAATTTCTCTTTTGTTCCTTTTGTGTTCAAATAAAAGTTTTTTCATCTCCAACATATTTTTCATCTTTTCTTTTGAAACTTCTTCAGCACAGGGACCAAGTTCTCTTGACTGAGAAATCTGAAAGCATGCATGGTATATTCTGTATTAAATTTAATTATTTAGATAATTACTTTTTTTTTTTTTTTTTTTTTTTTTCTTTCTTTCTTTCTTTCTTTCTTTTAAATTTACTACAGATTTCTGTCCTGGTGACTCAGACATCCAGCCAGAAATATATAAAAAGTTAGCATTTCAATTACAACATAAAACATTTAGTTTGTTCTGCTTTTTAAACAGCATAAAATCTGACAGGTTTGGATTTAGCTTTCTATCAGAATCTTTCTGTTGAAATAAGCAATAAAGGCCTATTAACGTATCAGTTTTTAAGTTGACTAACAGTTATTAATTCACAAAGCCCAAAAGGGTCTTATACACTGAACTTCATGTACTGGTCTATAAGTAGTTATTATGTTACACATAGGACTCCCTTATATTGAACTCTGTGTACTATGTGCAACTAAAGCTTGTCTCTGAGAAAGGCATCCATTTGTGCTTTAAAGACTGTAGGTCCATACCAATGTCACTAGACATTACTTCAATAATTCTCATCCCCATATAACTGCTTTTTTTCACTTTTCAGATTGTCTCAATTTGTCAGTACCAGCTTTTCTCTCTGGTTCTCGCTTTTTCTTGGGTAGTTGGAGAATCCCCATTCCAATACCTTCAAAGAAGGGAGTTCAGATGTTGCTGAAACACTTCTTAGTCTTATTTTTTTCAGTTTGTTTTGCTTTTTTTTCTTTCTTTCTTTGGTTAGCTTTTTCCACAGTGAAGTGAGTAGATACAGATCTTTGAATGTCTTTCAACAAGTCATTTTCTTCACCCTTTGAATTCTTTCTTTGGAACTTTTTGTGACTCTTCCAAGTTTCTCAAAATCTTTTCAAACATGGATTATCACAGTGTGTTTCCATCTCCTCAGTGCTCTAAATGTTTCTATTTACTTCTGTTCCTATTCATACCTCTCCTTTTACATACATATGAAGATTGCATTAGACCTCTTCATGGAAATTTCAGTTGAGTTGCCTATCTGTTCCATGCTTCAAGCTGGGGCCAGATAGATAAGGCAGATAAAAATACTCTGAGAGAAACTTATCCATAGTAAGTTTATGTAGACAATGCATCTAATTGGGAGTTGCATATGGAACAGCATATCCAGTTGTTTACTTCTTCTTTTGTTTCGGTTTGTGGTATCACTGTGTTTTCCAAACATAACAAAGAATCTATGGCAGCATTACATTTCACTTGTTGCTCGTTCAATCCATAATGTTTGATATATATTAAATGTATCTATGTAAATTTGTAATCTGTGCTTAATCTCACTTGCAAAATTGTTAATAAAGCTGTGTTCTTTGTGACTGACCATTTACAATTGTGTAGAAAATAAGACCAAAAAGAATTAAGAGCAATCGATACACCATCTGAGCTGCAAAAATTCTTCTGAACATTTAGATGCCTATGAATATGGACAGCTCCAAGACTTTGGAGCCTCCAGTATTTTCTAATATAAATTAGTGAAGTATTTGGCTGTCAGCACTTGCAGCGAACTATAATAGTTGTCTCTCCTTTGAGCTGCTGACAGTGCTGCCTCCTAGTTTGTAAAGTGAAATTATGTTGTTTCACAAGAAGTACACAAATTAGAAAAGTAAAATGGCTGATTTTAGTCTCTGCATCCTACAGTTTAGTGCTTCGCCAGATAGTCCCACGACTTGTTCCCAACTTCCCAGCTCCCAGATTATCTCAGTTCCCTCATTTCCACCTGTGTTCTACATAGGAGGTGGGATATGACAAAAGTCACTGATATATGCAATTCACTTCTTTTAAGCCCAGTAAACTAATTAACTAGCTAGAGATTGTTTTTTGTTTTTTTTTTCCAAGGCAAATTACAATTCTGTGATGAAAAGTGAAGTACTACCTAGGACATATTTCTTATTTCTTTTTCCCGTTTTCCTTTTCTGTATTCTTATCTGTATTTGTTGACACCTTTTCCTCTTCATGTTTCCTTTTCCTTTCCTCCATAGTATGCCCTTCACATTGCAGAGATCTGGAGGTGACCTCAACTATGACCACATTCACAGTTTTCTGCTTGTTTTGCTAATAACCTAACTTGGTGTCATTACAGGCCACGGCATCTGTTCATGTGGCCGATGTGTTTGCCAGGAAGGGTGGTTTGGAAAGTTGTGCCAGTATTCAAGGAAGTGCAACATGACAGAAGAGGAGAGCAGAAGTCTCTGCGAGTCTGCGGATGGTGTATTATGCTCAGGAAAGGGTAAGGACTGACACCTTATCTACTCCACAACAGTGCCCTTGCAGAAGAAATGGTCAGGTTCTGGCAGACTAATGTGCATGAAATTGGGCTGTTGTTTAGTAACTCTTTCAAAGGCACCTGTTATTATAGGAATTTACATTTGGTTCTGTAATGCACTTACATCCATTTTGCCAAACACCCACTGCAGCCATACATGCTTAATGGCATTAACGTTCTATGCAGTTTGTTAATAGCTTATAATTCCCTTCATCTGTTTATCTGATGCTTTGCATTAAGCAGCTGTACATTATAAACCAAATGTTAGCACTCCATCTAGTCTTAGGGATAGAATGCTATCTGCAGTAACACTGCAGTGGGCAAGATGGAAAATGTAATATCTCAGGCAAAAATAAGTTGAGGATCGAGCTTAGCAGCAACATTCAGTATGCTCAACCTCCCTTTGCCAGTGCAACAGCAAATGAAAGGTAGATATTGGTGGTCCCCATGGCAGAATCCAACACATTCTCTTATCTCCTAACTTTTATTAAGGTGGTTATGTCAGCTTCAGTCCAGCTATAAAAATTTGCCAGAGGGAGAAATAAAATTTTAAAAATCCTGATAATTAAGTCAAATTGTTCTCTGAGGTTCTTACCCTGCAGTCTTTCAGGATGGCTAATTGCATTACTGAAAGGAGGGTTTCTTTGCTCCCCTTTAGTGCAAGCTGTCTCTTTTTAAAATGTAACATAGCTAAAAGAGAAGAGATGGTAAATGGGTGGTGAGATTAGCTGGAGGCTGGAACACTCCCACACAGAGATGGATGTGCCATCTCCTCTGTCCATACATCCACTGCATCAACAATGATCATCTTACCTGTTAACTGGAGAAAACAGCTAAGAACCTTCTACATCAGGCAGAATTTAAATTGCCCTTTCCGGTAACTTTTATGTGTATATGCATATGGATTTTTCAGCCTGATCTTCTTCAGCTTGTTCATGGCTGATCCAAATTCCTCCCTGTTGTACAATTTTATTTTTTTTTTTAGATTTATTTATTTATTTATTTATTTATTTCGCTAAAGTTGGTGCAAATCATGGAAAAGGAGAAAGTTGTGGTGTTTCACTATTACTTCTAGAGAATGTAATTATCTATCTTTAAATTAGGGTACACGAAAGAGAATACTGAGTTTCTGCAGGAATGAAATTGCTTTGTTGTAATACAGAAGCTAACTTTGCTCCTCATTGGCATGGTCTCCCTGTGATTCTTTATATAAACTGTGAAGATGAGCAATAAAATACACAATATCAGATTCTAAATAAAAGTGAAAATTAAAAATGATGTTGAATTTTAAAATATTTGCATTATCTGCTGTCTTTCGGGTGGCTGAAAATTGCTTTTTCCAGCCTGTGGGTTTTTCTCCATCAACAAGTAACTTTGAACTAACATATAAGGGCATATGTCAAAGTAAATTTTAGGCTTTGGGAGCAAATCACCTGGCAGGAACTTGCAGAGAGATCAAGAATTTTTTCTCCCTCTCTGTTGGCTAGAGGTTTGGGATCTTGTAACTGGTATAGTCTGAAGTGTTCTGGAAGTTGCCATGAGTTGTGAAAGTGCTTTTAAACTTGTCTCCATTAATATAGGGAACAAAGGTCCAGATTTGCTACAATTTTAGTTCACTGTTGAACATTTATTTTATATAGGAGTTAAAATTCTGACCCTAAATCCATGTTCAGGAATGCTAGTGGGATTTTTTTCCTAAGTTTTTTCGACCACAGTTTCCAATGTGATGGAAAGTGTCCCTCAGGGCAGCCAATATAATGAACTTGTGCCAAATTAGGTGCTAAAGCAACATGATTGTGGAAACATCTGGGCACAAACAAGTGCTTGCTCCAGCAGAGAAATATCAGTATATGTCAGATAACTTACAGAAGTGCATGGCTGGCAAATACCCAAGGGGTAAATCGCAGTACTTAGACAAGCGCTAATTTAGGCACAGGTATTTTTTTCTTAGATACTTCAGACATGGGCAGTGGGATTAAGTGTACCCACAGAAAGTCTGCAAATCACACCAAGCTGAGAGGTGCAGTTGATATGCTAGGAAGAAGGAATGCTATCCAGAGGAACCTGGGCAGGCTTGAAAGATGGGCTTACACCAACCTTATGAAGTTCAACAAGGCCAAGTGCGAGGTCCTGCATGTGGACCAGGGCAATCTCAAACACAGATACAAGTTGGGAGGAGAATTAGCTTGAGAGCAGCCCTGAGGAGAAGGATTTGGGGTTGCTGGTTGATGAAAGACTCAACATGAGCAGTCAGTATGTGCCCCTCTGCTCTTGTAAGACCCCAACTGGAGTACTGCATCCAGTTCCAGGGCCCCCAACAGGACATCGAGCTGTTGGAACAGGTCTAGAAGAGGGCCATGAAGATGATCAGAGGGTTGGAACACTTTCCCTATGACGACAGGCTGAGAGAGCTGGGGCTCTTCAGCCTGAAGGAGAGAAAGCTCCAGGGCACCTCATAGCAGCCTACCAATACCTGAAGGGGGCCTATGGGAAAGTTGAGGAGGTACTTTTTAAAAGGCCGTGTAACAACAGAACAACAGAAAATGGTTTTAAATTGGAAGAGAGTAGATTTAGACTAGATATTAGGAAGAAATTCCTAATGTGAGAGTGGTGAGACACTGAAACAGGTTGCCCGGAAAAGTTGTGGATGTCCCCTTGCTGGAAGCATTCAAGGCCAGGCTGGATGGGGCTTTGAGCAACCTGGTCTAGAGGGAGATGTCCCTGCCTAGAGCAGGAGGGTTAGAGATGACCTTGGAGGTCCCTTCCAACCCAAACCATTCTATGATTTTGTGATTTTATACTATGACTTGGGGAATGACCTGTTTCCCTTAGAGATGGTGCTTGTGTTTCTTGTGAAAGATGAGAGAGTTTTAGTGACTTGGAGCACTGATCAAATCTACCTAACTGACGGTTATGGGACGCTCCCTCACGGGCGAAAAAGCCTCTGCGTAGGACCCTAAAGCTTGTATTCTAAGTGAGGTGAGATAAAGCAGGCAGTACTTTCACATCCACTAGAACGAAGTTATGAAGAAGGCTACTATCTCTTGTGTCTCTGAGTGGGAAGGGAGTCATAGGCAAAGAGAGACAAATTTCTCAAAACTTTTGTTTATGTGCTCTTATTATTATTACATTATTAATATTCAGGCAAATCTATTCTTGATATTTAAAAATGTGCCTGGAAACCATGCCTTACTGAGTGAACATAGTTTAAAATGTTCATAACTCGTGTGACCGGCTATGTCCAGAGGCCAAAAATGAGAAATTGTTCCTTCTTTTTCAGTGCATTAAGCAGTATGTAACCAAAACTGGTCAAAGAGAGAATGTAGAACATGCACTAATGAGTTCTTTCAGGGTTTGTTATTTCCATCCTTGCTGGAAACCTAGCCAAAATAATGAAGAGCTATAATGGATTGAGGAAGCTTGAACTTCTGTATGTCGCATTTAATAGTCTAAGGAGTTCTGGTTTTTAGTAGATAAGTGCTGAAAACTTTCAGAAAATTAAACTCTGTTAATATAAGCAAAGTCGAGTGTCCACATTCCTAGGCTACTTTGAAAATCTTGGCTCACTGACTATGCCACCTGTAGCAAAAGCTCTTCCCCAGGAAAACAGCAACATCCACCATGCTGCTGCCTCCCTGGCAGTAAATACAGGGCTGCAGATGGCTACTGCAGTGGTGCAGGGCGCAGGTGAGGTAATGAGCCAAATCCCATCCAAGAGGATCCGAGTGGATCCCATCCTGGCTGGGATCCCAGGAAACACCCCGCAACTCATTAGGCTCGTTTTAATTAAACTGAGGAGGCTCCCAGAGCAGCATTCTGTTTAGGGAAAATACTCGATACATAACAAATTTTACCTTATGGAGCCTGATCTTCCTTGCTTGATTTGGCATTAAATTTGCTGTATCTTCTGTACATCATGAACATTCATCAGGAGCAGCATCAGTGACTGCTTATGCAGAATCATTTCAGGTTCTAACAATGCCATGATTTTATTAACTATTTTAACGTCACAAAAATTCTCATACTGTTCCGTGTGATTTTCAGCTGTTTGTACCTTCTAACTTTAATAAGCATAGACATCTACTTTAAATGACACTCAAGTATGTCTTAGGAAAGCTCCTATAGAGAAACTGGACAGTATGTATGCAATTCTCTATTGCCTATTTGTATAATGACAATTTTTATTCCTGTAGGAAATGTCAGTCTTTCATGTCAGTGGCACAGTAGGCAATGCACACTGAACTTACTGAAAAAGTAGATGCTTAATCAAATACTTCCATTCCCAAATGTTCCAAACGTTAATTGTTCCTGGATATGTTTACACATTCCATATGTTACAAGTTAAAACAACATTTCTCTAAAATGAGACAGGGATCTTTTCTTTCAATAAACAATGTAAATTAATTATATTTTTAAATGAAAAAAAATAAAAGATTTTCTGCTCTGTAGTTTTAAAAAATTAAGGTTCAACAGAGATCCTTTGGTGAGTAAGGAAAAGAAATGAGGAAAATTGGTTGACATAAACAGAACCACATTGAAGGAAAAATAATAATATATACTTGATTTATTACCATGGATTTTATTCAGAGGTCAGTCAAAAGAAATGAAAGACGGCTCAGCTCCTTTTAATTATCCATGAACTCTGTTTGTTACATAATGACAGAATCAAGCTTCCCTCTTTTTTTTTTTTTTTTTAATAATACATTGAAGAAATTGGTGCTTTGTACTGTAACTGTATTGGAAATATTGCAGGAAGGAGCAATTTTCAACATCATCTAACTCATTTATAAGTACGTTCTGTTAAAGGTCAGCAGCTTTTGTAACTTTAAACTCAATTTTCCATAATTATAAGGTGTAAGTGTATTTTTTTTTGTTGTTGTTTATTTTTCAGTTTGCTTTGTGCTGCAACTTCCTGTAATTGCTATCTCCACACAGTGTTTTCCCTCTGCAATTTCTAAACTCCTCATCTTGGCACTTAAGTGTTCTGAAGTCTGTGTAGAAAAGGAGATTCAGACAGCTGGGGATTGTCTCCATAAAAGCCATCTTTCTTCAGCCGAGTGTTGTAATTGGCCAGGTGGAATTTCTAGTTGCAGAATTCCAGTGGAGCCTCTCAGTACAGAAAAGCTCCCAAAGACTCTTCTCAAACTACAGGCTTCCCAATACACATTTGTCTGGTGGCAATTGTCCTTTTTCAGGACTCAGAGCCATGAATTTTCTCTTGATTGTGGTGTCTGAACTTTTCCTTAAAGGGAAGTTTTCGGTTCCACCCCGCTTCTAGGTGGATTATGGGTGGTATAACCTAGATGTCACTGAAGAGTCTTTCCTTTGGCTGTGGAGGTGTAATCTGTTATGCAGGAGCTCTGGATTCAACCCCCAACATCTCCACTCTTTTTGGTTTGGATATTAGGAAAAAACTTCACAGAAAAACTTGTGACGCACTGGCACAGGCTGACCAGGAAACTGGTGGACTTACCATCCCTGAAGGCTCAAGAAACATTTAGATGCAGCACTGAGGGACATGGTTAGTGGGCATGGTGGACTAGATGACCTTAGTGGTCTTTTCCAACCTTAGAGACCAACCTGCAGGAGTGAGCAAACTGCTGAACCACAGTTATGTGCACAAATACTTTTTGGCATAGAGCAAAAATTGATGGAGGTTTTGGGGGTTCGAATATCCATAGGAAACATCCCTAAGGACTTTGGATGAGGAGTAACAGTGGGTCAGAAACAATTTGAGCCTCTCCAGTCCAAAAAAAAAAAAAAAAAAAAGAAAGAAAAGAAAGAAAGAAAGAAAGAAAGAAAGAAAGAAAGAAAAAAAAGAACAGTTTATGTGGTAAGTGGCCCTGATTGTAGATCTGAAGGAAATCTTCGAAGTGTGAGTCCTGATTAAATGAAATAGCAGAATCAAAGCATTAGCAGGAACGTTTTGCCATTCTCGTGGTCACTTTGAAAGAATTCTTTTATTCAAAAAGCTTTTAGCTTGATTATTTTCTTTCATACAGTAGTTTCTCAGGCAGTAATTTTGTGCATGCATCTGTGTGTGTGCACGTATGTCTGGAGATGTTATTTTCGAGCCTGAAAATGCCGATGCTCCTGCACTGTAAGTAATAATCTTTGTGATTTCAGGTTCCTGTCACTGTGGAAAGTGCATCTGTTCGCCACAGGAATGGTACATTTCAGGTGATTTTTGTGAATGTGATGACCGAGACTGCGACAAACATGATGGTCTCATTTGCACAGGTGCGGTACAGGCTAACTCTTAATTGCTGTAAGAAACAAGCTGTATGATGAGAATTGTGTTAGACAAAGCCCATCTTCTTTCTCCACTTATGGAGGAACTGCATTTTCAGATTATTCAGACCCAGTGTAATTATTTCTTTATGCAGTATAATAATCAACTTAAGGTTTCAAATCAACAGTAGAAAGTCTGAGTGTGAATTTGAGTAAGCAAACAAGATATGAAATCCATTGACTATTTTCATTGTAGTAGATCACAATTTATTCCTCTTTGCCAAAGAATGTACAGTGGAAGAGCTGCCATCATGAGATTTCTTCAAATTTAAATTTTCTCGGTGTGTAATATATTTAAGTAATAGAAAACATTCACTTGCTTGATGATCTTCGTTAGGTGAGAGATATAGCTATGTTGGGCAAGGGATCTTCTGGCAATCATAGCTCTCAGTGGGAGGCTAAAATACCTGACAGTTTTTCTCATGGTGTGATGGCCACTGATTAAAGCAGATTCACCCAAACACTGTCCAAGTGATTGGGTGGCAGATGCAAAGAGACGTGGGCAGGCTGCCAGCAAACTCTCATGACAGCTCTTGTGACAAGTAGCAACATGGGAATCATTAAATTAACTTGCTGGCTACTTCCTGTTACAAATCTTAATTTTAGAAAACCTTTGCTGAGCAATTATTAGATGTGGAAGGAATCTGTGAGATAATTAGAGTCAGAGCAAGCAGGTTGACACTAGTAATGCTGTTCACAAATGCTGGCTCCCAGCTCACCCAATTAGCAAGTGGCCTTTTCTGGGGCAAGTAGCCAGTACAGAGGCAACGGGGTCCTGAGCTGAAAGTCATTCACAGGCCTTCATAAAGTTGATATCAAAACCAGCACACAGTGGAAACCCAGGATGTACAAGTCTCTGGCTGAGCATCCTGGAGTCATGAAAAACACTGAAATAAATTGAAAACCTGGGTCTCAGTACTTAGTGTTTCTATCTGCAAAACAAGATAAATGCATTTCTCATCTAATAATGAGCTTGAGATATTATTTACTTGTTCAGCATTTCTGAGAATTTAGGCTTAAAGATTATTAGGTTCAAATGTTTATTACTGTTCTGTTTTAAACTTTTTATCTCCACATACCTAGTTAAATGTAATTATCTTTTTTTTTTCTTGTACATTAAAGTACAGTGTGAACAGTGAGTTTCAACAGCTGAGTGCAAGTAGTAGTAGCATAATTACAGTACTTGCAATTCTGCTGATGAAAGAATGCTATTAATTCTTCATAAGTGTAGGCCTGAGGTGGCTTCTTAATGCAACGACACAGTAATTATGCTTCATTGCAAAAAAAAAAAAAAAAAAAAAAAGGTAGGGGAATGATAAAGAAACAATGCAGCTACTTTATCATGGTTTTTACTTCCCATAAGACACATTTTAATGTAGCACATTTCAATTATGATAATTGCCATTTATTCATTCTGTTCTAGGTAATGGTGTTTGTAACTGTGGAAACTGCGAGTGCTGGGAAGGATGGAATGGAAACGCTTGTGAAATCTGGCTGGGAACAGAATACCCTTAACAAAGGACACCAGAGACTGAGGGTTCTTCTAGTTTGATTTTTCTTTAGGCTGCTAGAACATTTAATTTTGGAAGTACTCAGAGTGTGGGTGTGGGTGTGCATGGTTGTAAATACTCTGGAACTGTCATGTGAATGCCAGCTCCTTAGAGAAATGAATAGCAAAACAAAACAAAAACAATAACAACAACAAACAAATCATTTGGGAGCAGGACAGCCCAAGCTCTAAAAACTAAAATCATTAAAAAAAAAATGGCCCTCCACATTTTTTTGATAACTTCAGTGAGGCTGAGATACTCCCATTATGTCTGTTTCTTAAGCAATCTTTGCGCAAAATGAAAGAAAGTCATTTGTTTTTACATTATATGTTCAGTTTTCAAATATCCATATCAGTATGCAACAGTATTCCTGTAGAAGAATAGCACTACTAAGTATTTGTCAGGTACTTGATTTGATATATTTTATGGTGTTTGTCAAAAACGTTGTTTGACTCTTTTCTTTCCAAACATCCAGATTATGCCCCAGCTGCAGAAGAAGCATTAAAGCAATTTATCAAGTTTTTGTTTGTTTGTTTGTTTGGTTGATTTTTTGGTCAAAGAATTGAGAATTGAATCTGTGCAACTGATGTTCCATTACCCCACAGCCATTGGCTGAAGACTCAAAATGTTTGAAGAGATCCTTGTCCACAAGATAACTTCTGATTTTCTATGGTTAAAGAGTCAATAACTTGGTAATCCAATTCTTTCAATCCAAAATTAACATTCTACAATACAGCCAAATGCATAACCTATAGAAGTATAAGGAATTAAACTAATAAATGTATGATTAGCTATTCCAAATATGTATCCTGCCACTCATATGTACTTTTCTCATACTGTTTTATATATGTATAGTTGCCTAGTCCTCTTGAAAGTAAAGCAATGAAAATTTGTTGTACTAATAACTTTTAGGATGACAACTCTATATGCTATCAGAAATCACTGTTTGGAACAGATTGCACTGTCACATATGGTCTTCACAGAATTTCACTGGTTTCAAAGTCAGAGGCCTGAAGGTCAACTGACTTGAAAAGTCAGCGATGCTGGGGAGTAGACGGGTCACAGCCAAAGAAGCTCAAACAATGACAACAAAGTAATTAAAGTTTTAATACAATAAATACAAACAAAGCACTGGTATGAACAAAATTTTATTTTTATTTTTCCAATGGTGAAATGCTGCTCAGTGTGAAATTCACATTGAGTTATGAAAGATGCACAACTATTGGGACTTCCCTAACTTATTTACATATGAGTCTCTCTCTTTTTTTTTTTTTTTTTTTTTTTTTAAATACATGTAGATTTGGCAGCCCTTTAATTTCTTAGAGCAAAAAAAAAAAAAAAAAAAAAAAAAATACATTTTAATTTCAAAAATGCTTATATTTTGTGAAATCATGATCGAGCAAGAAATTGCTTAAAAGCTTGGAAAGCATTTATTTTTAATATCAAACTAACATTGTGGTTTAGGTGCCGAGGTTCTGATTTTTGAAGAGGTACATGACTCAGAAATAAGGGAACTATGTATCAACTGAAAAGGCATTTTCATTATTATTCTAGAAATCTGTTTTCTTTTAGAAAGGACAATTTTGAAATAGCAAAATACACTGGTACAGAATACATAACAGAATACTAATTTTTTAAAATGAATTTATATAACCATTTTCATTATTGCCTCTTCCCATGTAGCTTTATTTTTACCACATTTTTCCTTAATCTAGATTCTTCCTTTCTAAAACTGAAGCTTGTGAAACCTATGTTCTCAGGGTGGCACAGTATAATCACCAAACATTTATGCATAACTTATATAGGAGTTATGCACAGAAATGGGTCACATACTCCAGAGCAGTGAATTACCTTCTTTCTAGGTAGCCAAAATGTCAGATAAAAGTATATTGATACAATATTACAGAACTTCAAAGTAAAATTCATATTGAAATAATTACTTACAATTTATACTTATAACCCTAAAACTGTTTATGGCTGAACAGGAATATTCAGAATTAAATTCTAACAAAATTTAATCTTGTCAGCCCTGCTGCCTGGACAGCATGGATTGTTGGGTTTGTATTTAGGAGTATTGCGCACCTGAATACTCTTACAGTCTGCCCTTTTTCCACATATACGTTCATCTGCTGAGTCAGAGAGTAAACAATGAAAAATACAGAAAGTTGTACTTTATTTCCTTCCATTCATATTTGGTACTGTAACAACAGAAATATTAGATAATCAAAACTCTTCTTCAGACTCAGCAGATGTTCTTTATCTGTTTTCTGGTATGACAAACACATTTGTACATACTGTACATCAGCTTTGGCATTCCAGGCACTCGTATCCAGACAAAGAAATAATTCTTTAGAGGGTTACAGCATCCTATTTGATGCATTTTCCTTTGTAGTTTTCTTTCATTTCAAATTTATATACTTAAGAAGGTTTAGATGAATCTTTCTTACAGTTTAATTTAGTTTAATTTTGGTTTAAAAATGGACTTTAACATTTTGGCTACCAAGTGGGTTCCACGGCCATAGAATTTCAAAAAGTATTTTCCACATTTTTCTTAAGGTACATATGGAAAAATATCAGCAAGTTCTAAGACAACTACCATTAGTGGCTAATTAAAATATAAGTTATCAAATCAAATGGTGCTATCGTTATAAACCTTATGTTTTCTAAGACTACTGAAAATGTAATGAATACATATTTTCCTCTTCACTTTTTATTCTGTTTCTTATATTGTTGCCTGAACACTTCCCCAGTCCCCTTCATGCTGAGGTAACTGGAGATGGGGCTCTTAGCCAATCTCTTCTGCGTCTTGTTTCCTCCCTAGGAAAATGAATACGGAAGGAATACAACTATTTCTCTGTGTAAGTGTAAAAAACAGTGGATTAACAAATTGTGATTTTGTTACACCCATTCCCCGTGACAGGAATTCCAGATACATAAACAGTAAAGTCAGGAAGAGGCACAAGGGATTGAAACATACTGGCTGGATAATTGCATGAAGCTGTAAAAGCTTGCTTCCAAGGCCTGTGGAAAACAGCATTTGTAAGTGCTGAAAACAAACTGGATAGATGGGGATTTCATAACAGCTGGGTTGATGAAGCTTAAAACAAAAGATATGCTAACCTTGCTTTCTTGTGATAGAAAGAACAAAACCCAGAATGACACAGAACTCCTCTACAGGTGACTTGCAGGAGTATGCCTATTTTGCATAACATCAGTAAAATCATTTCTAAAACAGCCATAGATTCATTTACTTCTGTAAATTATTCACCCCCTCCTGATCCCTCTTTTCCCCCTTGGCCAAACGCTCTTACAGAAACACACAGATGAACATTACCCACTCTGATATTTCTGATGTGCTGCCCTTGTTTCCTGACAGAACAACATCTCACTTTGTAACTAAATGGCACTGGGATGAAAAATCTGAGTATTTTTGTCTCCAGGTAATAGAAGGAAGATTTTACTGCATCTTTAAAAATAAGTCATAGGATTTGGATGAGTCACAAAAACAAACCCAACACACACAAAAACCTGTTATTAGGTGTTTTAAAATACACTGCACAGCATATGAGTTTATCCAACAGGAAATTTATAAGATAACCTCCTTACTTCATCTAGTTTCACTTGCATTCCCATCTGAATGGAGTTGAATAATATCTTATTTGTACCAAAAAACTGACGGTTCAGCAAAACACACTTTTAATGTATGGACCAAACTGCCTGCATTCATACTTCCCAATTACAGTGGTCTTAAACCAAGGGGAAAGTTTCCCCATGTACGTATGAAAAGCCGGAGTTCTTAGTGTTGTTTCAGGTAAATACCAAAGTCAAATAGAATTGCTTTACATTTATATTTAGGGTTGTTTGTTAAGGATCAACCTGACTTTACGCACATTAAATTTATGAAAACAATTCTAAATTAAAAACTACGATTTGAGAGCAACTAAAAATAAAACCAGCACTTGAAGGAACATCTGTGCCTGTGTACTACAAAAAAAATTTGAAAGCTATAGACACCTTTTTATAGGCTCTACAGTTTGAACAATCTTTTAAATACACAAATGCCTGTGTATTTATAAAATATTTGAAGTACAACAGATCAGTGCTATGCTGAACTGAATTTTTGAAACTGCGCAGGTGTGACTGGTTTTGCCAAATAAAACCTTAGCTGAAATACAGATTAAAAAATGTAAAGAGATGTATGAGTAGCGTTAACATATCTGTCCACTATGGAATTGTGAGATGAAGTTAGATTGCACTGCAAACAGTATCTGTGAGAGTAGCTACAATCCAGAACGAGAACAGAATACAAAGCAAGCGTGCAAAGGATCTGGAACGCTGTACATTCACAGACATCTGGACATGTAAGTACAAAACACTCAACTTGTAAATACAAATTGATTCCATCAGGTTTAGCATACAGTATTTTGGTAGTAATAGATAGATAGTTAGAAACAGCTTTCACTTAATAGCAAAATTAATTTTGGAGGGAACAAAATGGTATCATCTCATCCTGGAGAACAGCAAGAGAGGTATCATATTAAAGGAGCTAAAATTTTCTTTGGCATGGTAAAAGGGGAGAATTGAGTTTGCCAAAATATTTACATGAAGTTTTACCATACTGTGGCCAGTGCAATCATGTTTTGCACAGTCTACTTCTTACATAAACTTTTTTGTTGTTTTTCAGTATGCCTTCATATAAATGCTTTATTCATCATGTTCAATCTGTGTATACAACAAATAATAATAAAGACAATCTGTACAGTGCAGACAAACTCTTTGCATATATGTATGTAAATTCAGTAATACAGATGAACAAGTCTTTGATACACTCAATCTATTACATGCAGTTCATCCTTGCCATCCCCTTCCCATGCAACAGACGAGACAAGACAAAATTAAAAGGAGGAAACAAAGCACAGAAACCCCTTTTCTGTGTTTAAACAGACTGTAGAAAAAGAAATAATTTTTAGGACAATGATTCATTCTATTAAACACACATATGCATTTAATCCACAGAAACAAAAAGAGAAATTAAAAATATTATGGTGCATTTTCAGTATGTATGAACTGCTAATGGTAATAAAATCCAGCCTTAATTGTAGTCCCCTAAACTGCAAATTATAGTTACCTGGCATCAAATAGTACTTATGTAGCTTTAGGCCATAAACCAGAGGCTCCTTGCAAAGCTCAGCCAGCTTTCCAGTCCTGTCTCTCCCTGGGCTCTTAAACCAGCGAGAGTAAATAGACAGCTGGATTGGACATAAACTCTTATTCCCTCCTCAGGAACTCTTAAAAAATCTAAGTGAGAAAGGGAATGTAGCCTTCAGTTGTATTACCCTACTCAAAATATTTGTGAATCGTTGCTCCTAAGGGACCCAGGAGATAGGACAGCATTAAGGGTACTGCATCCCATGGGCCCTCCGAATGCAGGGCAAGCCCACATCACATCATGTGAGTTGCTTTGGTTTTGTTTTCTCAGCTATGATGCACAAATCCCACTGGACCAGGTGGGATGAGAAGTGTGCACCGAGATTTTTACTTTTCCCAACAAGCACATATTTAGTGCTAGCAGGCAAGGGCACAGTCTAAGTCAAAGTTGGTTTGCATTTTTTTATCACAGTAGTGAAGTAGTTTTGCATTATCATTATTATTACTATTATTTACATTCCTTTCCCGGAAAGACCCTAGAATCAAGTGTTAGCTTGCTGTTCTTGTTTCACCTAGATAACCAAGGAAATCTGGCCTACCAAAACAATCCAGAATTTAGCAGCTTTATAGTAGCTTCCTTGAAGAACAACTAAAAGTTGCTTATAAACCACATCTGAAAACTAGCATGGAAAGTTCATTAAGACTGAATAAGTTACTCAGGGGAGCAGATAGGGAGTCTGAAATGACCACTAGTCTCTTCCTGTTAGGGACACTTCAGAACAAAGACATGATAAAATGAAATACGAGAAATACAATAGTAAAAAAGGAATGGACAATTTCCTTTTTTTCTTTTTTTTTTTTTTTTTTCTTTTTTCTTTTTTTAATCTCTGATTATCAAGATAATAGGTAGAGGCCAAGAGAGTGCTATCACATAGTTCTCCAGACTGAGGCACAGTTTGGTCCTTGTTGCCCTTTCTGAGAAACAAATACTTTCGTAAACATACAGACAGCACCCACAATCCTAGTGTCTGAAAGCACGTGACTAAGCATGTAACATGTCAATGTCATTTCTGTGGTGTTGTCTAATTTTTTTTTTCCTTGTAAGATTGGTTTTACTGTTCACAAGAGACAAACTTAAAGTGTTGATGGTGTTTCTCATGATATCAGCCAAGGCTTCAATTTTATAATGTTTTTGATTTTGTCTAGGTTCATGTAGAAGTACAGTATACAGAGATCAAGGCAAGGCACCTTCAATCTATCAATTTGGTGAGGATATTATCATAGGAAGCTGGGTAGAGGTACGTACTGGAATATCAGTGAGATACATAGGACTGGATTTTGCATGCTTAGCTAAAAATAAAAATAAAGTTTTGTAATATGTCCAGTTGTAAAACTTTTTTTTAAAACACCAGAAAAACTATAATTTTTAACTACTCTTTGCATTGGTGCTGCAGAAAAGAACACAACAACATCCTTGCCCATGCTTTGCTAAGTAGGTGTGGAAATCAGCCAAAAATAACAATGGCATTAAGTTCAGTTCCTTAAAAACAGAAAAGGATTATATTCGAAATGGATATAGGTAGCGCAATTCTGGTTAGTCTTAACTGTTTCTTTTTTATTGGTGGTGGTAGTTTTTCAAACAATGAAGCTTTTGTAGATGAAAAATGAGCCTTAATTCAGGCCTACAAGGCCTACAAAATTCTTTGGACCCACTTTCCCAAAAATGAGTGGGTCTTGCTCGCTGGGCAAGGCAAATGTTACCATTACCAGTAAGCCTGTGACATGTATAAAACACACACACACAAAGAAACTGTAGGGGGATGCCAAACACTCATTCCAGAAAACTTCCTGTTGGTTGTGTTTGACACTCTTCCCTCCACTATAATGCCAACCTCAGAAGCACAGTATCTGTTACTAAAGAGTATTCACATTGATCAGCATTGTAAGCCAGAGACAATGATCCTATTTTTTATGGATATAATTTGTAATTATAGATTTTTGAAGGCTTCCTGATTCCCTGATTACTTTCAAAACTAAGCCACTGGCAACACTTAAAGTTATAGAGAAACACAATCCCTGCAAAAGGTCACAGACAGTGGAGCGAGCAGCCTTATAAAAAAGGGAAGAAGAGAAATCCATAATAGCACAGGTTTACAGCATCTACCTAGAAATTACTTGATTATTTGTGTGCTACAAAATAGAACTTAAACACATGAATTTTGCTGAAACTGGACTCAAAAAAGGATTATGGGTAATCGTCAGCAGGCAAGGTATCAAGTGTACTTGTGAAGTATGTCATTCACATGAAGTGTCACAGTCACAGAAAAGATATTAAAAAGGCATTCCAATATCTGGTAGGGCATTCCATGGTCTGAGTTTAGCTGGTTCATCCAGGTGTCTTCTCATTGTGGGTGGAGATACACGTTGAGCTTTATCCGCTTGCAATGATTCAGTTCAGAACCAGCCACGTGCCAGGACGCCACTTGCTGCGAGCTGATCCACAGACACTGCAAAGGGGAAGTCTGGCAAGGATAAATCGCTCAACTGCACTCAGGACTCAGTAAGTCACAACACCTGTGAGGATCTGGCTATGTCGTCTTACTCTTGTTGACTGGTGGTTTGCCGCCATTCATTATTGCAGACGCACTTGTGCTTTTACTTGGAGTTACCCCAGCCTTTGGCACTGTTTCTCCAATATCATGCAAAGATGGTTCTCGATACATGGCAACTGAAAGGAGAAAAGAAGGAAAGAGACATTTTAAAGAACATGTTTTATTTAAGAACATGTCCCAAACAGGATTATCTACAGTAACTAATATTTTTTTTTGCCCCATCCCTGGAGGCATTCAAGGCCAGGCTGGATGTGGCTCTGGGTAGCCTGCTCTAGTGGTTAGCGACCCTGCACATAGCAGAGGGCTTGAAATTCAATGATCATTGTGGTCCTTTTCAACCCAGGCCATTCTGTGATTCTATGATTCTATGATTCTAATATACTCCATGTTTCTCTTGCATGATGGGAAACTAGTTTCACAGCTACTTTGCATGACTGATATCTTTGCTAGACCCTCTGAACTTCCCACTTCTACCATATCTGTCTTAAAAAAGCAGGAAACTGTATGCTCACCTGTTTAAAGGAACTACTGAAACCTCAGAAATTAGAAAATACAGTTATGTATTTATATGAGACAGATATGCATATATACTCATATATATACTCATTGTATGTATTATCCTTAAAAAAGGTATTTTACGATTTTTTAGAAGTAAAATATGAGTTGTCTGGATGCAAGTGCCTTTTTTTTAGCCCTACATTGCAAGACTGGGCTTGAGTCCAGCTAAGAAAAATTATTTGTACAGCTGGCTCCCAAGTCCAAGAAGTGTGGTTATAACCTCTTCAGGTTACAGCTGAAGAAGTGTTTGGGACTTTTCTGCAGAGTCTACATGAAATTTGAGGGTTTTGCTCTTCCATTTCAAAAAAGCATGCAGTACACACTAAGCTACACTGAATGCAGAGCAGAAAGCTCCAAACTAAACTACTAACTGAATTTTTAGATGAATTAAAAGTTTGCCCCTGGGTTTCATTCCCTGTATAACCAGTTTAAATCCTTTGAGGGAAATATATGTGTTCAATTACACAGTTCCAGCTTCCTTAATGATTAATACTCTTGGATAATTCAATTCCATTTTCCATGTCAGTGATTCAGGTAATATTTCCAGTTACATCTAACTTCAGTAGCCTTTATTTATATCAGAGCAGTGTTAAAAGAAATATCAAAGCAGTCAAAGGAATTAATCACCACATTGACTTTGGGTTTTGCTCTCTGCTGCCACAGAGCACAAATCTTTAATCACTTGGCTTATTAAAGTCAAAGGCAGGAGCATCAAAGTACTGGCACTGGTCTTCAGTAGTGTGGGGTTTCACAAGAAATATAGAATTTGATAACTGATCAAATACTTGTTCTAACATTTCCAGTAACATAATTTAAATCCTTTTGGCCTATGAAAAGTCTGAAATTAAAGATCTTCTCTGGAGTATCTAAGGCTGATTATGATTTTTGTCTTCAGGATGAGACCCCAAAAATGTGTTAGGAATGCTTTCCTTTGCTGCTTAACAAAGAACTTGATAAAGTAACACCATGACCTACAAAAATATTAAGTCAAATAGTATGAGATAAAACTACAAGGAGTTATATATCAGAGGTGTAATATTTTAAAATTCTCATAGGCAATGTAAAAAACTATGCCTGGCCTAGATATTTTGAAAGCATTTGAGTCCAAACATTAATGAAAATGGTTGTTTCCTTTCTAATCAATGGATGTTTACTTAAAAAATGCACTGGGTCTGACTTATAAAATATCAGTAGTGTTGAAAGCTTGTGAAAATACAAAAACATTGTGAAACAGGGGAAGAACAAAGGCATCATCCTGAATTCAAATTTAAAGTTAAAAATAGTATTGTTCAGAGTTTCACAATAAAGGAGCAATCTAACATTAATAAACTCTCATCCCTTAATCAAAACTTCTAAAGTCAAAATAATTAAAAAAAAAAACAAAAACAAGAAACAAACAAACAAAAAAAACTGGACTGTTAACTAAAATATTATTAGTGTGTGATTTTAGATGTTAAGTAAGTAGGTAATTTTTAGAATGACTGAGGCTATGTGTAGCAATGATCTCAGTGAAATTTGGAGTGCTGACAGGAGTGATGTCAGAAGGGTGACTATCAAAACTGCTATCTTGAACTTCAAGGGAGCAGACTTTGACCTGCTCAGGACGCTTGTAGCATGGGTCCCTTGGGAGTCGCTCCTTAAGGGTAAAGGGGTCCAGGAAGCCTGGACGCTCCTCAAGGTGGAAATCTTAAAGGCACAAAAACAGGCTGTCCCTGAATACCGTAAGGCGAGCCGTAGGGGGAGAAGACCAGTGTGGATGAGCTGGGAATTACTGTCAAGACCCAGGAAGAAAAAGAGAGTCTATGTCCTCTGGAAGAAGGGACAGGCTACTAGGGGAGATTACAAGGAAGTTGCTAAGGCATGCAGGGAGGAAGTTAGGAAGGCGAAAGCACAACTTGAACCCAGGTTGGCCTCTGCAGTAAAGCAGAATAAGAAATCCTTTTACAAATATATAAATGGCAAGAGAAAAACCAAGGATAATATCTATCCTTTGATTGATGCGGCGGGGAATGTGACCACAGATGACAAGGAGAAGGCTGAGGTCCTCAACGCCTTCTTTACATCTGCCTTTAATACTCAGACCAGCTATCTTCAGGGCACTTTGTGCCCTGATCTGAATATCTGGGCTGACATGCAGAATGTCTCCCTGGAGATCGAGGTGGAGACAGTTAGAGAGCTCCTCCTCCATCTGGACAGTCACAAGTCCATGGGACCGGATGGGCTTCATCCTAGGGTGCTGAGGGAGTTGGCGGGGGTGATTGCTAAGCCTCTCTCGGCTATCTACCAGCGCTCCTGGTTGACTGGAGAGGTTCCAGAGGATTGGAGGCTTGCTGATGTGACGCCCATCTACAAGAAGGGCCGTAAGGAGGACCCGGGGAACTACAGGCCTGTCAGCCTGACATCAGTGCCAGGGAAGGTCATGGAACAAATCCTCCTGGGAGAGATCACACGGCTCGTGCGCGGCGTCCATGGAATCAGGCCCAGCCAGCATGGGTTCATGAAAGGCAGGTCGTGTTTGACCAACCTCATCTCCTTCTACGACTGGGTGACCAGACTGGTAGATGAGGGAAAGGCAGTTGATGTAGTCTACCTAGACTTCAGCAAAGCCTTTGACATGGTCTCTCACAGTATCCTTCTGCAGAAACTGGCTGCCTGTGGCTTGGACAGTTTTAACCTCCATTGGATAAGGAACTGGCTGGAGGGCCATGCTCAACGGGTGGTGGTCAATGGAGTGAAGTTTAGCTAGAGACCTGTTACAACTGGTGTCCCCCAAGGGTCGGTACTGGGGCCCATCCTGTTTAATATCTTCATTGATGACTTAGATGAAGGGATTGAGTGTACCATGAGTAAGTTTGCAGATGACATTAAGTTGGGAGGTGGTGTCGATCTGCCTGAGGGCAGGGAAGCCCAGCAGAGGGATCTAGATAAGCTGGATCGCTGGGCTGAGGTGAATGGGATGAGGTTTAATAAGGCCAAGTGTCGGGTTCTGCACTTTGATCACAACAACCCCAGGCAGCGTTACAGGCTTGGGGATGAGTGGTTGGATAACTGCGAAGAGGAAAGGAACCTGGGGGTGTTGGTTGATGCTCTGCTGAACATGAGCTGACAGTGTGCCCAGGTGGCCAAGAGGGCCAACGGCATCCTGGCCTGCATTAGAAATAGTGTGGCCAGCAGGAGCAGGGAGGTGATCGTCCCCCTCTACTCAGCGCTGGTGAGGCCGCACCTCGAGTACTGCGTTCAGTTTTGGGCCCCTCACTACAGGAAAGACATTGAGGCCCTGGAACGTGTCCAGAGAAGGGCAACGAAACTGGTGAGGGGTCTGGAGCACAAGTCTTATGAGGAGCAGCTGAGGGAGCTGGGATTGTTCAGTCTGGAGAAGAGGAGGCTCAGGGGAGACCTCATTGCACTGTACAACTTCCTGAAGGGAGGTTGTGGTGCAAAAGGGTCTGGCCTCTTCTCCCAGGCAAATAGTAGGACCCGAGGAGATGGCAAGAAGTTATACCAGAGAAGGTTTAGGTTGGATATTAGGAGAAACATTTTTTCTCTCAGAGGGTGATCAGGCACTGGAATGGCTGCCCAGGGAGGTGGTGGAGTCGCCATCCCTGGCAGTGTTCAAGAGGTGCCTGGATGAGGAGCTATGAGAGATGGTTTAGTAGCTTGTGGCACTGATAGGAATGGGAGGGTGGTTGGACTAGATGATCTTGCAGGTCGTTTCCAACCTTGTGATTCTGTGATTCTGTGACAGGACACAAAAAGTGATGTAGGTTAGAGGTGGCCTGCAGAATAAATAGATCAGTCATAAATAGATCAGTCATAATCCAGGAGAAAAGCAAATGTGTTTTCCAGGGAATGTGAAACATCATATTAGTGTGCAAGGTTAGTACAGCTTTCATTTTCATCTACCTTGCTTCAATTGTCAACTTACACAAGTTATGTATATTATATCAACTGGCTAAGTAATCAAGTATGATCTGTTCTATAAACAGACCTTTGTGTTTTGCATTAGAAAGCTTTTACCTTGAAATACACTTCATCCATTCCATTTATAACTCTCAGTTAGCCCACAATGTCCAATTTTTCATTCTGATTGGAAGACTCAAAACACTTTTTGCTGCTAGCAAGATAATATCTTAAAGGTGATAGAATAAATATCCACAAAATATTTCTTTTCTTGAAAAATGACCTCCTAATCTCTTCAAATAATATTTTTAAATATGCCCTTTCTAGCATCAGTGTGCCAAAGCACAAAACTGCTCCATGAATCCTGGGGACTGTCATTTGGAATGGCTTCTGTGCATGGAACACACATTCACAAAGGTTATTTGGTTATTTTAGAAACAATTCCCTTTTCTTTCCCTGAGATTTATAGGAAGATCTGCCAGTGATGGACTACATCTCACCTTCCAATGGCTTGGGTAGAAAATGAGCTGCTGGTTTTGTTTTCTTGACTCTATTTCCTTTCATGACCTGCCCTTCCTTGTTCAGACCTAAGAACCAGGCCCTTCCGGACTCCTGTTGTCTGTAGAGCATGGATGAGTAGATTACATAATAATTTTCAAAAACAGACTCCTTGAATTTGCACTCCGGTGTAAAAAGTTCCTGTGGGAGAAAAAGTAAGTGTTAAGCGGTATCTCTGAAGTGCTGCTTCTGTTTTGACAATTCACAAACACCTTTAGATTAATTTAATATATGACTTATAGTTAGGTTCTGTTTTGAGACCAGAAAATCTATCTTCCTATAGCTGACCTCCAGGTGAAGTTATTTCACCTCTCACCACTTCTCTTTCCCCATCTTGCAAAAAGGATAGTATATTTTGAAAGTACAGAGGAGACACAACCATAAAAACACTTTAAAATGCAGGCATAATTATTCTCATGTTTTTCTGAAAGATTATCCTTGTTTTTCTTGAATTAGAATGTCTGTGCTAAAAAAAAACATATTGATGATAAAAGTATTTTTCAGTTTCAACATGCTTGGTAGATGTAATAAAAGCAATAAACTTCCTCTACGTATGTTTTACAGTAGCTAATAAATAATAGCTGTTAATAATATATTTAAAAATATATAATTTCCTAGAGTAGGGATGGTTTGAGACACCTTGGGAAAGTGCTGTTTTGATATGCAAATTCCTATACAAAGAACATTATTCCTATTGAGTTTCTCAGCATTCATCCCATTATTGCTTATGTTTCCAGAAGTCACATTCACTGAACTCTTTATTAAGGTTAACTTGAGCACAAACTTCTAGAACCCAGGAGTCAAATTAGTTTGATTTTAAATAACACAAATGAACAGTAATAAAAGTGTGAACATATATTGAGCACTTTACCAGAGTGCTTTGGAAAAATAAACAGCAAATAATTCTTTGGAGTTCTTTGGAAAAATAAACAGCAAATAATAAGCAAATAAAATTACCTTTTCTTTTCAAAGGTGAAAAAAAAAAATTGCACTTTTTTATCATGACGAAATAGAAGCGTGTGTGAATGTAGATAATTTTCAGTCTTTAGACATGTCTGTTGAAACCTGTGAATGATAATCCCATCGTAACAGGAGGAGGGGGAAGTGGGAAAGTGGAAGGTGACTTCACAGATCTCAGCCTGAATCCGTTTTTTCTTTTTGTACTTATATTTCCTTCAGTTACCTCTCCCAAGAATTAAAATTCTGGAAATATCATCTATTCACACTCTTCCATTCAAATTATTTGGTTTGTTTGTTTCTTTGTTTCTTTCTTTTTACTACTGGCCCAGTGCAATACTGAGCTAACTCTCAGTAGGTGTTTTCTGGGTCTCTATCTCATACCCAGCTGACTCTATACTGTAAGGATTTCACAGCTGTTTTTGTCTCAACAGGTTTCCTTTCTGGAAAACAAAGTCTGGAAAACAAAGTCTGAAAAGACACAGAACCCCATAAGAGAAAGCAGAGATGGAAATACTTTTCTGTATCTGTACTACATGTCACTCCATGTACCAAGAAGTTTTCTTCTTATAATAAGGGACATACAGCGCTCATATTGTTATGGCTTGCCTTATAACTTGTAAACAAAGCTATCTTACCTTATGCAGGGTATACTATACTGTTAGCTTTCTCAATTATGGAGTATTTTTTAGCCTCAAATAAAAAGAATTGGTGTATCTTCAACAACATACTAACAGCAGTTATTGCAGCAGACAGAAAATAACCTGGAAACCTGCCTTAAATGAGGTGGTTTTCTTTGTGTGAGCAGCTATGCTTAATGTCTCAGGTCAGACTCATTTACAGATGCAAAAGAAATTCTCTGATGTGTGCAATGACCTTTTTATTTATTTATTTATTTTTTTGCACCACTACTTCTTTACCACCTATCTGTTCAGCTATATTTATATATACATACAGAAATGCAAATACAGTCTGAACTAGAAGTGCTGAAAACTAATGAGGAAAATTCTTAAAGGCAACTTCTTTACTACAGGGTTTTCTCCTTCTGTTCCAAGATGTCTGCTGCTTGTGCTGCTCTCCTTCCTTTTACGCTGATTTCAAATCACAGCAGGGCTCAAGGAGGCTCAAAGCCACAGTGCAAGGTGGCAGGCTAGAAGGAATGCCTGCTGAACTCTTGCACAGGCATTTACATGCAAGTCGTGTTCCTCAGCTGTTGAAACAGCAAATGCTAATCAGGAATTGCCTGCATTGCTTACAAAGATCTCCTCATTACCTGCTTCCCTGCAAAAGCTACCCCCTGTGCTTCACACTACATTTTACTTCCTTGTAAAGCTCAATTACCATAAACACTACTTAGCCAGTAGTCACTTCTTGCTATAAACAAAAGCTATTTGTCATTCTCAGTTTCTCTATACTAGCGACGGTTGGTTGCCTGTGAGTGGTATTTCTGTGTTTTTCCAAATAATATCCATTAGGATACTTAAACAATATTCCTTCAAATAGCATGTCACCTCTGAATCAAACTCCTTTTCTTTGGCATGTAAAACAGTTTCTCTGACAGTGCACAAAATAGAGGACAAAACTCCAGTTATTTTGCTCTGCCAAGTCAAAAAAACAAACAAACAAAAACCCCACAAACACCCTATTTCAATAAAATTACTAGTCTGATCCTGGATGTAGACTGATAGACAGGACAAACTGGAATCACTACTATTCCACAGTTATAAAAAGCAGAGTAATAGTCTGTTTTGGGTTTTTTTTTGTTGGTTATCTGTTGGCTGGTTGAATGATAGAATCCTGCACTAAATTATTGTAGCTATCCTGTTCCAGATGGCTTGTTGCTACAGTAACTTTGGACAGGATTTTCATTCATCCATTATTAGGATGCAATTCTGCCCGGGATAAAGTTGGTCAAAAAGTAATTTGGATATATGCTACATTGAAGCATGTTAATTGTTCCAGTGTTGTGGAAAGAGAGTATTCATGAATACTAAGCACCTGTTGGTAACAATACTGAAATATAGCTACTGATTCCTCTGAGAATTACTCTGAAAGGGGCTTCTGAAATAAGCACCTTCCATGAGTGGAATATTTCTAAGAATGATTTCTGCTTTGCTGCAGACAATTCTTATATGGCTAAAAAGCTGTTAGCACCCATATTTTCTCCAGTAAAGCAGCCATGGCACCTAAAGAACTGCTTCTGCATGTACCTAGGCCAAATCTAGTTCTACACAGCTAAACCTCAATCTGGTAAGAATTCAGAAAGTGAGCATCATGGGCTAACCGCACTGCCTTTAAAAAATTGTTTACACTTCATTTTATTTGAAGTCATTATCAGAGGAAAAGGCAGTTATGTTTTGCCAGTCTAAAAGCCTTTTTGTCTAGAGGCAGAAGGAATATAAATCTTGAGAGATGTGGCTGACTTGAATCATTTAGATCTTCTCTTCAAGAATGACATCTTCAGTTTTAATTGCAGGCAATCTTACCCTTTTGTATTAGGAACTCTATGTATTACAAAACCAGACATGACTTGCAAACAAGAACTTGTGCTCAGGATATTTCTTCCAAGGTCAGTGCCCAAGTTTAACATGTAATCTTACATAAAAGTTGGTTTACTTCTGTCAAAGCAACATCTGAAAAATAAAGTATATGCCAGATGCCAATTTCCAAAACCCCAGGATAGGTCTCTGGCTGTAAACTTCAATCATATACATCTTCCTGGGTCCTAGGGAAGAGAAGGATGGATTAAATTGAACCTTGCTGGGAAGAACTGTCACTTGGATATTTGTGCTAGCTTCCTAACAAGTTATTGCTTGATGTGAGTCATATTTGGAGATGTAATAATTCTCCTGGTAGCTGTAGAGTTAATAAGTATTGTCATTCACAGGTTGTGGGTTCACTCTTGGGATCAAAAAGTTTTACCATTGGGGAATTCTTAGTTTTGTGGATCCCACAACTGCTGCCAAAACTTATCATTGTAGTATGACATAATATGTAGGTACCTCCACATGTAATGCCTCTTATTTATTTCCACAGAAACTATAACAGAAACAAAGAATACAAAAACATTATTTGATAGAGGAAATTCTCAGCTACAAAACACTATTTTTCAACATCATTACCACCATTAGCTATGCATTTTTGGCAGTGATGAACAAGACTCTGCATGCCACGCTTATAAGAATCTGAACCAATGGAGGTAACCCACTGTTTCACAACTGCTATAACAGCTTCATTGCTAGGAAACTGTTGTCCACACAGTCCATCTTTCATTAGCCCAAAAAGATGGAAGTCAGAGGGCATGAAATCTGGACTACACGGTGAGTGTAGCAGGACAGTCCAGCCAAGGCTGGCAATGTGCTCCACAGTCTTCACGTGGGTATGAGGTCTGGTCTTACATATTTCAAGAGAAAGATTGCTTTCTTGCTAATGTGAATCTGGAAGTTTGGGCCTTCTGCTTAACATCACAATGTAACTGTCAGAGTTGATGGTTTTTCCATGTTCAAGGAAATCCAAAAGGATCACCCCTTTCCCAGTGTACCCAGTGCACATTACTTCATCTGCTGAGGACTGCATCTTGAAATTTTTATTTGATGGGAAATTCACATTGCCACTCCATGAACTGCTGTTTTGCTACGGTTCATAGTGGTGACATCACATGCCATCAATGGTAACAATGTGATCCAGGAAATTGTCATTTTTACCTCTGTATTGGTTCAATAGATCCTGACAAGCTTGAATGTGGCTTTTCAGTTCTCTGGCTGCAGGGAGTGCCTGAGCCTGTTGCTACCTTTGGAAGGTAGCAGGGGTAACACCTGCATGAATTGTGAGCAGGTGGAAGATATGCTCAGCATGGTGGCAGAACATAGATGACTCCTTACTGAGGGGAACACAAAGCCCCATATGTCAGCCAGAACCTACCCATAGGAAAGTGTGCTGCCTCCCTGGTGACATTACTAAAAAAACTTCCTGATCTGATTTGCTCCTTTGATTATTACCCTTTACTAATAGTTCAATCTGGTAGCAATGAAGCTGCTGAGAGAAGCCTGAAGGCTGTTAGAAGCATCTTTAGGGCACTGGGGCAGTTAGTTGATGGAGCAAGAGTACAGGTGGCATTTTCCTCTATCCCCTCAATGGTAGTGAGGCATACCAAGACCAGGAAAATGCATCTTATAAATATGTGGCTAAGAGGCTGGTGACACCACAAGAATTTTGGCCTTTTTGACCATGGAGATTATTATTCAGCACCAGGTCTGTCTGGAGGACTGGAGGCTTATCATTGTGGCTCCCATCTTAGAGTAATAGAATCATAAAATGTTTTGGGTTGGAAAGGACCTGTGAGATCATTGTAAGAATCCTTCTTTGTTTTTTGGCTCAAAGCTTGCTTCCTGAGGTTTTTCTTGTGATAAGACTCTGAGTGATTTGCCAAGGAGGCAAGTGATGGGTGCTAACTGTGTGACAATTGATATCACTTTGGGAACATTTAAAAACCCCTTCCTCCAGAGCTGTAGAAGAGCAGAAGAGAGTGCTCAGGAGTGTACACTGGCGGAAGATCTGGCCTGTGGCTAAACAGCTCCAGCTAGGTATGGGAAAACTGGGGAATGATACATTGTGTTCTGTGAAAAACAGGATGCAGATGGGCATCCCTGCTCCCTCTTATCTGCTGGCAAGGCCCGGAAGATGGGAACAAAGGAGTTTCTGCTGAGATCTCAGAGCCAGAAGCTGCCACTCAAAGGAAAGCTGACTCGACCACTTTGGATTTGAGCTGTCACTCCAAAGACAGCTGACTCGACCACTTTGAAACTATTGAAAAGGGGCCATCATCACTCTAGTCATCGTTCTCGTTATTGTCGTTATTGTCAATAGAACAACTCTGCCTGATGACCCACCACTACTGAAGATCAAAGACTGAACTACAAACCTCGCTGGATCCATGGTGGTGACTATCTCCCTCTTGCTTCCTATAAAGACTCCTTGCTTCTTCTTTTCTATCTTTCCTATCGCCCTCCTTCCCTTCCCCATTACCCTAATTCATAATAGTGTCCGTCGTCCCCTTCCCCATTTCCCTAATTAAGATTTGTAATAAACTGATCAGACCAACATTTGAACCGTTGTTTCTTAATCTCACGCCGTGTATATAGTTAATAAAAGAACCTCCTCTCCCTCCTATAAATTGGAGCGAGACAATCATCTAGTTTCACCACCCCTGCTATAGGCAGGGACATCATCCTCTAAGATAAGGTTGCTCAAAGCTCCATCCAGCCTGGCCTTAAATGCTTCCAGGGACGGAACATCCACAACCTCTCTGGGCAACCTGTTCCACTGTCTCAGCATCCTCATAATAAAAAATTCTTCCTAATATCTAGTCTAAATGTACCATTATCCAATTTAAAAGTATTTCCCCTCATCCTATCACTACCTTTCCTTACAAAAAGTCCCTCCTCAGCTTTCCTGTAGGCCCCCTTTAGGTACTGGAAGGTCACTATAAGGCCCCCTGGAGACTTCCATCTACAGGAAGAGTCATAAGGAGGATTTGGGGAACTACAGTGCTGTCAGCCTGACCTTGCTGCTAGGGAAGGTTATGAAACTGAGTGAGATCACAAGGCATATGCAGGACAACCAGGGGATCAGGCCCATCCACCATGGGTTGACGAAGGGTAGGTCCTGCCTGACCAACCTCATTTCCTTGTATGACTGGGTGACCCACCTGGTGGATGAGGGAAAAGCTGTTGATTAAGTCTACCAAGACTACCCCAAGACTACCTAGGTACCTAGACTTGTCCACTACAACTATGTGAAAGGAGGTTGTGGTGAGGTGAGGATTGGCTCAGGTTAGATATTAAGAAAAATAACTTCTCTAAAACAGTGATCAGGCACTGGAATGGGCCACCTATGTAGGTGGTTGAGTCATCATCCCTGGAGGTTTTCAAAAAATGTGCAGATGTGCAAAAGAGTATGACTTAGTGAGCAATATTGGTTAGGTGAATGGTTGAACTAGATGATCTTAGAGGCATTTTCCAACCGTAATGATTCTATGAGTCTATGAATACTGGACATACACATTTGTAGCAATTTTCTTTCTTAAAAAAAAAAAAAAAAAAAAGAATAAAATAAAAAAATTATATATATATGTGTATATATATATATATATAGCCTCTCATTCTTCACTGTGAGGGTGGTGTGAGACAGTGGAATAGGTTGCCTGGAGGAGTTGTAGATGCCCACTCCCTGGAGGTATTAATGGCCAGGCTGGATGGGCTCTGAGCAACCTGGTCCAGTGGGAGGTGTCCCTGCTATAGCAGGGGGGTTGGAATCAGAGGATCTTAAAAGTCCCTTCCAATCCAAACATTCTATGATCCTGTGATTCTATAAAAAACAAGAGCTAAGAGTTAAAACCTAACATGAGCCAGCCATACAGCTTCTAGATGTTATTTAACAACTATATGAACACCTTGTGCAATTTGATCCATATCTGTGTTCAATATGTAAATCAGTAACGAATTGACAGGCCCAAACAAAATGTAACCTTCCAGTAAACACCATGAGGGACAACATCAGTCCCTGGCTCTATTATAGCTGTCCAAAGCCATCACAGAATCCACAAGGAAATGGGGGAAATGAGCTCCTATGAAAGTTGTCCATCCTGAACCTTCAACCATTTTTAGATTAGCTTTTTACACTGAAATACAGGAAATGAGGGTATTGTTCTAGTTTCAGCCATAGAAAATATACCCAGCAGTCCACCACCTGAACTTTAGCCAGAAGCAAACAGGGAGGCATTGGATACTCCTGAAGGTGGGCACAATTGGACTTGAACAACAGCAAAAGCACAGCTGTGGGTGGAATGAGTTGCTCCATGGTGCTAAGCAGAAAACAGCAGTAAGACAAACTCAAAGAGGTTGCCAGGTGAGAAACAGCTAGTCTAATCAATAAAAAATCCTGATTAGTAACATTTTTCAGAACTCAATACCAGTTCTAATCCTGTTTTAATCCCACTTACACCTATAAGTCAGGGTAGTGATACAAGACATCAATGCTTTGAAACAGATCTGCCTGATGGGAGCAGTTTACGATTCATTCAAATACAGGGTATAAGTAAGAAATTATCTCAGTATACTATATAATTAATAATTAATATAAGATAAGAAATTATCTCAGTATACTGTTATTGGGTTATCAGACATTTCTGGTAGGAAGGATGACAAATGAGAGACTGGAGAAAGGACAACACTAGTTGCGCAGATGCTTATGGCAAACTTCTGCAAAATGAGAAAAGCAGCACAGAGTTTACACAGAGGTATTTTGGGCAGTGTTAGAGGAGGAAGTGACATTTTGATAGCAGATAATAAGGTTGGAAATGACTCATGAAGAAGGACCTTAAAATTAAAAAGAAGCAGACTGTGTTTAATGAGGAGAAGGCATTCAACAGAGAAGAGAAATACAGTTAAAATATTGAAGCTGGGAACTGTACTTTGTAGCACCCTTCTGAAGTGAAACAGTGGGGGTGGTGCTGAATTTATCAGTTAAGGAGGGGAAGACACTGGATTAACCAAGGTGTGAAATGATGATACCCCAGACCACAGTTGCAATACTGTAGAAGGGCATAAAGCCAAGCCATGGACACGTTCATATAACAATAATGATGAGATCTGGAGGCTTCACCTGCTATGAGAATTGGAAAATACCTGCATTAGTATGTCTCCGACTTTCCAAACATTGAATTAGATGAGTTAGGCTGGTGTCATGCAAGATGTCTATTTGACAGATATTTATATAAGAGAATAAAAGAGCTACTCAGGAAACCCCACCAAATTTTTCCAGCTCTTGAGCTGGCCAAAACATACAGTTCAAAATCATCTTCAAGAACTTCTCTTCAAATGGTCAAAACTCTATCAATGTATGGTTAGATACTTTCTTGATAAAAGATAAATTGAAAAAACATTCCCTGTGTTTTAGAAGATGCTGCTGATCTGGGCCTAAAAGTTCCCTAATGCACACTTCAGTTTCAAACATAGCAACAACAGCGAGTAAAGTTGGCAGAATTTTCTAAGCACAAACTAACAGAGGAAGATACTGAGGAATGGAAACACCCCAGGAGACTTTAGATGCTGTACTGTGAACTTTGCAGCACTATTACTAGCAAAGCTTCAGAATAAAAGGCAGTAATAGCTGAACCTGACAATCTCACAAGCATACCATGAAAGAAGCAAACGCTCAGAAGTCTGTGCACACACATTTCAGTCTTTAGACAGAAAATTTCCTTAAAATATTCTAACAGTCAGGGAACACCAACATTGGGTTTTCAGAGCTAGGATTGCTTCTGTTCTCTGTAAGATTCCTAATACACAGACTTATCTATTTAAGTAAAGAAACACAGACTTGATATCTTGCTGAAAAGAAACAGTGATCCTGCTTTTTAAAGAATCATTGAGAGTGCAGTAAAGACAAAAGTCTTTAGCTATAATTTCTATCTCCCATCTTGGATTTCTAAAAGACCCATCTGAGTGACAAGCAGTGCTTTATTTAAAAAATCAAAAACATAAAATAACAAAAGAGAACCCTACAACTTCCAACTAAATTTAGGTGAAAAGTAATGTAAATCAATGTTCTTGCAAATATTAACACTTAGGAAGCAGCGGGTGAAAACCCCAGATTTTTCTCAGGGAGTGCTCCTCCAAGAAGGTAAGGTGGCCAAAAGGCCAACTGAAGTGCCTCTATAACAACGCATGCAGCATGGGAGATAAGCAGGAGGAATTGGAAACCGTGGTGCAGTTTGAAAACTACAGTCTTGTTGCTATCATGGAAACAAGGAAGGATGACTCACATAATTGAAATGCCATGACTGAGGGCTATGAGCTTTTTAGAAGGGATGGGTAAGGTAGAAAGGTGGAGGAGTTGCCCTCTATGTTAAGAAGTGGATTAACTGTGAAGAGCTGCCCCTGAAAAACAATCATGAACAGATTGAGAATTTGTGGACTTCATTGCAGTCTTCCAGTACATGAAGGGAGCTTACAAAAAAGGAGGGACACTGACTTTTTGCTCTGCCTAATAGTGATAAGACAAGTGGGAATGTCTTTAAACTAAAAGAGGGGAGATTTAGTTTAGACATTAGGAAGAAATCTTTTACGCAGAGGATGATGTGGCATTGGAAGAGGTTGCTTAGAGATGTTGTGGATGCCTCATCTCTGGAAACATTCAAGGCCAGGTTGAATGAGATCCTGGGCAGCCTGTTAGAATGGTTGACAACTCTGTCCATAGCAGGGGCATTGGAACTAGATGACCTTTAATTTCTGCTTCAAGCTAAGCCATTCTATAATTCTATGATTCTTCGAATTGGCATTCTAGTTAAGCAGTGGTATGACTGGTAATATTAATAACATAACAGTTCTATTATTCATGTACATTCATGAGTTTCTACAATAAGGCCACATGTAACAGGCCCATAGCATGCACAGACTAGGAAAAAATATCTTGACAGATTTCTGTGTGTTAAAGACGGTATTGATTGCAGCCTGAATTTGGCTTCATCTTCTGTCCAGATTGGAACAGAATGCAAAGCAGTTTGGATTACAAAGACTTCCCTGTTTCATAACAAAGAAATTGTTTTGCTTATGACCAGTAGTGATGATTGTATTAAAATATCATTGATTACAAGCAGTGATGTCTTGTATGCAAGGCATTGCACATGGCCATTAGTTTCATAAACTTACTACTTCCAAGACTAAACAATGATGTCAGATAGAAGTGTATTTTAAATAATAACTTCAAGAATGATGTCTAGTTTCTACTTGAAGAGACCAATGGAACTCTCTTTCTCTCTTTCTCCCCATCCACATAGAATTAATATTATATCACAAGCAGTGCTAAGATATTTACATTCTTTTGATTGATACCTACATTTCAGAGTCATCAACTCAGTGACGTATGGATGAAACAGGACAAGGTTTTCTTGATGCAAGTTTTTCTGTTACATGTTATTTAAAGTTGTACAGTTTGACTTCAAAAGTGAACTACTGTTTTAGAAATTAAGCCCATAATGCAGATCTGAATCATGAATCTCAAATTAAAAGTAAGTGAGAAAAGGCTGTTTAAATTCAAACATATCTGGAAGGACATTTAGGGGAGCACCCTCAAAAATTAATGCTTTAACTGTGTTTGTGGTGTCTACATGCCAAAAATTGAATACTTCAAGAGAACTGATAAAAAAGTGTTGCCTCACTTGAATAAGAGAAGCAAAATGAAAACTAATGATAAACCAAATCAGTAAATATCTGTTTATAATGGGCTGCAGCCCACCCACAGCTATCACACACTATAGCATGTGGTGAAACATAACATCCTCCTTCATCCCCACAGACATAAAGAGTGAGGTGACATTATTTTTCTGCTTCAGTTCTGCTCTGAACTTTCACAGAAATGTCTACTCTCTTTCTTGAGAACAACCTTGGCTTTGAAGAACACGCAGCCAGAATCCTTGCACTAGTGAAATATCTTCTTTCTTTTCCAAGAGTGTAATCTCCTCTCCGCATAATCCTCAGCACCTACCTTCCTTCAAAATTTAAATTTGGAATAAAAATCTTTAAGGCTTCAGCTTAAACGCCAGCCATAACTCCTTGTTTTATCAACACAAAAAGACATTTTATCTCCTGTACAGCATCTGTGATTACGGAAATCCAATATCAGTAAGACAGGCATACACTCCCAGTCATGACTAAAAGAAATTGTCCGCATTGTAGGGAACATTTTCTTTTGCTGTAGTTAGGGAACATTTCAGAGAAAAACATAAATAAACCAACTTGTCTTTCCCCAGGTTCTGAAATAATTTCATCCAGCCACCTCAAACCTTATCCCAAACAACTCAAATAATATAAATCATCACGAAAGCATGCAGAATTTTAAAAGAACCAAGTACCAAAAAAATTCCCAAGGAGGATAATGGTTTCCCTGTTGTTCCCATTAATGAAATCTCTGCTGTTCTGCAATATACTGTAAGGCTGGATAAAGCAATCTGATTCTAGTTTCAGCCATTGCTTGACTAGTACATTATCAACATTAATTGTCTACTGTTGTGTAATGTCAGCTGGGCAGTACATTTTCATATACATAGTCTACCTTCTCAAATATGATATTATGATGATTCCATAAGTACCTCCAAATGTAAAAGTAAACATAAATAGATTCTGAGGTGTTTTGTAAGATATACTTCAGAATCTTTCAGTTCTATGTGTTCCTTCCAAAAGATGTGTGAATTTATGAAAGTTTTAAATGGGTGTAATTTACAAGCTGAGGAGCTAGAAAAAGTTGCAGGAACACTCAAATTATATGAAGTGGCCTACTTTAATGTATTGTTTTTAATTTATTTCTTTTCCTTTACAGTTGTGAAATTGTTTTTCTGCTTGTAGTCTTCTTTTTATCATTTCTCAATGCATGAATTATTCCATGATTAAAGAATCAGCATTTTTAAAAGATAGTGGACAGTGTGAATACAAGTCAATTAGCTGAGGACAATTGTAAGAGTTTCTTGCTGATGATCTTTTGTCATCCTTTCAGGTTTTTTATGCTGGTGCCCTTAAGGGTAATGAGAGGAGTAGGCCCAGAGAAAGCTCTACCTGAGGAGACAAAACCATTCTGTAAGAAAATCTGCATCTGCCCACTGAAGGCTTGGAGGCAGAGACAACTTCCTCAGATGTTTGTTACTTAACTCTTGTTATGTAGAGTATGTATATTTTTCTCCTAAACATATTTAGGAGCTGTCCAGCAGAACAGCGTCTTTCACTGTAGCTGTGTCTGCTCAGAAAAAGTACCATAGGAGTGAAGTTTTCTATCCTTTAACTAGATCATAAATGAATACAAACAAAAAATCCTATTTTTCTTGCTAATATTTTGCAGGCAAACTTCAGAAAATATTTAAATATGTATATGTATCTCATGCATTTTCACTAATAGAAGAAAATATCTGTTTTCACTTAATATACTTCATTTAGAGATCTAAAAAATATTTTCCTGTTCTTATTCAATTTTCACAGCATCTACATAGCTGTTATTTCAAGTATCCATTTTTAGAAGACTGTTAAAGTGCAGAGATTCACAGACAAACACTCAAAAGCTGCACAGTGAATCAATACCAAAGACAAAATAAAATCCATTCTATCTCCTGTTTTAACTTAACAGTTAATGGGAAATAAAATGTCAGCCACTAAAAGGTATTTTTGGAATGGCATCATGCTGTTTACCAGTCAGAAGTGGTGAAAAGAAACAATTTAGACACTTTAGTATATATCAATACATGTTTAAAAAGCAGAAATTTAATGTACCTCATTAAACGGGAGATGATTATATGCAACTCGTAACATACACCCAGCAGTGATGCTTGTTTTTGTTCTGGATGGGTAACAGCAGGATGATTATGAATACATCCTGATGCTCTGATAAAATTCCTCTTTTAGCAACAAGCTTATGAAGGCTGATTATGAACAATGTGAACGTATAGATGTCTGGCAAAAATCACAAAAGGATAAAAATCAGATTGGTAGCAAAGGATTACAGCTTTTTATTTGTTTCAGGGTTGAAACATATGCTGTAGATTTGAAAAAAAAAACAAAACAGACATAGTTGTCTAAATGGCATTTGTAACAACAATAAACAAAGCAAGATTTTAAGAAATAACTGCCAACAATCAATGGTAGAATTGGTAATCAATGCTACTATTTGCTGAATAAATTTTAGAAATGACTATCTCCAATGACATCAGTTTTATTTTAGAAATGACTATCTCCAATGATATCAGTTAGCAGCTTGCTCTCAAGCCTCCACCTCATTGTCAGTTACAGCACATTCCTATAACTGTCCTGTAGAAAATCGAACTTAATATTGAATGGGTAACAACATATTGATCTTAGAATGGTTTTAATCTTGTCATAAAGAATCTTGAAGTAAAAGAAGAGATACACACATTTCTAACTTTGAACTCTTCCAACCTACTAATCTGAGTGCAAAAGGGAAAAAAGAACAATCTCTTTTTTCGGCATCTACAAAACTCTACTGGGAGTTTTGTGTCTTCCCTACATCCACTTTTATATCCCTCTTCTATACTGTATTATTTTCCAACAGAATTAATTATAGAGTGCCACACACACTACAGATTTTGCAGAGAAGCTCAGCTGTGGTGAATATGTTTCAAGGAAACAATGAGATTTTATACAAGCTTATGGTTGTCTTTATTACTACTTGAAAATGAATTTACATTTCTGAGAAATGAACATGACATCAAGAATACATTTTCTTTTGGCTTGAGTGACTAGCTGAAAAGATAAATTGATCTAGAAACCATACATCACCACTGAACTGTGTATACAAAAATAATTGAAGGCAAGGGATCAGGGTCAAAATTATAATCTACTCAGAAGAGTAAATCTATTCGTAACCCACCATCGGCTGGCAGAGAAAACACAGTGAGTGCACAAATAAAGATGTTCCCTACTAGATCATTTATAAGAAGCACGAGCAAATTCTGGATGGAAATAAATTACTGTTTTTATGTCTTAAAAATGGCCTAGTGATGCATAAAGCATGAGAATGAAAACATCAGGCATTTTGAGTTCCAAGTCCATCGGAAACCATTCTTCTCTGGCTTCACCAAAACTGAGGAGAGTTTTCATGTTTCACAAGAAAGGTATACATCAAGCCACACTGCAAAAACAAACACTTGTTTTTAATTCAGAAAAGCTGGAAATACAGTGAAATTGAGCGAGTTATTCTCCTCTGATATGTGGTGATGCCTCTTAGGTTACTTTGATCTCAGTAGCCAGAGAGCAGTTATTTTAACTGTGGGTTATAGGTACAATTTTATCATATAGCTCCTGGCTCTTCCAACACCAGAGTTTCTTGATATCACTGATAACTTTCCTTCACACTTTTTTCATGTCTTTCAATTTACCTGACGAGCTTCTGCGTTATTACCTGTACTAAAACTTCTGTTTTCTCTTTAGCCAGGATAGTGAGAATATGCTCAAGCATGTCAAAGCGTAACATCTTGTGGCCAAAACATTCTCTTCATGCTTTATGCTAACCTGTTGGCTTCTGCACCAGCAGGGAAATTCAAAATATAGGACACTCACATCTCGCCCTACAAACTTGATTCCTAGCTTTACTGTAGTAACTAAAGGTAACAAGGTCTCACAGACGTTAAGAAAGCCGAAACTAGCAATGCAAAATGGTGACAAAAACAAAAACAAATGAACAAACAAACAAAAAAAAAAAACAGGAGAAAGGGTTTTGCTGTTTTGAGAGAAAGGTGACACTAAAGATATGTATATGTATTCTCATCAAGGAAAAGCAAATGGTGTCCCACCACTAGACCACACATTAATTCTTCCATCACAACTTTCTTTGTAATTACTTTTCCTAGATATGCAAACTAATTTACTGACTGCCATCACATTGTCAAGCACTGGCTGCACTTTTGTACGGCTGAGTCTCCTTGATTGTGGTTCTTTCTGTCCTTTTTGTATTTGTCAATCAAAGTTCCTTTGTTGTTCATTTCCTTAAAGTCTTTCAAGAGCCTTTTGAAAAGTATTTTCTCCTTCTACCACAATAATCAAAACATCAGTATATTAAAAACATTGTTACAGGCCATATGAACTCTATTTTCCTGTAAATGTCACAACATTTTTTACATCTGTGTATCTGTTTACTGTGGCCTTAAAATGACATCAAACAAGGCAAAAGTTTGACTTCTGGTTGACACTTTCTATCTTTTGAGTTATAAACACACCGCCCTACTATCCTCAGTTTTATCCTCATTTCCAGGTGGTTTTTTTTTCGCTCCGTGCCCCAAAAGCACTGTATCATAAGGTTTCTTAAAATAGATGAAACCAAACCTCTCTCTTATTCCTGTTTTTTTTCTTTTTTCTTTCTCTCCTTTTTTTTTTTTTTTTTTTTTTTCAGTTATTAACCAGAAAACATTTTATAAGAAGTGGGAGCTGTTTTTCCATAATAAGGCACAAGCCTTCCTAAGCTTCCTTCACTTAATTAAGTTTACTGAAAAGATAAAAACTATGATTCTGTGGCCTGTAATCAAGAAGGGTCTCTCTCTCCAAAGAGAATTAGTTTATTAGTTTATAAAACTTCTATGCTTTCATACGCTCACTGACAGCTCCATGGAATAGTTTCACATTAATATTATTTCTGTACTGCTTTGCCTCCCCTTCTAAGCTCTAAATGCTTTGCCTCCTATACTATATCTTGACAATTCTAAGATCTAGGGTTTTGTGGCTTTTTAGAATTGGAGATTTAAAATTTTTATTTATTTATTTTACATGAAACTAATTCAGATTCCAGCAGTATGTTATTCCTGCCAAATTTAATATTTATATTTTGGCACTAACTGATTCTACAGTTTCAGTGTAAACACAGAAAACCAAATGGGTGCTGAATGTGAATGATCTTTTATTCCTACATGACACCATCCTAGGCATAGAATAAGCCAACTAGAAGACTTTGTGGCTTTGATGCTTCAACAATGCTTAAACAATACTATTTTTATGAAATAAATTACTTTGTGCTATATCTGTGTAGCATTAGGCTGAGCAGAACAGTGCACCAGGGTCTATGGCAAAGAGAAATCAAAAATTCATGAGAGGTAGATGTATGAGGAATTTATGTAATGAATGGCAACACTATTTTTACAAAGGCCAATTAAAATCAATTACATTACTTCAGAAATTTCAATTTATTAAAATTAAGCAACCATGCAGATAAAACACCATTGCATAGAAATACAATTCTGTGCAATTTGTACAATTTTCTTTTAGTGTCCACCCTTTACAACAGTCTGGACAGATCTAAGCATTCTCAGCAAAGCCTGTGTAGATGATTCTATTTTTCAGTACTCTAACAACTAAATTTTGTCCTCCATCTTGTAAAATGGAGAAATAGTAGAGATAGATGTGGTTTTTGTTTTTTTGTTTTTTTGTTTTTTTAATGTCTGCTTCTCCCCAAATTCCAAATACTGCCACTTTTGAACAGTCAACAGGCAATTCTTCCTTAATGCATAACAGGCAATTCTTCCTTGCTGCTCATAATTTCTTGCAAATCATGATTTTCAAAAATAGTCTCAGAAAAATAAAATTTAAAACAAACAACCCAAAAAAAGAGACATTGGAACAGCTGAATAGATTTCACAAAAGAATTTGTATCTCTTTAGGGAACGTGGGTGAAGGAGAAACCTCACATCTGTAAGTCTAAAGAATATTTCACTATATTGGAAAAAAAAAAAAAAAAAAAAAAAAAAGGACCAGAGAAAAGTGGAATCATTTTACCTATTTCAAAAATTTCTTTTAGATCAAGTTGAAATAGATTTTTCATTTGAAGAAAATATGACACAAGATGTCATTCAGTACTATTTTTCCCCCACTAAATAAAACGTACAAGATACTGGGAATGAAAAAATATATTGTATACCTTATACATTAAAAAAATATATATATATTCTGTTTGTAGCCATAACACATTGAATATTGCAGTAGCCTTTAGCTCAGAGTTCTAAATACATGAGCTCCACTCCAGTCTGCGGAAGAGACAACAGATGGGATTTTTCCACCAGGACTGGAAGCTGGTGAGACTTAATGAGTGTCACAGCTGATCTCATCTGTGCTGCTGCACAGTGGTTCCAGAAGTATGGCTGCCCTTCCACATCTCTGCCTGTGGCCTCTGAAGCACATACATGTCCCTCATAACAAGGGGGAGGCCAAAGAAGGGGCTGTTTCCACAGTGAAACAGAGACTGAATGAGCAGCATGTTTGATGCATCCAGAATCTCCAAGTACTAAGGCAAGGACAGAACATAGGCAGATTTTAAAAGGCATAAAAAAATGTGATTTTTGGAAGAATAGTGAGAATGGGCAAAGAAAGGGAACTTTGACTACAAAAAACATGGAAGATTTTCCTAACTATTTTCTGTGTCAGGCTGTCTTGTTTTCTTTTTTCTTCTTTGACTTTCAACCTGTCCTTAGTGGCACTTACTAAGGACTTTGTCCAAGCCACTTCAACTCCTTTGGGAATATATTTGATAGCTACTGAAGAAGAGCACTGAGCTTAGGGACTGTTACCTATTACTTTGCTCAAATATCTGATTTCTACATTGGGTTGAGTATACAGGTGTGGGAAAATGACAATAAAGAGATAAAGTTTACTCAGTGAGAGTGGGAACTGAAAAACTGAGGCAGCAATGTAGCTCCTCTTTGGCATTTATGACCTGGTCATCCTTCCCGATGCATTGTCTTGCAGGCTCAGTACACTTGATAAATCTCAAGGGCAGAGGAGGCAGTTTGGATGTGGATAAGAGTTTGAGAAGTTCCTAGTCACAGAGTTATAGAATCACAGAATCGTAGAATGGCTTTGGATTTGAAGGAACCCTAAGAATCACCAAGTTCCAGCCCCCTGATATGGGAAGGCACCAACCTCCAGATCTGGCACTAGACCAGGTTGCCCAGGTCCCCATCCAACAAGGTCTTGAACACCTGCAGGAACAGAGCATCCACAACCCCTCTGGACAGCCTGTTCCAGTACCTCACCACTCCCTTTGTGAAGAACTTTCCCCTGACATCTAATCTAAATCTTTCCTCCTTGAGCTTAAAACCACTTCCCCTTGTCCTATCACTGTCTACCAGAGTAAAAACTTGATTCCCCTCCTTTTTATGATCCCCTTTTAAATACTGGAAGGCTGCAATGAGGGCTCCTCACAGCCATCTCTTCTCCAGGCTGAACAAGCCCAGCTCCCTCAGCCCATCTTTGTAGGGGAGGTGCTCCATACCTATAATCATCTTTGTGGCCCTCCTTTGGATCCTCTATAACAGCTCTACATCTTTCCTGTACTGGGGGCCCCACAGAGAAAGAAAAGTCCTCTTCCACTCCTTGACCCTTGATCAAGAGTTACACTGTTGGGATGCTCTGCTGGTTTTGCAGGTGTGGTGGCTCTGCTGCTTCTCAAAAACATCCAGCCTGCAAATCAAACCCTACCATGGAAAAGATGGAGCCATTAGCACAGCGCCACCAGCAAATACAAAATTGGAAGCTTTGGATATATCCGTCTATGCCTGTAACAACTTTTGAAGAATAATCTTTGTTTCTCTTATCTCCTTACACAAGATCAGTAATGAGAAAACAGCCACTGTGAATCACCTGCATAGTTTCTGCTGAAGTTCTCAATCCCTGCAATCAGAAGAACACACTGTTTACACTATGCATGATTTACATCAAAAACAAATCTGGTATTTCACAGAAAAAGGCAAACAAAAAGTTTCCGTTGCGTTTTTGGTTTTTTTTTTTTAACATTTTTTATCATGTTTATATGTATCTTCAGAGGTCTGTACTAGTTGATCCACTCACCACCTCCAATAAAGAAGTTGAAAAAAACCCTTTGAGTACTTGCATACATTTTGTATCTCACAATACCAGGGAAACTGAGTTTAAAGCCAACATTTTTGGAGACAGACTCCGATGTTGGAGTTCCTTTTAGCAGGGACACCTTGAGGCCACACATACAGCTGTTCAGCATACAGTTCTACTCTCAGCGTGCTCACCCCTTCTGAAAATCAGGTCAAGCATTTAATTACCCAAAATACGCAATGGAAATCTGCTCATTAACAATCTTCCCCAAGCTCACAAATTCTGTCCTGTTTTTCAAGCCAGTTAAGATTTTATGTATGGTGCATCTTCTCAGAAAGCCCCAGAAGTGCACAGGGTCCAATTTGACCACAGGTTCCCACTGTGATTCCAGCACTGTTTTGTCCACACATAGTGAGCAACGCTGAACACAGACTTGGATACTTCACTATCTAACTCCCATATAAATGGATACACTGAAAAAATACAAATCTATCATGGCTCAAAACCAACCTTCAAATCTATGAAGCATGGCAGGGAAAAGATTTTCTGCTGATGTTTTAACAGAGTGAGTGCTTTAGAAAAAGAGAGCCTATGAAATGAATATGGAGGACAAAATTTGCAAGCAGGAGAGCATACAGATAAATAGATTAAAAAAAAAAAAGGTCAGGAAATAATCTGGGAGCACCAGTACAAACAAATGAAATAGTCTTGGGACGAAGTTTGATGAGATTATGGAAATTCAGAAAAAAAGCAATACAGATATTCCAGTGGCTCATTTACATAGGTCACTCTGAAAGTAATGCCTACTATTTATTTTCATTGAAACTATATCAAAGAGCAAAATGTCAACGGTTTATGGGCTGGTCCGGCCCAGTTCCGTGACCAGCAGGGCGGAGGGATCTGCGGATCCGCGCCTCTGGGAAAGGGGAAGCAGGGGACCCCAAAATACTTGAAAACAACAGCACTGATCTGAGGTGGAACAAATGATTTTACTAAATATAGTATCAGTAAAATACAATGAGAGAGAGAGAGAGAAAGAGATAGAGTCTGTTTGAATTGTATAGACCTCACCACAATGCTGGGGTGAGAAGTGCAGTCCAGTTGAGAGACTGAAGTGCAGACGGCGAAGTGCAGATGGCGAAGCGCAGGCGGCGAAGAGCAGGCGAAGAAGAAGGATCAGGTGACCTTGCTTGGAGTTATATCCCCTTGCTGACCGCAAAGTCTCCTGGGGAAATGTAGTTCTTCTCCGACAGACGAACATTCGGCAGATATCAAACCCCACCCCCAATGCATTACATGATGTTATGGTGTGGAATACTGATGACCAAAAATCATAAAACCATGACACACAATAACGGTATTTGATAGAACAAATTCTGAGCTACAAAACACTATTTTTCAACATCATCACCACCACCATTATCTTTTTTTTTTTTTTTTTTATGCCAGTGTTGAACAAGAGCCTGCCACAGTTTTAAAAATCTGCACTATTTGAGATGACCCAGTATTTCGTAGTCGCTATGATTGTATTGTTGCTAGAAAAATATTGTCCATGCAATCCATCTTTCATTGGTGCAAACAAAAGGAAATCAGAAGGCACCAAATTGGACTGTATAGTGGGTGTGGTAGGATGGTCCATTCAAGACTGCCAGTGTACTCCAATGTTTTCAGACTGGTATGAGACCTGGTGCTGCAGGAGATGGGCTTCTCTGGTGTGAATCTGGAAGTTCAAGCCTTCAGCTTAGTCAGTGTCACTATGCAGCCGTCAGAACTGATGGTTTGTCCTGGTTCCAGGATACGCTGAAGGATCACCCCTTTCGTATCCCAAAAGACAACACACATGACTTCATGTGCTGAGGGCTGCATCTTGAACATTTTCTTTTATGGAATATTCACATGTTGCCACTCCACGAACTTCTGTTTTGACTCTGGCTTGTACTGGTGACATTGTGTCTTGTCACTGGTAAGGGCGCGATCCAGGAAACTGTCATCTTCAGCCTTATTTTGATTCAGTAAATCCTCACAAACTTGCAGACTTTCTGTTCCTATCTGAGTATTCATGGGACTCATCTGGCACTAACTTTGCTTATTCCAGCTTTGCCATCATTGTTTCCAGCATGTTGAAGCCAATATTCAGCTCCATACATCCAAAACACTTCTTCAAAGCTCTCTAGTAAGAAGAGAATTTGTTCTAAAGCAGCACCATCCTGCTCTGGCCTTAGCTGATCAATTCATTTTAACAAAGCTATTTTAGAAACTAAAATTAAATAAATGGATTCATGCTTACAAAGAAAAGGGGAAAAAAAGCTTTATTTTATTTTATTTTATTTTATTTTATTTTATTTTATTTTATTTTATTTTATTTTATTTTCCTAGCTTATCTCTGCATTCAGAATGCTACTGCAGTTATTTCTTATTTTTTGTTCTTATTATTTGTTCTTATCAATAATAATTTTAAAAAAATGATGCCTTCTCTACTCACACAGTGCCTGTCTCTCGCCTGAGGCTCACAACTTGTGCACCACCTGCAGTTGGCATGCCTTTCCCCAGAGAGCTGTTTGGTGTCTCAGCACGTGTATCTGCTAAATGCAAGCCTGACTCCTACCTAATTTACACTGGATTACAAGGCAGAGAGAAAATTTTTGAATTACTACACTGATTGGAAAACTAATATAAAAATACTTTAGGTTCTCAATGGGGGTTAAAAATTAACATTTTAATTAGCTCAGCATAGCTAATAAAAGCATATCTGCTTTTTAAAAAAAAGGTGGATTGTTCTCTTTAGTTAAATCTAATTTTTAGATTGAGATTAAGGGAGTAACTACACAGGTGCACCTGGCCAGAAACATCACCAAATATCAACCAGTATACGTCTGGCATGGCTCTCTGAGTGTTACACTACGTGTCAGAGATCACTTAAAAGTTATTGCCTGTATTCAGAGTGAGCATGGCCTCATTAGCATTTGTCAGCCTTTAGGGTGGGCTTTTTAAGAAGCTTCAAAGCAAGGATTTTGATGGCTGTTTAGTCAGGTAAGACCTCGAGGGTTATCAAAAGCAGGCCACATTATGGGTCTGCCACAAGATCATTTCTCTGGCACCAGTCTTGCTCCTGCCAGGGGTGTGGAGCCTGGAGCAGGAAACACTGGAGGCTGCAGCTGGTTGCAATGACAGGAAGGATGTGGCCTTTTCTCTTGGTGGCCTCTGGATGGCATACATGCAGGCTTACATTTTGGGATCTGCTGGGAAGTTGCCATAGAGCCTAACAGCAGTAAGCTGTAAGGTAAGCCTCCTAGATAAATAGATGAGATGTAACAGAGGCCTAAACATCACAGATTTCTTAGCTGGGGTGACAGTGATAGGACACAAGGAAAAGACAAGGTCCTGCATCAGATAACGGTCAAGATGGTGTTAGGGAAAGGTTCTGCACCAGAGGACAGAGGGCATGGAATGGGTGACCGAGGGAAATGGGCATGGACCCAAGTGCTGGAGTTCATGGTGCCTTTGAGCAGTACTCTCAGACATAGGGTTTAGTTTAGATTTCGTTGGTCCTGTGTGGGGCCAGGAATTGGACTCCATGATCCCCATGGATTTTTTCCAACTCAGGATATTGTATGATTCTATTTTGATTTTCCAATGGAGTGGGTAAGTGGGTGAAGGACACTGGTCCTGACTGGGTCACAGAATGGGTTCTGAACATTAGGATTGAATATCACAGAATCACAGAATCACAGAATTGTAGGGGTTGGAAGAGACCTCCAGAGATCATCGAGTCCAACCCCCCTGCCAAAGCAGGTTCCCTACAGCAGGTCACACAGGTAGGCATCCAGGCAGGTCTTGAACATCTCCACAGAAGGAGACTCCACAACCTCCCTGGGCAGCCTGTTCCAGTGCTCCATCACCTCACTGTAAAGAAGTTCTTGCTCACATTTGTGCAGAACTTCCTATGCTGCAGTTTCTGGCCATTTCCCCTTGTCCTGTCTCCACTCACCACTGAAAAGAGTCTGGCCTCGCCATTCTGCCCCCCACACCTTAGATATTTGTAGACCTGGATCAGGTCCCCTCTCAGCCTTCTTTTGTCAAGGCTGAACAGACCCAGTTCACTCAGCCTTTCTTCATAGGAGAGATGCTCCAGGCCCTTCACCATCTTCGTGGCCCTCCGCTGGACTCTTTCCAAGAGATCCCTGTCTTTTTTGTGCTGTATCTCTCCCTTCACTGAAATACAGCAGATACAAAGGCTTATATTATAGAGGCCATTTCTTTATCATGATTTTATTAGTTTCATGATCTAAAATCATGCCCCTGAGCAACTGCATTTTTACATCTTTTAATTTTTTATTTTATTTTATTTTTTCTCATATGTCCGTTCTTGTTTAAAACTCAAGGTAAGGACATTCTGTAGGTATCATCAAGTTAAAAGCAAGTAAGTTTTCACATTCTTCACGAAGCATACTTTCCTTTACTGTTAATTCACTGTTTTGAAAGAACAACAGAAATAAATGTACAAAAAGGGGGGAATTCTTTAATAATATTATTTTCTACAGGTTTTTTAATGAAAAAACTAAACACCATCCAAAAACTACAATATTAGCATAATCTTCTCTGCTCTGATGGCACGAACATTCTTGTGACTGGCTTAAACCTCTGCCAGGAGTCAATCCTCAGGGCCAAAGAGCAGAATAGCAACAGAGAACATATTTTAAAGCAAAGTAAAAGTACACTTAAATCACTTATAATCATCAATGTGTTATTTTTTTAAAAAATTAATATTTATAGCTCTCATTTATGAAATTACTTACTGAAACATAAAATGTTATGAGCTATAATTCATTTTATTAAAATGAAAATCAGGAACATTCAGTTACTGACTTGGATACTCTCATCTGAATTGAATCCATATTCCTGAGCACTCTCTAATTGTTTTAAGGGAAGGAAGCTGCAGACATATTACTTACAGAACAGCTCTTCTTTGTGAAGAATAGAGAGGCCTTGCAGCATCCATGAGAATGCCTGTTACATTTATTTTATATGGAATAAAATAGCTGTCTTAAAACTCCATTGCCCCAAGGTGCAAATACGTATAAATATTAATAAGCTTAATTAGTGTACTTGACATTAGGAGGACACTCATATTTTGAAACTAAGACATATGAATAACTATAATGAATTATAGTTATTTGAAGACAGATGAAGCATTCCAGATATTTATCAATGCAAGTTTCTGTAAGTAGACACCGAGATAAACTCACCTGCCCTACGAAACTACATGCTATTGTACAATTTAGTGTTTCAGATCCCATGAGCTACAGTATTTTGAATGCCTCAGCAGCTAAATACACCCATGATATAAAAAGACACTCAGAGATAATGTATTAATCAGAGAGATTCTTCTGTTATCTCAAAACATGGCACTCATCTGTTTCAGTTTCACTGAACAACTGCATTCAGTCACTTGTCCCTCTTCTTTGAAGTGAAGGCATCCAAAAACATGATGATCTCTGCCTCTGGATGAATGTGGAATGAAGTCAAAATTATAATTATTAATAACTGACATCTTTTATATTGTCCCTTGTATTCTGACCTCCTTATTAAATCATATCATGTTTCAATTCTATCTCTAAGACTATATGGAGAAAAAAAGCTAATCTATTTTGCAATCATTAAGTTAAAGGCGCTTACGTTTGAAAATAAATTAAAAAAGAAAACAAAAACAAAAACAGCACAGCACTGTAACTACGAAATCACACATTCATTATCTTTTATAAGCCCTAAGATTTCATCCATAGTTTCATCTCTAAACCAGGTTAAGTAGACAACTGAACAATCCCACATCATTTCAACATTTTGGCAAAGTATTTTCATGCACCAAACTGAATCACTTAGAGCTACTCAGTCAAGATAAATACAGGGACTCAACAAGCACTGAATTTCTATCACTGCAGATCTTTCTTAACAGAAAAAAACAATGATCCAATCTGTACCAAAAATGAACACAATTGAGCACCAGGAATCCTAATATTCTATTTAACCCTATAGCAGAAATTGGTGTGACGTCAAGATATCCATTGACACCTCTGGAGGTAAATTCCTGCTGAGTATAGTTGCAAAGAAAAGCTGTAATCCTCCCCAGGGATTTTCCTGAAGAAGTAAATGAGTCTTGTGTACACAGAGAAGTAACGAGAAAAGCCCTGGGAGAGATAAGCTGAATTATTTTATTACCATATATTGCTGAGAGCTAAGAGCTCAACAGCAGGAGTTGCATGGAATAGGAAGAACAATGAAGCTCCCAGTCAACCCTTCACTTTTACAACAGGTATGAGGATAAGGCTGAAATAATGAGTTCTCCTTTTCTTGTCTCGTGAAAAGGAAGACTCAGCTGCTATTCCTATATGTAGAGCAGAGATAGAGAAGGGTGGCCTCACTGCTTGTACCAGGCCATTGGCTGGATGTTAGGCCAGTACATGGGACCTGAGGCTTGTTTGGCTGTGGAGGTTTGCTAAACTTATTCAGCTCCAGCAGCAGTTATCACAGTCCCAGAAAAACTCAGTTCACGGAGACCTCAGAAGGGCCAACCTCTTTCTCAAAGCAGTCCACTGTGAGAAAGGCTATTCAGTATGTTTATTTGGGTATTAGTTGACTTTCTATACTGGTCTGCAATTAATGGAGAATGCCAACTCTCTAGTAATAAATAGAAAAGCTTTCAGTCTTCACTACTCTCATATGGCTTTTAAAGAGTAAATACTCTTGTTCAGAAGAAAAGAGAAAATGAAATGATCTTTCATATTTACTACCTCTTTTTAGATCTCATAATTTTTTGAATCAACAATTTTTGATAAGTTGGGAGGAATAGTGAATGATCATTTTTGCAACTAATAGATTATATATCCAAAACACTCTAAGTAATTTCTAACTCAGGACATATTTAAATTAGCTTTTATCAGATTATATTTACTCTACCAACAACTCAAACTCTTTAAATTCCAAGTGCCCATTTTAAAATATGAAATATTCCCCAAATTAAGTGATAAATATCCCCCTTCTTAGTTGACATACCAATACCAAGAAGAAAGCTAGAAAAACATTCAAAATGGCAAAGATCCAGTAATATATATATATATTTAAAAAATAATAACATTTAATGAAATCAACACCAGATGATACAAAATTAATCAAGAAATAGCAAATTCTTTTTTTTTTTTTTTGGCAATGCATATGGTCTGTATATCTGTAATCATGGCTTCAGTCTACTTCTGAAGTAAATCAGAAGACTAATCTTCAGCCAATAAAGACATGCCACCTCATTATATTCATATTGTTTTATGAATTTACTTTGTAGCATTAGAAATAAATTATTACTTGAAAAATATTTAATTAGTGGACAGAATAGTAAATAATTCATTTTTCTGTACACCACACTTAGTTTTGATTTGCAATAAACTTTCGCAGTATATCAGCCCTAGGACTCCTACTCACCATATTGTTATTACCCTTTATATTACCATAAGAAATAGCCAGAATTAATCTACTTTTTCACTTCCAATCACCGCTTTTAAAACGACATATGGTTGAAGTTGAATGTATTTTCAGAATTCTGTCTGTTTTGTGAAATTTAATAACAGCTTAAATTAATCTATCCTTTAAATTCCATCAAAATTACACTGAAAAATAGTAGTAGTATTCTTATGTATTTCAATTAGAAATATGTAAAAGCAAGGCAGACTTCTGTATGGTACATTGTTGGCTGCTTCACAGAAGTGAGCAGACATCGCTATTCCCATTTTTTCTGCTGGAACACAAGCAAAAGCAGATCTCAAGATTAAGAACCTCACAACAAATAAGAACAGAGGAATATTTGTGATTCCCAAAATACTCAGAAAAAGCTCTTTGTCTGCCTAACACTGTCTGCTTACCTTCCTTGATTTACTCTTTTACCTACACCAGTCTTGCTTCTTGTAAATGCCTGCATTGCTTCCCAAACTGTGCTGATCCTTCATGTCACTTTTAAAGTTGTACATTGCATGCCTTGCGCGAGTCCCACGCATTGTTTCACGGTTTCCCCAGCCCCATGCAAATGCTAAGCTCAGTGCTTTGCCTTGGCATCAAGGATAAACCTTTACACAGCTTTTTCTAGCTATGCTGCAGATTGGAGTTTCCACTGTAACAAAATTTCCCTTTACCTATATTCAACAAGAAAATAGATGCAGACTTCTGGCCTATCTTTGAGCAGACAGCAACAAATAAATGGAAGCATTATAGCAGAAGGGTGCAGGCCACTTCCTGCATGTGGCCCTGTGATCATTTTTGAGCCTGGGACGCAAAACCTGTCAAATATTTTGCAACATATGTACAGCATTTCCAGTACATAGAGAAATAAGCCCTGTAATAACTTACAATCAGAGACCAGGACTGATACCAATCTTTGTTACTGTTTTTCAGTGCAGAGAAATGACTGTCTGAGAAAATCACCCAAAACACTCAAGGGCAGATTTAGTTGCCAAAAAAAAAAAAAAAAAAAAAAAAAAAAAAAAAGCCAACCACAAAAACCCCACCTCAAAACAAAACACCCAAAAACAGGGACAAAATGTTGAAGTTGTTTTTCTGAAAGCGTGGGAGGAAGCAAATAAGCATCTTTTTGTGGAGCACATAAGGAGAAAATTCTCAGGTCAGAAGCAAACCAGAGTGCAGATGTATACAATTTACAGTTAAGGAAATAAAAGAACAGCAGGCTACTGTAAGAATGGAACCAGTGCTAGCCAAAGTACATCAGCAGCACATTGAGGTTTTTTCCTGCAAATTTCTGAGCTCTCCTGCCCTAACCTATAATGAATGTAAGTGGATAATACACTGCTAACTGAGTGAAGACATAAAATTGGTTTCTCTATGGGGCTATTGGACAGTTTCAAAGCGTTGTTCCTCAAGAATAACAGTCCTGTATCTCGTTCCCGGCTCTAAAGTTCAGATCTCACTCTTGACAGATGAGGGTGAATAACTGGAGTTACCATTATTGCTCAGACTTGGAGAGCCACAGATGAACTGCTGCACTATCCAGCAGAGTTCTGTTGGTTTTAATTAAACAATTTCCCAAATCCAAAATATGGACTTTGGAAGGGATCAGGATCCTCTCTCTCTAAAAACTTAATCTTGCTGCAAATGACTCTGGCCTTCATACAAAACAGTTTGCCAAGTGCTGTGCACTGAACAACACTTTCGTGGAACTCCTGGAGCAAAGCATTGCACACTGACACATTTTATGAGCTGCCCTATATGCTGAAGAGCTGTGACAAAACAAAACGTCATTTTGAATTTGCCTGTGCTAATCCATGCTGTTTGGCCAACTAGTGTGAAACTGAGTAGCTGATGGCATTTTTTTAAATTTTTTTGGAGGGGGAAAAAACAAATCCAAATCTAGGAGGGGTTTACAGGACAGTGGAATTGCTCTGAGTTGGTTCTTTATGAGTCATTATCCAGCTGTCTGAAGCTATTGGCAGCAGAGGCATCAAAAACATATTACAATTGCACAGCTTCAGTTGCTACAAATAACTTTTTCTCAGTACTGCTAACTGCAATATTTTCAGGATATTTATTCATTTAGTACTGTACTTATACCACAATATTAGACGGCTGTTGAGGGGCCTTGAATGGTGCTATTCAATGGCAGGAGCTGGAAATACCACATTTCCTCCAACTACATCTGCGTCAGCCACATTTTCCTTCTTGCCATTTCTTTCCACATATGCCCCCAGAACAGCCTCATTCCAGTCGGTGACCTACATTAGGGCAGGCAGGCAGGCTGCTGCAGCTGCCGGAACACCTTTTCACGCTGTGGCCGCCTCTCTCCTGCAGCGCTCTACCTCTGACTGCTGCTTCTCATATCTCAAAGTGTCTTGCAGCCCCACTGGTCTCACATGAAATAATCCAAACCTTTTCCAAAAAATTCTCTGGAATTACTAAGAAAAGAATTAAATATGCTAGTTACCTCTAAAAAAAAAAATACTAAATCCCTGCCAGACAGACAAAAAGCAAGGCAAGGATGCATATATTAATGCATGTAAGCACACATCTTTTCAGTTTTCTACAACTACTATGAGTACATGCTTCTGGAACATAGGACATGTATTCCACACTACCAGCAGCACTGAATATATGAGATCCAATAGAATTGGATGTAGAGGATCTCCTCTGCATATCTTTAGCTATCTAATCTTCTTATATCACAGAAACATAGAATCATAGAATGACCTAAGTTGGAAGGGACCCATAAGGAGAATCAAGTCCAACACCTGGCTCCACACAGAACCATCCCAAAATCATACCATATAGCCAGCTGAAGGACATACCTCACAGAGATATCCATTTCTTCCTGATATTGAAAATAAGTAGGTTTAATTGCCCCATTGAGGTCCTCATTCTATCATACTGGTCATGGTCATGGTCATCTCCCATGCCTGGGAGACTGATTCCATTCTAATTGATGAGGCGAAGGAAAGAAAATCTAGTGCCATGAGGTGCAGAAAAAGTACTAAATAGGGAATATATGGACAAATGCTATGATTGCATAATATTTCAATAATTTTATTGAAATCAGTGTTTCATTTCTCTTATTTTGTTTGGTGTTATAAGAATCTATAATGCAATCAGCATTGTGGAACCTCAGGGTTTGAAGTGTTGCTGGTGTTTACTATCTAGCTTTACCAAGCACACACTGCAACATTAAAAAAAAAAACAACTAAATCAACAACAGCAGAACTTCTCATGCCTGACTTGATGTGTTCCTAGTTTTAACCAGAAGAATAAAAACAAACACCATCATCAACAAAAACAGAAAGCAAATATACAAAGCCAAAAACCACAGAGGTGCTTAGAATCCAGTTCTACCCTCGCCTCTTAAAAGTTGCAACAGGATTTGCAACTCATTCTCCAGTTTAATTGCATAGACCGTAAGAACAGGAGAGGTGATATAGAGGTCTTCACTCATGAAATAAAAATGTACTCATAAACGGCAGATGGAAAACCCTACATGTTTTTGCTTGCCTAAACAGGCTGAGGTATCTTAGGAAAATTGCATTTTTAAGAATTACTTACTATTCAGGAATCTCCAGCAATGTACACTTAAATAATACTAAAATATTATTTTTCTATCATTAACTTGAATTTTTGAAAGTAGAATGACTTACCAAAATGGCAGGTATGTACATTTCCCATACACTGGTATAAATGAATTATCAAAAAGTTATACTTTAATAATTGTTATTGGCTCCTGCTCCAGATTTTATTCCTGCTTCAAACTATATTCCTTCATGGGATCCATGAAAAGGTACTCAAACAGTGCACATGGTTTCAGTTATCAGATCAGGGACAACTCAGTTTGTAGAAGAGAAAATGAAAAAGCATCAAAAAATCTCAGTGAAAAATGCAAAATGAAGTTTCATATTGATAAAACAATTTATCTACACCTTTATACCACATCTATCACCATAGTAACTGCAGCCTGGGAGGTGTTTCCAAGATACTAAGAACAATTAATTTTCTGTGAGATGTAAAGCAGCATCTTTTCTTTTTTTCCTCCTCAGATACATGAATTAGATGGAAAGAAAACATGCGAGCTAACCCAAGGCAAACAGAGAGGACTGAACAACAGCCTGAGTACATGCTGGAAGGAACGGGCAAAGCAGAGGGCATCAGTGGCTGGCAGGGGCTGTGATAATATGCAGACCAGAGAACCCAAGTTCGAAAGTCTCTTCTTGCTCCCAGTCTGCAGCACAGAGCTGTCTAAAGCAATCATTCAATACCATATCCACAAGCTTACTTCACAACTGTATGACATTATTAACCCTTTCATGTATGAGCAGCAACCAAACATGGCCTGTCATGAGTACTTCTGCTCTGAGAACTGAAGAGCACTCTAAAGTGTCACCAGCTCTGATAATAACAGCCCTGAGCATACCCACAAATAAATCTTACTAAGGGAACAAAACATCCTATTAGTCACCACCCCATGCTGCATGTGGTCTTGTAAAATTAACATGCATAAATAACTGTTTTGAGATCCATAAGATACTACAATTTCATCAGAACAGAGTCTGTCTTTAAGGACTTTTAAGGACAGACGGTTTATCTTCTGGTTAGTAGAGTAAATAGCACAGTGATGACAAATAAAATTAGTAAGTATATTTTAAAGTGAAATGTGGTTTTCTAAGGACTGAGATTTAGTGGCAAATCCAAATACCTCACAAACATCTAAGTGCCAACAAAACTCCCTCCTCATAATCTGTCTCACTTACTCTCTCTACTGCTCTCAATGCCACATCTGTGTGCTTATGAGTTTATCAAAAAACACATGCTTGCTCCTGGCTTACAGTAGCCTAACGTGGCTCACAGCAGGCCAGCTCAGAAACCATTGAAACTTCAGGCAGAACACTGAAATTTTTAAGTGCACATTTTCTTTGATAAAGTATACGGGGAAATGATAACAGGCATAAATTCAGCTCATGCAGTTCTCTAGAAGAACAGTGTCTCCAAGGGGCACAGTGCTGACCGGTTCTGGTAACCTCAAAGTTAGCTTCAAAAAGCAACTGCTGATCTTTCCTCAAACATCTCTTCATCTTCCTTAATCCAACTGTTGTCTTACTGCAAACATTATTTCACTTGGGATCTCACCAATGTTAGTAACCTTAATTCACTACTTTCATTACTAACAATACCTTCTGCCTTCCTGTCTTGCAATTTTCAGAGCCAAACACTTCAGAAACGTCTTATAATTATTATTTTCTCTCACAAACCCTGGTAGTCTTGTCCTAAATTTATCACAGTGTTAGTCAGTGTGAGGCTCTTAGCTGATTTCCGTTTATCCTTTCAATCTCTTCAAGCAGTCAGTTATTACCACATGCTTACTACTTCACCACTATCACCAATCTTTTCTGAACTGTTATTTATGAACAAAACTAAACAAATGAAGTAAAACTTCATACTAAGAAAAAGTTATCCCTACCCGCTCAAAAAGTTTTACATGTTTCTATGTCTAACCATTGTTTTTTTTTTTGACCTTACTTGGTGTAGGAAATCCATGAGGTAGATGAATTTTGTCCATGAGGCTATTTTATAATGAATTTGTCAGTATGTAAAACCTACTGAATGCTGCTAGTTACAGGAGTAACACAGGAGGGGAAATACTGCATTAATTCCATCTATTTTCAGCTGATAGTCTACATTCTCCTCTACATTATTGGATTCTCAGACAACACCAAGTTTAGCAGTTTAATAAAGACTAATCCATACCAAACAAGAATGCCTTTGCCTTCTGTTGCTGGAAAAGCAGCCTAGCAGATTACTAAACTATAGTGCTAAAAACCTCCTTTATCAAAGATAAAAGCTTCTGTCTGGAAATAGGGTAGGGCAGCAAAGGATATTCATGGAAGGGAGCTGAAAAAAACTGTTTAAAACAGATTGGGCAGGTACTTCTTGAAGACAGGTAATAAAGATTATTACGAAAAGCAATGAGCAACAAAGTTATTTGGTGTCGTTACAGTGTTTTTTTAATAACAGCCCAGCTGTGTTGGATCTAAAATATTTTGCTATTAATAACATTTCTGCATTAGGCCTTACAATTCCTTATATATTTAATTGTGTAAAAAATTGCTCAGATTTATAAAATCAAAGCAAACAGAAAAGAATGGGGAGCAATATAATTTCAGGAAATTGATATAGTGTAAATGTATGTAGTTATTTACAACACTCATAATTAGGATAAGGATAAAAATACATTGCCAAGATTTCCACCAGAGTCTCAAAATATAAATGTCCAGATTGAACTGTGATACTTCCATGAATCATTCATACTTGGCAGCCTGAGTGCTGGCCATCCTGTTCTCCTTTGGCTCTAGCAAAAAACAGGGTGTGGTGGCCCGGAATAGAAAACACCCTTCATGGTTAATCATCTTCCTTGAGTTTAGACAGAATGACTGAATGTGTCTGAATGGCTCTGAATGGCAGAATGGCTCTGAATGTGTCTTGGCATGTACAGTGGGCAATTTATACAAGGACAATCTGAGCCCTGGACCCTTTTTATAGTTGTCACTGGCAGACTTGTAGACAACCCAGTGAATTTGGTATTCACCTACAGTCTAGAGTAATGGGAGTGTTTTGGGTGGGAGAGTTCTGTATGCAAATCTAAAACCACAGTCAACAACAAAGAATGCTTTCTGTAAGCACGTGCAGCTAAAGGCATATCATTTCTATTAGTAGAGACTACAGCAGGAGGAATATGTTATTTTTACTTTTCTGTGGGGCATCGCTTTACCTGCTGGAGCTCAGTACAACATGACAGACTGCAGTGCAGAAACATGGGCATATAGTTTAGATGATGCGTAGACAGACCTCTCTTGTCCCTCCATAATTCAAATTTCCAGCTACAGGCTTCTGCACTTAATTAAGTCAAGAGTTGCAACTGGCTTATTTACTTGGATTTGAGAGCTGTCTCTGGGAAGCAGAAAGGTGCTTTACAGTATAATAAATAAAAGTAAAACACTATCATTAAATGGAAGCATCAGGAAAAGAATATAATTTTTGTTCCACTTAGCGTATGTTTAATATTATATAGCATACACGGTTTTTGGAGATACCTCCCTAATAGACATACCGATGAATTACAATAGAAAACAAAACAAACACACAAAGAAGTTAACGCATCTTTGCAGTAATTTTAATATCAGTACAGCAGTTTCAAAGTACGCTACTTATTTAAAACAGTTTGATAATGCAACATCCCCACTTGAAAAAGTCAATCTGCATATTTTGCTGTTAACTCAGAATAGGCAGGAAAATCTTACAGATTTTCTTTTTCTTACAGATACAGAACCCACATTCAACAAAGGAACAGAATAGGAACTTCCAAAAACCAGGATAACTTAAATTAGCCATAAATATCTTGCCACTGTCCAGTGGCTTTTGGGACCACTCTACATCATGGTAGCTTTTCCCCAGGCACTATAGTTCAGTAAGAAAAATGTGTGGCAAAAAAAATCAGTCCCAACTTGATGCTACTAAGGACTGATCTTAAGTGGAGAAACAACCAGTTAAATAGGAAAAAACTACATTGTTTTTGTTTTATTTTGTTTTGTTTTTAAATCAGAGAAAAAGAGCTTGAATAGGTGTTAACTGTACTTTTCCTTAAATGAAATGTCCTGTAACTTGTTGGAGTAAATGATATTGCCATAGCAGTGAGAAGTCTGGAACATGCAGTCATTTCCATACTTTTCATCACAGCAAGAATTTTGTCTCTCAAAACACAGTGCAACCCAATTAACACTCGATCTAACCCTCATCTAACCGTTAACCTCCTTCAAGTTAATTTTTAAAAAGATATGAGAAAACATATTAATCTGTGTGTAATTAGGAAGGCAAACAGTACAGAGTATTTTTTTTTATGACTAATGGGAAATAACTGATAGTTTTAAACGATTCTTCTTCTCCAGATACTTGTAGGTGCATTCGTCAATGAGGAACATTTGTGTAAACTTATATATGCCCATGTACAGACAAATAGAAAAAGCAGTCCTCATGAGTCATTTTGCATAAAAGTACATACTACGTTTTTAAACATAGGATAATGCACTTCCTTTAATTTGTAGGTGCTCCCAAGAATGTGTCCAGAAAAAAAAGAAACCAAAATTACCTCTATATTAGAATTATGAAATGCATGCTACGAAAAATAGGGCTTTTTGGAAGAAAGTCTGAAAACTACTATTCAAATTGCAAACTAATTTAAGTCCTAGAAATGAATGAAGTGTGCACTACATCAGAACACAATTACCACCATTTTAATGAAAATTTAACATAACATTTGTGCTTAAATTGTGCTTCAGTCTCTTATGAAATGAAATCCACTGCAACTGCTTTCCAGGATTTTCTATATACATATTAAAAATCACTAACTGCTTCATTTGAAAAGCTTCTGCAGATACCTAAAAATATTCAGAAGCAGTTGTCCTGCAGATACTGAGACACCAGACTCATCTGAACACTCAGTGCTACAAGGAAAGGGTTGGATTCCTAAAGGACCTACAGGAGCCTAAAGGACCAACAAGCTGTATTCATACTTAACTGGCAACCATTCCAGGCCACCTGCCAGCACGCAACAGGTGTAGGCTGCTGATGACCATACTGTTATGCTTGCAGATAACAAGCCTGACTCTTCTAGGCTCCTGTCCTCAAAGAGATTTTCTACCAGATCTCAAGAGGATGCTGATCCTACTTCTTAAACTTTACTTTCTCTAATAAACATAAGGTGGCTACCTCTGGTGTGGATTCACTCCTTTCTGCCCCAGGGTTTTGCTATCAAGAACCGAAGTGCATCTATACTTCAAACCAGCACTTTCTCATCTTGTGAGTCAAAACCCCTTAGCGGTGATCAGCTTTAGGTTATGCTCCATTTCACAAAAACTATCATCTCTAATCTTTCAAATTTTGATTAATTTATTTATTATTATTATTATTATTATTATTATTATTTTGGTTTCCAAAGGAGACTCTTTTTCTACTTCAGTGAAAATTTCTAGGCAGTTTTACATACAGCTTGAGTTTAGACTGACATGCTTGCCAGAGTTTCAACATTTCATTAGAATGACACCATTTTTAAAATGACTTTTGATCACTTGAAATTATTTTTCTGTCCAGAAGGCTCAGCAGAAGCAGTTTTTTTACTTGCTTTGTCATTAGGGAGGAGTGTTCCAAAGCTGCCTGGGGCAGCAGACTGCTGGCTACCAAGTTAGCAGTAGAGGGCATAGGCCTACGGAGAAACAAGGATTTGCTAGCAGAGGTTGTCTGCTGCAGGAGAGGAAGGGTTTGAAAAGGCCTCAATATCTTTACATAAGATAAGGAAAAAAAACTACTCCCATCTTTGAACAGAGTGCTAGATGTTATGCTACTGAACAATCTTAGCTTTATAATCTGCTTTGCTACTGAGTACACTTTTCAATAAAACATCTCACAGGTACCCTGGTTTCCAAAGGTATTGTTTCATGATATGTCAAGCTGGTTTGATGTGCTTTCAGCTACAGTTTTGCTTTGGAAATGGTAAGGCTTAAATAATGTGCGTTGATGTTATGACACTAGGACTATAGAACGTAGAATATCATCCAAAGGACAAAATACTTTTGTCTTGGATAATTAAAGGGAACCAGTCTGGGAAATTTAAAATACCTAATTGACTCTTGACTGTAATTGAAAATTACAGATTTCTATATATAAAATTATACTATTGAAATTAAAGGGTTTTTTTTTGCTTTCCAGACTAAACAGAAAACTCCCAACTACTAAGAATACTGTAAAGAGGGAATATGTATGAAAAAGCTAAGAGTGGGGTGCCAACGTGATGCTTATTATTGGGCAAACTGAGCAACAAGAACTGAATCAACAAGAAAGGAAAGATTTTTTTTTCTACCAGATATCTCCAACTGAATTGAGTGATGAACTCATATTCTTTAATTTTATTCACAATTTTGAAATAATCAATTTTGGAAGAGTCCATAGTACCATATTAATATCAACTTGCCAAAGTATTCACTATTGTTTGAAATTCGTGGTGTTCTTCCTTTCTTCCGACACTGAATCAAAAAAGCATTCTCACAAATCTGAGAAACATTAGTTTTGATGAAATGAGATGTCCTGCTGATAACACTGAAATGTGTGAATTGACAGGAGGTGAATTAGAAAAACTAGAGATACATTCAAACATTGACATGTTTTCCAAGTGACTGTCCAAAGGAGAGCTCTCAGTCTCAAGCAAGATACATAGAAGCTATAGATGGAGGAGTTGGTAGACCTCCCAGGTATCTTTACCACACTTTTACTCTCTCCAGAATGCCACGTCCATCATTTGTAGATACAGTAAAGGGACCAGAAATACTTTCTCTTGTTAGAATTCCTGTCTTATGAAAACAAAACACGTATTTCCTGTGTGTCTGTTTAATATACTTTCCATATTCTTAATTCCAAGCACAGTGTCATGCATCTACCTTTACTTGCAGACTCTTACTTTACTTCAATCCATTATGTAATGGATCAATAAAGTGAAGTTGAAACCTACATCATGTTTTAAATACCAGTGATTGGCAATTGTAGGACTGTAATTAAAAGCCATGTTTGATATCTGAATTTAATTGACACACATATATATGACTTCAGGCTGATCTCCACTGCCACTGTGGTGTGTATAGCATTAATTGAAAGTGTTAGCTTAAAGGGAAACTCTGACAGCTAAGTGAGTAAACAGTTTGCATTCCAGCTCCCTTCAATCACTCTACTTATGTGCTAAAGTAGGAAGTGATTTTAAATCTAAACTGTCACTAAAGATCAAACTTCAAGGTTGAAAATAAGAAAGAAAGAGATAGCTGAAGCTTTTCCCCATAACAACAACAGCAAAGGTTCAGACAAAACTGTGTTTCAATTGTGCCAGCATTAAAATAGAGGGGACTAATAATAGGCTTTATGCTGTAGAGAGGCAAAGAAGTCTTCTGTTCAAGAGGCATTTAGATGTTGTACTGAGGGATATGGTTTAGTAGGAAATATTAGTGGTAGGTAGATGGATGGACTGAATGATCTTAGTGGTCTTTTTCAACTTTCTTGATTCTGTGATTCTAAGTCAGAAAAACCCAGTTAGACAAAGGCATTCTAAAAATTACCATTATTACCCAACATGTTTATTGAATTAAGATTTTTTACTAGGAATGCTGGTCAAACCTGATAGAGATTTGGGCAAAATAGTTTTGATATGAAAAAGTTTACCAAGGGCTCTTGGTAAATCAGACAAATCAGAACAGTATATATATATGGAAATCCAATGACTGTTCTCACAGTCATTGTAGACTAAGGACTGACAGTTCATAAAATAGTTTCTTGTTACGTCAACAGCCTTTTCCACTCTACTCCTTTCGCTTTTTACTAAGCAAATAAAGAATTGGATGAAATGCCTTGCTGCATCAAAAATAGTCAAAATAAAAAAATAACCAATAAAAAAATAACAGAGACTTTGCATTTTTACCTTTACCTGCTGTATCCCAGAACATCCCCAACAGCCAAAGCAAATTTCACAGTGGAAGCCAACGTCTCTCCAGTCCCCGGAGGATGGATTATAGATTTCAAGTGTGCTAAGGTGATACAGTTCAGAAATATTATAACTGAGATTCAATTGCTCAGTGTACTGGCACTGTTTGAAAAGCAAGCAATACAATGACCCATTTCATACAGCACCCCTAAAACGATCTAATTGACCAAGAACACTGGTGAAATGATTGGCCTGCAAAATAATTTGCAGTACTATTATTGTGTTAACTGAAGCAAAGTAGATAATCATTCTAACCTTTGCAATTGTCAAGTTTTATACAGAAAAACTTTATCTAAGATACTCGTGCTTCAAAATATATAGGATTTATTTTACACAGTTGGAGGAAATGCATCAACATAGCTGTTACAGTAAAATTATCTCAGAGCAGATTATCTTTTGTCAGTTTTTCTGCATCAGTTGTGTTTGTTGTTTTTAAATGCAAAGTGCAATTTGTTTCTCATGTACTGAAAAGGGATTTTTTTCTACATTACCTAAATTAAATCTTTGAAGGAAATAGTTGTATTGGACTGTTGCACCTATTTTCAAATCAGAGGAAAAGTAAAAATAGTATTTTGAGCAGAACATAATCTTACTAGCAATATATATTTAACTAGAAAATGGAAGGCCACATTTATGTTAGTTATTTGCAGAATATACTTCCTATGTTCTACATGTTGTGAAGCACTTTTCAAAGAAACTTGTAGACTTCTTGTTAAAATAATTTCATTAGACAGATGTCTCCATCTACAGCCGAAATACCGGAGCAAGTCAGCCACCTCTGTTCTTTACACATCAGAAATCACCCCTAATGTGCATCTCCCCAAAGGTTTGCCTATCTGACTGATTGATTTACATCCTAATGACAGCTGGAGCTATGAACAACAAACACCAGTGATCTTCTTAAATCTTGAATTTAAAGGTAGGTATAAAATTGAACTAAGCATCAGACTGTAAAAGTTAGAGGGCTAAAAAAAAACCAATCTTGCACAGTTTCAAAGGTTCAGAGAGACATAATATTTGCTGCAAAACTACTTTTGACATGTCTTCTCAGACGCTTCTACAATAAACGCTTCACTGCACACACAGCTGAAACCACTATTTCCAGCCTAGGGGTAATTCAAAGTAAATCGTACAGCTCTCAACCTCTAACTGAAAGTAATCATTCACAATAACTTTGGATGAGATTGATGACAAATCACTGAATTTTGAAAGGTCAACAAGAGCTACCTGTGTCTAGTTTTTCTTTCAAAGAAATTTCATCTAAAACTACTGGTACCAAGAGACACAGAGAAGCAGGAAAACACTTAAAAACAAGAAAAGCAAAGAATACTGCCGCTTTCTTGTAATTAAATCAAGGTTTCTTCTTACCTTGACTGGTAATAAAATCTGCAGGCTTTCCCTGTATTTTGCTAGAAATTATAGCTTGTTTTGATTTGCAACATGTTGACTTTTTCAGGTATATCACCAAGGAAGACCATACAGCAGCACTTCTTTATTACTCTGTAGGCATTGTCAACTACCTTATCTTAAATGGTTTGAGCCCTATTTCCATGACCACTAGGTCATTCCAGGAGTGACCACTACCATAACTCAGCACCAGCACTTCAAACCTTTTATAGCTCTATCTCAAATCCTTTTACATTTCAGAAAAAAGATTCCTTACAGAGTGAATTTAAAAAAAATTTTAACATTCAGTAAAGAAGGTGTAGAAGGGTACTGCCAGTGCAAAAAGTTGTTTTGCTTTACTGATCAGGGAAATCATCAATACTGAAAGCTTACAAAGAAGCTATGAGCTATGAGATAATTCTGAAAACAAGTGAAACCTTTTATGTAACAGTAGTTATTTAACTCTGCATTGCAAGCTGACATATGATCTGTTGAGAATAGAAACCAATACAAGACAAACAGCACAATAACAAACAGGAAGAATTTGTGTCTCAGATACCTTCCTTCTATGTAATTGGTTCAGATGAACAATAAATGTTCTTTTTCATATTTAAAAGCTTTGTTCAATCTTTGACAACCAAAAAAGTTCCCCAACAGATTTCACAGTGCAGAATGAATGCAGTAACAGAGATTTTGTTTTCTAATAATAGCAGAACCTTTAGTTTAATGAGTGACTAGAATAAGCATGTCATACCACAAAGAAATGAAAAATTCTTCTCATTATTTTCTTTCTCTTCCTGCTTCAACTACAAGAATGTTAATTGCAGATAGCAAAGGCAAACCTCTTTACCATATGCACAGGTGACTAGGTGTGAGGTGAACTTCAGACACAAAGCAGAACTTAGAAAGCCATGCTGCAACAAGTAATAACCTCTCACTGCTTCATAAACAGATTTTTCAGTCATAGAAACAAACACAGAAAGTGTATTTTGGATTCAAAATCATAAAGATTTTTTTTTTTCCACATCAGAAGAACTCTTGCTCAAAGTCCCAGAGCAAATCTCTTTTGCTATAAAGATTATATGTGCATCCCCCATTCTCCCACCCAAGGGAAACTTGGAAATGGCTCTAGATGAAATGCCAGCAAGAGTACATTCACTGAAATACTGCTTGGTACAGTGATTTATGCATCTGGCTGGAATATCCAACCACTGGATGTCACTGTTACTCCACATGTAATAAGCAAATACAGGCATGAGACCACCACCTTCATAGAGTATATGTCTACTGCTAACTCCTTCAGAAAAAAACTAAAACTGAAAAGTCAATTTAAAGTTCAGCCAGAATACAAGTGCAAATAAGGCTTGGAGAGAAATTCTTAGCCTGCAGTGTGCTGTGTGGACAAGGCTTGCCTATATTACTACAACATATTTTGTCTTTGGAAGAAACTGAAAAAAATATTGCCTGAAGAGTGGGAAAACAAGTCCTTCTTCAGGCTATTACGTTTCTGAACTCTGGGGCTGCAACTTATTTCCAGTTAATGCAGGCATTGCTCTGCAGATACTTTCCAGTTGGAAGAAGATTGACGTGACTCTTTTACATAGCAACACAAAGATACACATGCACACATTCAGAAATTCCCCTAAGTACTCAGCTGGATATCTTAATGGTGAATGGCTTTCAGTTCCGTTAGCTTTTGCTTGAGTAAATTGCTTTCCTGGTGTAAAGGATTGTAAGCCATTCTAAGCTGCTTCCAATTACATTGAAAATGGAAATTCCAATACTTCCCTTTTTCTCTGCCCCCCTTCCCTCCCCACCCAAAACAAACAAACAAACAAAACAAAACAAAACAAACAAAAAAAAAACCACCAAGAAAACCCCACAAACAAAGCAGCAGATAGGGTGATGTGGGTGATGTTCACTTTCTCACTATAATGCAAAAAACTCTTACTGACCTCAATAGATTTTCTCTGCACCAGTACTGAACACGATGAACACTCTTTTGATCTACTGGATAAGGCACAAGCTCATTTCTTCTTCTTTTCTCCTTCATGCTTCACCAAGCAAAGTTTTATCCTTATTTTAACCTCCTCACCTGGTTGTCTCTAGTATTTCCAATAGCCCTCAATAATACAAAAATAACTGAGCTTGCTTTATCCAACATCACCTCCAAGAAGCAACATGAGGATTTCCATAGAACATGAAAAAAAAGATGTTATTTCAGTTCAAGTTTAAATAGTTCTACTTCACTGGGAGGTAAACTAGCTAGTAAATGCTAAGTTTGCACTTTAGAAGCCAAAGTAGTCTTCAAGATTTTTCTTTATTCTCGTTTCAAACTTCAATAATTTTTGAGTCTTGCTTTTTTCAAATTAAAAGTAGGAGTTAGGAATGAAAAGCCATAGGTTAAACATAAGAGTTTGAAAGTTCCCTGAATCATGTAGGAATAAGTAATATGTAAAGTAATTCTGTCTCTAAATATCTTTAATTATAATGGCTAATTTCACCTTGTGTGTGATAACAGAGCAGGAAAAGAATGTTTAAAGTCGTCTACTCATTTTCCAATTTCTCTTTGTAGCTAAATATAAACAATAGTACTGAATTCTTTAGTTTTATTAAATTAGGATCCTTACATTATCAACTTTAACTATGGGCAAACTAATGATGCCAAGATACATATTAAAATTTAGCACAGTGCCTATTTATCTTCAGTCAATCTGTGCATCTGTTACAATAGTTGGGTGTTAAATAATTTTATTGTCCTGCTGCTCATGAAATATGATTTGCTATGATTTTTGCTAAAGCTTCAAAAAAGGTTGGAAATATACATTCTGTATAATCAGGAAGAGGGTAATACCTGGGAAACAAAGACAGAAAAAAAATATTATCTGTCCATTTTTTAGAATGAAGTGGAAAATGCTATTTTAATGGTAAAAATCTGCAGACAATTGAAAAAAAAACAAAAACAAAACTGAATCCAAACAACTCTTTCACTCAAAAATGTAGAAGCGATTTCATACTTCTGCAAGATAGAAAGAAAAAAGGTGTTGGGAATTAAATGAGATTGAACATCACATAAATTCTTCAGAAGCAAGAGACACAATAAATAAATAGCAAAGTGAAAACACTTCAGCCACATATGGCTTTTTAACCATTGTGCTAGCTCCAGATGAGAGGAGATGAAAAATAATCACAGAGTTGACCTTTACTGAATGGCTCATCAAGCCCAGATTGCCCTTGAAACCAGCAGGACACACAGACCCAGCATTTTACCAGGCATACAGGAAGTTAACAAACCATGGCTACCAACTCTGCCACCTTGTTTTTGCAACCATGATATTCACAGTTTGCTAATGAAATGGAATTTGTAAGAAGCGTTAACATCAAATCATCCACTGGAATACAGATTGTAAAAGACAGGCAACAATATGGCATGTCGTATGTACCCTGGTCATTTTATGTTAGCTTTCATCTACACTTATTTGACTTCTCTTTGCATTAATCGACTAACCATATAAAATGTGGGTCACTCAAAACTGCACTCAGCAGCAAAGATTCTGCCACCAACAGCATTTTTACGTTCAGTGGAAAGGCAGAAAAAGGTTAAAGAAGTTTCATGAAAGCAAAAAATCTCTGAAAATGTCTTTAGACTGTTATGAGAATGAAGCCTAGGTCATAGAAACAGGGGGGCAGATATGCTGGGAGAGAGAACTCCTCATATAATATATTTCCAGACAGCGCAAACCACTGAAATTCTGTAGTTGGTACCTCGAGGCATTTCCTGGCCTTATCTAAGTCCTAGTTTGAAATTTTTTGTCTTTAATCTTTTCACACTGCCTTTAAATGAATCTGTCTTTCATGGATAGTTGTTAAGTAGCTCCTCGTGTCTCCTGCCACAGAGGAATTTTGACATTGCAAGGATATTTTCTTTGATGAACTGTAACAAAACCTGAATGTAAGACTACATTATTTTCAGCCTTTATAATGGGATTGCTCATTAAATGGAAGGTAAACTTATTAAGAATGACAATTTCCATCCAATCATTCAATTTAGAAAAGGACAGACATTGCTTACACAGTCAGCAAGGTTATCTCTACTTAGTATTTTCATTTACAGTACAGTTGTAGCATCTAGAAATCATCTGTTTATCAACAGGTATCACTGTAACTGTTGTTGGGCTTTTTCCTACGCAAAAAAGAAAACAAAACAATTACAGAATCATACACAATATAAATGCCCCAGTACCTTTCAACAAATGTTTATACTACAGAGATGACCTCTATTCCTATGTACACTTTTTTATGCAACAATTTTTTTACACAAGAAAAGAAGAGAAAAGTTGAGTGGCAAGATTGCTCTAATTGCACAATCACTTATGTACTGCAGGAGCTGAAACTCCAAACACTGCCGAGCTTATTACCATGAATATCCTTACTTAAATTAAGGAAGTAATCAATTAAATAAAGGCCTTAATGCCTGAAATTGCCCGAGTCTTGATGTCCACAGGTGCATAACTGTAGATCATTACACCCACACAAAATCTCCTGACTTCCCCAAAAAAACTCTGTTTAGGTGAAATTGTCTGCCCACATGGCTCTTTTTTTAAAGACCAGAGATGCAGTTTGTGGAAAAATAAACCAGATAATTTCTCTGAACTTGAAAGAGAAATTATTGCTTCTTGTTCAAATAAAAACTGACAAATGTATAACAAAACTGAGAAAGTATAACTGATTAAGTTTGATGAAAAAGTGAATATAGCTATCTTCCAGAATTTATTTATTTATTGTGAAAAGTAAAGAAAACTTGTTTTTATATGTTTATAGAATGCAGAATTCCAATTATAGTACATTTCATACAGTTTTTTCTACTTTTCATTTGGAATCTCCACATCCTTTCAGAATTGTTAGTGGTCACTCCAACCAAACATGTCTCTCAACTTCCACTTTACAAATAGAAGAAATTTACAAAAAGTAAAGACCACAGAATTCATACCAGTGTCTCAGTGTGACACCGTTTTGTATATATGCCCCTGCCTTCACATGCCCCCTTTGCATATATGCCTTCACCTTCCTCTTCTTTCAGATTTCACACAATGCTAGCGCTGCAAAGAAAGAAAGTTATCCACAGAAGTTTTAAAGCAACTAACCACATGGCAGCTGAAAGAAATGGTAAGGTAATACATCTGATTTTATTCTTTAGAGAGTTACTAGAAGAAATGCAACTAAAAATGACTGTAAGCAGTTTCTAAGACTCAGTTCCACCCTTAGAGTTCCTTAAAATTGACCACATGGTATTGTTCTGATTAGTTACCACAGCAATTATTATGGATAGTATATTTGAATTTATCAATTGGATTAGAAATACCATAAAGATTGTATGCAGTACTGGATCTGACAATACTTCTTCATGTGGAAAGCTAATTATTATGCCTGCTGCTTCTGTTGCTTTACTATTTAATTCTATTCGACACAATATATCTGTACTTTTAAAAGTTGATAGTGAATTCACTTTAGATCCAAATCTTCTACTGGTTTCTCTAACATCTGCCAGACTTCTCCTTGTATGGACTATCTGTACCAATCTCCATATGGTACACTGCAAATGTAAAGCTTGCTAGCACTTGATGAAATAATTTCTTTTCTCAAAAAAATCACAATTGCAAAATGATTGCAACCTGTCATGCCGAATTAAGTACATAATAAATGCATAAGAAGTCTGCTTCCATCTAGACATAAAATATACATGATCCCAATGGACTGCTGAGTCTCTGTTGTCTTACAGCTAGGGAGAAAGTGTGGGCCTATCTAAGTCCCAACTTTCAATGGCACAGAAACCAGCTAGCAGATCTGGAAACTAAGCTGCTAAGGAAGTACTAAAAAACAAACAGCTGTCTCAAGCCACTAAGATATAGGGATCATGTTAGGTTTCTTGAAGTAATGCTCACAATGTCATTTACTTCAGGGGCAGGAGACTTCTATTGTAAGTCTCCTTTCTAACTCTTATTTTTGTCTATGGATGAGAAAAACTGCATTTGGAGAAAAGATATAAAATACTGTGTGTGAATATGCATGGCTGACAAGTAATGTATATTCCAAAGTCCTTGAGGCAGTGTTTGCTTTTGTGCTATTTATTATATTTTATACAAAAGTTTTGTAGGTAACAATAACCATCTACAAAATCTTTACAAACAGCTGACAATATTTTCATTTTAAAGAAAAGAAATGAAAGGTATTCTTTCTATCCTGAGCTGTGTAGGTAGAATCTCTAATCACTTTGTTAATTTTTAATGCAAATGGGAATTAGTGAAGAAATTACAGTTCTAAAGCGTGACAATACTTGAAGAGGGCAAATGGACTCATGCACATCAGTTAACTCAACAGCAATCTCAGGCAACAGAACAAAACACAAACAAACCAGAAAAATAGACAATATTAATTTGGTAGAGAATTTAAGAATAGTATTAGCAGACTAGTAGAGAGAACTTAAGAATCTAATCAGGTGATAAAACATGATATTATAGAAAATATATCTGATCGGAGATATCCAAAAAGACTTTAAATTTGATAGCAGACAAAGATGTTTGTACAAACCACGTTTAAACTTCTGACTGGATACTTCATAGGATATTGACTGTAAAAACTAAGACAACCTAGCAATAATCATCCATGGACTTGTCCTAGATATGTGTTCTACCATATTCATCAATGGCTCTATGATTTGTTAGCTGATGAAAAAAATGGGTGTGAGATGAACTTTTGTGTAAGTGGGGCAAATTCAGACAAAACACCTGGTAATATAGTCAAATGGCATTTAAGCACTTATGCAACTAATATGCAAGTGACACTTTAAAACATGGAGGAAGAATTACATAAAAGACTAAATTTAAAAGCAAAATAAGATCAGCTTAGACAAGCTATTTAACATGAATTCTTGCTTCACAATGCCTTGGCAAAGAGGAGTATTGGTAGCCTAAATTTATTTGTTTATTTTATTTAAATAAAATAAAAACCAGCTAATATTCAGAGAAGGTGGTTTTAGCTGTCTACACAGCATAGTCAGGTTGACGATGGAATAATGTTTATGATTCTGACATTCATGCTTTTAAAATGTTGAGGCATATGAGTAAACAAATGCGAAGCTGATCAAGCTGCATTTATTTGTTCTTTCATCAAAGTTCTTTTTGAAAGATGTATACCACATATTTCTGAAGACTGATTCAAGAATGGCTGTTGAAAATGATGGGAAGCGTAATCCTAAAATGCATAAATCTTGAAAGTTGGTAAGCAAACTAGTCAGTCTGAACTGGATTCTTTTGTATTTTAGTGCTTGCTGGACTGCCTCTGCAAAAAAAAACCCAAACCTTTCTGAAATAAGTCTCAATGTGTGCTTTCCATCATTTAAGTTCTCAGAAAGGCTTCCAAGTAAAATTAGACTGTGAATTTAGATCGATGTATGAGTAACATATCACCACAATATCTACTAGAAATAACTGTACAAAAATGCTTGTAAGGTGCTTAGGAACATCCTATATTTCAATGTCACTTGAAGAGATATAACCAAGATACCTCCTACCACCCAGTGGATCTCTACTTTACAGAACATTCATGACATCCATGGAGGGATGGCTGGGTTTGGAAAGGAGGAAAGCCATTTGTAAGCATATTTTTGTAATTATAATAATTATTATAATGAGAAATTAAATTGAATCAGAGAAAGATTATAATTTAAAGTTCATGTTGAGTTTGACCACCCTCCATCCTCCATACATGTAAATGAGCAGATTGTCAGTGGTAAAGTCAGGAATGGAGGTTCATTATTTTACATCCTGTAGCAAGATAAAACTATCATTCATCATACAGAAAAACTGTATATTTTTCAAAGAAAGCTATATAAAAACTAGGAAAAAGTATTCCTACCAAAATCACTGAACAAGCTCAAGTTAAAAATCAACACTACCTTACTTATATTATTTTGTAAAATGCTAAAATATTATTCACATACCTTTACTTATTCCATTATTGCTAAGTCTCTAGTGTACTGTTATGAATCCATGAATGCTAACCTTCACCTTCTTTCACTTGACTGCAAAGCATTCAGATGTAAAAAAATATTTTGTGGCTTACAGTAACGTGACTTATCATCATACATTATACCATGAAATTGGGAAATGTTTCTATAACTGATGCATGCCCACTGACAAATACCTTCTGAATAGAAGTCTCTTCAAGCAGGCATACAGAATCTACTCAAGCAAGAAAACATTGTAGTTCACAGCTTTGCAAGTAATAACTTGATATGACAGAGTATGCTATAAAAACGTAACTCCACAAAAATTCAACAAAATGTTTTAACTGCTTTTACTACATCAAGAAGATGTGTAAAAACATGAAACTGACTATTATTTCTGACTATCTTATGAGAAGAAAGAGCAAATTACAATTCGAGTATAGGCACTGCATTCTGTCTAACAAAGATAACATTTCCTGAGAAGTTTTTCAAGATTTGAGATGTGCTATGCTCCTGAGATTGCTCCTGAGGGGTAACAAGAATGAGCAATATATTAGATAATTTCTACTGAATTCAGAAGAAAAACAAACAAACAAACAAAACTACAAACCAAAACAAAATAATGCAACAAATTTCATATAATGAAAAACTCAGATTAATCAATTCATTTCCATCGTAAAGCAATCATCAGCCTCACCAAATCTTACAACATCCTTATAATTAGGGTTTATCTTCTTTACACTTCTCTATAAAATTTCCATTAGTTTTAAATTTCAGCTTTATAGAAATTCTGATATCATAATTCTAGTTTTTCATTGAAAAAGTCATCCAAGATTTCTGCTGAATCCTTACAAAGGATGACAGATTAAATATAAAAAATAGTATTTCTGTCACTACCTAGAGCGTTTAAAGAAAAAAATAACAAAAAAAAACAAAAAAAAAACAGTATTCCTGGTCATTCATATGTCATTGAAGATTTAAAATTTTTAAAATATGTTTTTAGTCCTCAATTATTTCACATATTCCTAGCTAGCATTAGATCATATTTTACAGAAAAAGTGGTATCTCCAATTTTAATTAAAAAATTCACAAGTAATCTGAAAGAATAACAACATTAATTAACTTCACAACTAATACTAAATTGAAAGTTTCTGTAAGCACTTATGGGATAGGGGATATAATAAAAAGAAAGGATAGCTTGTTAAGAGGAACTCCTCCCCAGACCTGACGATGATCCTTTACTGGTATTAAATGTGAAATGCTAATTCAAAGTTAAGATTCTGGATATCTTCAACATATTTTATTATTTTATTGGAATTTAATTTCATACAAAAATATAATGACGCAGAAATAAAGCCTGTCTCACATATGAGTAAACATGAAATAACAACCTTTGGAGAAAACATGTCATTTACCTGGACTTGAGCAAGGCCTTTGACATGGTCCCCCACCACATCCTTACCTACAAATTGGAGGGATGAGGATTTGATGGGTGGACCACTCAATGGATAAGAAACTGGTTGAAAGGCCACAGACAGAGGGTAGTCATCAATGGCTCTCTGCCCAGGTGGAGACCAGTAACGAGTGGCGTTCCCCAGGGGTCTGTCCTGGGACCAGTGCTCTTCAACATCTTTATCAATGACAATGATAATGGAATCGAGTGCACCCTCAGCAAGTTTGCTGACAACACCAAGCTGAGTGGTGTGGTTGACACGGTAGAAGGAAAGGATGCCATTCAGAGGGACCTTGAGAGGCTGGAAAGGTGGGCCCAGATGAACCTGATGAGGTTCAACACAGCAAAGTGCAGAGTTTTGCACTTGGGCCGGAGGAATCCCAGGCATCCATACAGACTGGAAGGAGCAGTCCTTGAGAGCAGCCCTGTGGAGAAGAATCTGGGGGGTCTTAATAGATGAAAAACTTAACATGAGCCAGCAATGTGCCCTTGCAGCTCGGAAGGCAAATGGTATCCAGGACTCCATCAGAAGAGGGGTGGCCAGCAGGGACAGGGAGGTGATTGTCTCCCTCTACTCTGCTCTTGTGAGGCCTCATCTGGAGTAGTGTGTCCACATCTGGAGCCCCCAGTACAAAAAAAGACAGGGAGCTGTTGGATAGGGTCCAGAGAAGAGCCACAAAGACGATCAGGGTACTGGAGCACCACCCCTATGAAGACAGGCTGAGGGAGCTGGGCTTGTTCAGCCTGGAGAAAAGAAGGCTGCGGACTGACCTCATTGCAGCCTTTCAGTACATAAAGGGAGCCTGCCATCAGGAGGGCAATCAACTCTTTGAAAGGGTAGATAACAGCAGGACAAAGGGAAATGGTTTTAAGTTGAGGGAGGGGAGATCTAGTTTGGATGTCAGGGGGAAGTTCTATACAGTGAGAGTGGTGAGGTACTGGAACAGGCTGCCCAGAGGTTGTGGATTCCCCATCCCTGGAGTGTTCAAGGCCAGCTTGGATGGTGCCCTGGGCAGCCTGGTCTAGTATTAAATGTGGAGGTTGGTGGCCCTGCATGTGGCAGGGGGTTGGAGATTCATGATCCTTGAGGTCCCTTCCAACCCTGGCCACTCTGTTATTCTGTGATTCTGTGAAAACATCTTGGAACAAACACATGGAGGGAGATTTTGACTACATTTTTCCCAAAGTAAATGAGTTCTAAATGGAACAGAATGGTTGAAAGTGATGACTTAGAGAGGCATTTGTGATATGACACTTCATGAATGGTTTGAGATTTTTGTTATATGCTGTTATATTTACATATTTCTTGATCTGCATGATTTTGCTCATACCACCTTTGGAGTACCATGAGCAGGTTGAAGTTCCACTCTGCTGCTTATCTGAGGATTCTTGGAGGAAATGAACAGAAGTGGTTGAAAAGATATATATATATTTTGAATGAATGGATGAATATTTGAAAGACTGAACATAATGAGGAGAGCAAAAATCCAAAATTCCACATCCAAGTGTGTATTTAGAGAAGAGGATGCTCAAGGAGATGGAAGCATACATAAATAAAAATAACAGGATTCACATTTCTAAAATAGACATTACTGAACTAGGAAGATTAATATCATTCTAACCATTAAATTCATCTGTACTGTGCCACATCTAATTGCATTCATTGTTTAATAATTAATTTTCATTAACAGACTTTTTATCTGCTCTATTAGTGCTCATTATGCTAAGCTACACTGCTGTATTGGACAGTTGCCATTCCAATTTTATATAGATTTTGTATACTAAATATATTTAGTCCATTATTGCTGCCAAAAACTAACAGAAGGAAAGAACTATGACAAGGAAAACTGAGGGTATATATCTAAATGAACTCAATTCCATTTAATAAAGTATTCTCCAGCAACAAAGGGTAATCTTACTTTGACAGAGAAGCACAGCATGTGGGATAGATCTTTTATATAATAAATACCAAACAAACTCAGATTACATTAAATCCATTTTGAAAATATTTTTTAAAGGATTTTAATGGATGAAATTTAAAATGAGCTCAAATTTTCACCAGACCTTAAACGTTTATATCAAGAAGAATGTTGTTGCAGTGATGGCAAGACTGAATTACTATAAGGAAGCATTTTGAGATAGGAATGGGACAGCCAGGCAGAAGACAAGGTAGATCTTGCTACTTTATCAGAATTTTTGCTGCAAAGTTTGCATTCATTTCTCAGAAGTATGAATTGCTAGGCTAACCCTTCCTTTTGTTTACATTTTCAAAATTATTTTAAGTATGTAATCTATCTGCTGACTTGCAAAAAGGCAGTTTTGCAGTTGACTTAATTTCTGGTCTGAACTTCAGTCTCACAGATCTATTGAAACTCCAGTGATAATGCTAAGCTGTATAAGCTGTATTCAAAACAAAACAAACAAACAAAAAAAGGTATAACAATCTGTTATTTCATTTTGCCAAAGAGCAACTACTGAGCACAACAAAACAATACAAACCAATCATATAGCCAATGTGTCAATTTCAGAAAATTTTCAGCAGTGAATGCGTAGCATTCATTGCTACAAGCACTTCAGGGTCCAGGAAAGAGGGAAAGAAATCAAGCTCAAGTCATGTACAAGTATAGCTAGACCAAGCTCATTAGTGAATGTCTTGAATTAAATATTTGTCCCATGTTAATCTGTGTGCCTTGACATAACATAGCCCATGTTAAAATCAGCAAGAAATACAGTGAGTATCTAAACATCCTTGCCAGGCAACTAAGATCTCCATAGAAAGAACATTTGCATTTTGCAAAGACAAATCACTACTTGATAACTACAATTTTATTAATTTTTAAGTATTCATATTGAGACAGCATAAAAAACTGGAGAAAGAATGAGCATTCCTGAGGGACATTACAGTCATCTGGTGGGTATCACTGCAAAGGGAAGTAATGGAGAGACAGTAACCCACAGCTTAATCTATTTGGAAGCTGTTGACCCTGTCAGATCAGATAGCACATAGTAGGCTGCAATTTCTTCCAGCACAAAAAAGAAGAATGAGAGTATCAAAGATGAAACACCAAAAACCAAGGGTATATCATTTGGTTTTTAACTTAACTGAAATTGATAAATGAAGAAAAACCATGCATCTGAATTTTAATTTTCTAAAATTATTTGTGTAATCTACATAACTAATGCTTTTTTATAGAAAGTCTGTCAAAAAAAAAGCAATTTTGATTCTTTCAATTTTAGTTTGATATTCATAAAAGAATCAGTGAACATTTCAAGAGCACCATTATCCAAGAGGATAAGTCAAAAAGTCAAGTTGTTTAATTTTGTGTACCTCAGCATCTCAGCAATGATGGATTGCCCGCACAGAAACCTTGATTATGCCAGAATTCATCCAAACCTAATGGCAATGTCCAAGTTCGAGGTGTAGTTTGAAGGCTAGTCAATACAGACAAGTGTCCCCAGAAATCAAATTCAACCCAATTAAGTTCCTTTCTGGTGGCTTCTCTATTCTCTAACCCACTGTCTACAGAGACAGATAGAATGACTGAACTGCTGGGTTAACTACGCCAATTAGATACCTGATGTATATGTTATCATAGTAGCATTATCTCATCTGTTTCTCAGTGTGCAAGCACATGACAAATCATGCTTTGAACAGTCACATGAATAACATACTTTGATCACTACTGGGTTTGATCTGAAATTAAACATACCCATACAGTGTGGGAGATGATAGATTTGATGGTCTCTGGGATAGTGTTACACAAGTCCTCTTTCTCCTCCTCTCCAGTTCCTACACATACATTCTTGTTCTGCTCTTGTACAGTAAGTGCCAACTTCACATCTTAGCACACACACTACTGTGTTGGTAAATACAGCTGTGTGTCCTTCCACAATTCACAAGTTTGCAGGAATAGTTCAGGCTTTCTTCAAACCTGTTGTCCATCCATTACTCTAGGTTCAGGTAGACTGCAGTGTGCATTAATAAGTCTGTAATCATGAAGCTTGTTCAAAAACACCCTAGAGAGCTGTTTAAAATCACAGTGAAAGCAGTCACCATTCTCCCCCAGGAGCAAAATTTCTCCAAGCACAAAAAAGAGAGTCAGCCAGAATTCAAGGGAAAGGCTACTTAATTTGATCTGCAATTAACTAAAATGGCAGGGTTTTAAAACTTAAAAACAAAAAAAAAACTCAACTTAAAAAAAAAAAAGGAAAAATATTTTAAACAATAAAATGGCCTTTTGTCTAACAACCCATATACAAATACCTGCAGCAGACTGACTCACAATGAATAGCTGCAGTCCCTGAGATGTTAGATTCCAAATACTTTTGAATAGGCTCTTGGGATATGAAGTTACATTTAAGAAACTGTCCACTCCTTTTAAGATCACTTGTGTTTACTCTTAATTCAAGAAAAGTCACCCACAGCTCAAATTCCTGGGACTCCTTCCTTCCTCCCAGTTTCACCTACAGCTTTCAAAAATACTGAAAATCCTCAGAACCATGACAACCTTTATTTCTCCTGGAGTGTAGTGAGGGCAGACCTGTTTAATAGAAATGGCAGAGAAAGGAGAAACAAAAAGGAAGCATTTTCTATAGCAATATTTTTCTTGCTACTGTTTTCTGATACTTTTAGACACGTGTGAGCACAGCCTAATCCTCTCAGTTCACTTTCTTTTCATAGAATTCAGTATAGCTGAAGTAAGCTGGGCTACTTTGAAATATTTCCACTCTCTTTGCAGCTTTGCTGCAAGACCCATCACAGTAAGCATTCGAATAAGAAACCATGACTTCCCAACTGTTTAAATTATGTAAAATGTTAACAATATTCTAAATACAGGAAAACTGTCTTCAGTGCTTCTCTCTGACAGTTCACCAGAACTGCATCTATTTCAAAGGCTTATGCTCCCTGCACAGAATTAAATAGTTGCTACAAATGTCCTTTGAAAAAAAGCTGCCGTCAGTAGGATAGGAACACAAGCAGCCTGGGGGCTGGTATCAAACAGTCCCCCAAAAGAAAGATCATGAAGCAACCAAGGACATCTAAACACAGAAATCTAGGCTGGGAACTATTTGAGGAGTTATTCTGAGAGAGGCTTCTTCTCAAAACTATATCAGATATGGCTTACAATATGAAGCATATTCTACTAGTGAAGTCCAGGGCACACAATCATTTTAGTCAAGTTTCAGTTCCACTGGCTGAATCCTGACCTTCTGCAAGTAAAGCAGCAGTATTGTTGGAGCTACATGAGGTTTTTTTTTTTTTTTGCATGACTCCACTGTGGCAGCCTGTGTAGGTGTCTGTCAGCACAAACAGCTTTCTGACATCAGCCTGACAGTGCCATTATCAACAAGGACCCTGTGGTGCAGATTATCAACTCTGTTGCCTAAGGATTGCATGACTATAAATTCATGAGCTTGAGGCCATCTCTGTGTCTTGGAAGAGTCCCTCCTTCACCAAGGTTAGCAGCACAAGTGCTCAGTAATGCTCCAGAAAATCTTTGTGCCTTGGTAAAGAAAAGGATCTGGAGGATCCAATTTTTTTCACCCTGAGGGTAAAAAAAACAACCACCATGAATATCTAAGTGCAGGAAATGATGAAGGACTACAGCTATGCCTTTAAACATTTCCAAAAAGTCACAAAATGTGATGGAGGGTGATCTTCACAACACAGTGACAGCACAGCTCTGAAACAAGAAAACAAAGAAAATAATAAAATAAAAAGACAGTGCTGCCACATGGTGGAACTGTGGCCATTTTGTACAGGGACACAGCATCAGTGCATGAGTGCAGACAATTTCTGCAATTGCTACAGAACAGTTCCCCAGTACTGCTTAGCAAAATTCACTAAGAGAAGCAAGATAGAAGATGCAGAGCCTACAGAGACCCAGAAGCTCTTTCATACTCAAGAAAACCAGGGAGAAAAAAAGAGAAGAAAACGAGTAATTTACAACTATCCATACCACAACCATTAAGACATAAATAATAACAAGAACAGCATTAAAAAAAAAAAAAAAAAAGTGATAACCAAACAATCCCATTCTTAATTGTCTCACCATTTCCTTCTCAATGTCTCACCATGATTTCTAAAAAGTTTTCTTCCCCCATAGATGCTAGGGAATAAAGGTAGCCAGTCTGTACTTGGGGCATGCATGTTGTAAAAGAAGGTACACAGGGCAACAAATTGGTAACCATTAACAACCTATGAAGAGAAGCATACCAAAAACATTATATCCCTAGCAAGTCTGTCCCTGATATTTAGTTTTTGTTCTGTTTGTAAAAAGAGGTAATAAAGTCAGCCAAAAAGACTGGATTCCCAAAAGAAATGACTTTAACCGAGCCTTCTAATATCAAAAGTTAAAACACTCACAAAGGAAAAAACGGAACAAAGTAGGGAACAGTACCAATTCAAGTTAATTTAAGTGTAAAAAACACTTTCCATACCTAGAAACAATTGAGTAGCTGAATACCTGGATTCCACCACTTTGCAATATGTTCAGAAGAACGCATCAAAAGTTGTGGTTCTATAGAAAAGAACACATTTCTTTTCCATGCATGATAAAAAGTTCAAGTACAAAACAAACTGCTTGCATGCTGTACCTCAGTAATCAGGTGGAAATTATTGAATGCTGTAAGAACAGAACAGAAGCAACTGTTCTCTGTTCTGACTGTTCTCTATAGAGACTGAGATAGATTTAGCCCTTTGTACGCTAGCAGACCCTTATTTAAACTTTCACGATGTAATGCCTGACTTGTTCTCTCACTTTTTAAAAGAATATAAATTTTGTCTTAACACAGAGAGGAAGCAAAGCAGCAGTCTTCCTCTTGTTTAGATGGTGGAAGAGTAGGTGCTGGCATAATCTTCTGTGTCACACAATGTGATCATGTTCTACTGCAGAAAGACAAGCGCCAGGCAGTACATGTCTACCTTTCCTTGCTCCTGTGAAGATTATCTCTGTGAAGAACCAAATGGCACATAAGAATATCAAATAATCACAGACTCGTGGGAATTGGAAGGATCCTCAAGAGATCTTCGAGTCTGACACCCCTGCTAATGCTTCCCTACAGTAGGTCGCACGGATAGGTGTCCAAGCGGGTCTTGAAGATCTCCATAGGAGCAACCTGTTCCAGTGCTCTGATGCCCTTGCTTTTCTTCTACTAGCTGCTTTCAAACCTGCATTTGACTTTCTAGCACTAACTGGAATACTGACCAACCATGTAAATGCTTGGTGTTTCTAATGTGGCTTCCAACAAAAGCAGCAATATTTAGTGAGAGAGAAGTTAGATAACATGCTTGACTCCTATTGATATCGAAGTTTACTAATGACTTATCAGCCACTCAGGAATATAAATTTGAGCTTTGATATAGCATAATTACAGCAGAATACTATGATATATTTTACTGATTACTAAGATAGCACAGTGTCAGTAATATATGACAGTAATCTGGGGGTGTTCAAGGAAAGGCTGGATGTTGTGTTGAGGGACATGGTTTAGTGGGAGCTATTGGGAATAGGTGAACGGTTGGATTGGATGATCTTTTAGGTCTTTTCCAACCTTGGTGATTCTATGATTCTATGATATGAAAGTAAATCCAAGATTTGTGATGGCAGTTTCTGAACATATTACTGTAATTATCACTCAAGACACAATCCTCAAATTTAAAAGCATTCAGAAATACTTCTGGATCAATACTTTAATCCAGTTACTTCACATACTTGCAGGGGTGACAAGATTTCTCTTATGAGAATATACAGAATAAACTAAGGAATAGTACAAACATTTGGCTTATTTTTTTCATGGTTCATGAACAACTTCCTGATGGAAACTATGCACCTTTTTTGTTTCATTAACCTCACTGCCTTGGACATCAACCCCACTGCTCAAAAACCAAAGGGACAGAAAACAGTGAGGTAAAAAATGAAAAGAAATTCAATTATCAAATTATCAAATTATTCAATTTAGGCACATATTTGTATTAAATTCGTAACTGACAAGTGAATGCCAAGGTTATATGCATCATTTTATGCAAGTATTTAACAAAGTATTCATATCATGCAAGGAGCAAGCTCTATGACACAACTCTTGTAGTGAGGAAAAATATATCAGGAATTTAGTAGAGATTTTAAATAGAACTTGCTGAAACTATGCTTCTCACCTTTCTGAAAGATGCCTAATCTATCAGCAGTCAAATAGCTCTGAGCATGAACATCAATACTCTGCTTTTAAAAGCATAGTGATACTGAATGTCTTTAAAGGCTAAAGTCAGTGCTGTGATCCAGTGAGAATCTGGAAATCCTCCAGATTTCTCACTCCTGGAATGTAGTAAAAGATGATATTTAGAAGTGATGACATTTTAACTTACAGAAAAATTGTTATTGACTTTAAAGTGATTGCTTTTTGCTTTAGGTCTTGGGCAAATCTATAGCCATATTTTGGGATATGAGCAAAAAAAATGTTTTTCAGATAGAATTAAAGAGAAAATCAAAATGTGCTTGTTGTGAAGCCTTTCAGGGATCCTGAAAAAACCCAAGATCATAATGACAGAATATAAGCAATGTGTATCTCTCTAGTCTGCCACAGTTTTCTTCCAGATGGATGGAGGGAGGAAAGAGAGGTGGAGACTCTATTAATCATCATTCCCTATATAGCTTTAGTACTTACACTGCCTTCTTACAGAGCTCGTTTCAGAGGGCTTTCATGCTGGAAATCTCTGTACGAGAAAAGTTACATAACTAAAATTCATGAAGACATGAATTCATCCACACGCAAACTAGATTTTTGTTGGTGGAGGAAGGAAGGATGAGATGGAATCCTGGTATAGTTTAGTGTGTAAAAATAATTCTTCCAAAAACTAACCTCAATTTTTGAACTGTTTTATCAGCCTGAACTCATTTCCAAAAATAACTATTTTTGTCTTGTTAAAGAACCATTTGGTTAAAACTCAACAGCTGAGAGTGTGGATGTGCATTTGCAGAAAACATTGCTGCAGACAGTATCTGAGTATAACTTGCCACCAAAGAGATGCAGCCCTGCAGGGTGAGCAGAATGAGAAGGCGAGTATCCTGTCATAGATTCAGTCACCCCTGCAAGTGACTTTTAGGGAAGAGCCAGAAGGGTTTTACCAGTTTGGCATAGAGGTTGATTGTTGTATGTTTCAGGGCTTTCTTAACTGCTCATCTCTTACGGGCATATCCTGTTCCCAGTAGCAATGTTTACACATGACATTACAATCAGAAACAATGCTACTGATCATACCTTAACCTTTTCACTCATCATTTTGTCTTCTTAGACTGTACTCGGGCCTTTGGCACACCTGCCTTGTTTAACCATTCTCTACACTCAAGAGTATGTGAGAGGATTTAAGACAAGGATTAATTATGCTGATACAAAACCACCAGGGGATATGGCAATGCAGACTGCTCATTTGCCTCATGGGATAATATATCACTGAGAAAGTAGCAACAATATGTCAGGAGACTTAATGATTCCAAAGCTTAACACAATACATTACGGGAATGAAAGATGTTAAGCATTAATACAATCACAAAGCAAAGGCAAAAGCATGTTGATTTAAAGTGAATTTTATGTGAAAGCATGGTTATGTTTGTAGATAATTAATTACTTTTGTTGTTTTGCCTTTTGTACCCATTCCTGCTGCAAATTTAAAAACCTGTGCAGAAGATAAAATATGTTTAAACAACTTTAAGATTCAAATACCACCTGTGCTAAGCAGGAGATGTGTAGGTTAGTGAGGACAATCTCAGATTCTCTACTTTGGCTCAGATCTCAACAGAGGAATCTAAATAGAATCGTAGAATCATAGAATTGCTCAGGTTGGAAAAGTCCTTAAAGGTCATAAAGTTGAATCACAACCTAACCATACTATCCTGACTCAAATACATGAAGCTTCTTCAGTACATAGGGAATAACTGAAATGAAGATCATTTTTAACTTTGATTTTGCTCACTTGCCTCTGTGAGCAAAGATGCGTAATAATTTTGCCTCTAGTCTTCATTACTGGGTTTTGAGAAAATCTTCTTGCCCACCACTTCCCCAAACTATTAAAAGAGCAGTCCTTGAAATTACTACACAGAGAAAATAAATTTTTAAACTGGTTAAAAAACTATTAAAGCAAATAGTTGAGAAACTGGTTTTACTAGGTTTTGGTTTGTGATAGACGTTAAGACATTCTGTGGGTTCAACTTCCCCAGGCTCAGGGACTAAAGAACACTAAAACTGTAAAATTACCTCCTATTTTCCCAAAGTGAATTAACTGTTAACTGTCTCACATTTACATCTCTAATATTAATTGTTCAGCAAAATATTTTCTGTTGACTGCTATTCCAAATTAGGAAATTGTTCCTGAAAAATTAAAACGGAATTTCTCTAACCTACACCACTGGCTGACAATCTGCAAAACTGCAAACTAGGGAACAAGGGAACTATTAAAACTAAACTAAAATAAAGAAAATAAAAGAGTGTATGAGAAGAGTAGTTCATGTTTTCCTGCCTCTGAATCACTTACGTTAACGGTTTTTCACTATCCAGCTCAGTGGTAAGAAAAAACAGTCTGATACACTAAGACAACAAATCTGTCATTTCTTACTTCTGAAAGCTAAAAAGATCCAGCTATTAAAAAAAATATAATGTACCTTAATGGCAAACTATAAAAAGATTTATCAATTTTTTGTTTGTTTGTTTGTTTTGTTTTGCACTGAAGCAAGTTTTGCTATAGCTTGTGCAATACAATACATGAAAAAATTAGAAAATTGCACCAAGTTCCTGACAGAAAATGCATTGGTCTCTTCTCTATTCCATTGTTTTAAGTTGCTATAGTTTTAAACATTCAGCTTTACATGGAAATTTGACGACAAGACTTAAGGACTCGATGTGAACACATCTGAAGAGACCACTGGAAATACAGGGTGAGCTAAAATGAAACATGAATATGCTGTGAGGGAATGGTATGTCTAAGTGTGTACTGGGGAAGGAAGTTCTCCAGTTGGTCAAGGTTTGATAAATGTTGTTTTGGTGGAACATTGACTAGGAAAGAACAGCTGGTATAGTCTTTAGAAGATTGTCTTATTGGAGCTGTAATGGTGTTAACTGCTTATCACTAACTTCTCCATGTTAGGAGAAATTTTCCAGCACTGAAGGAAATGATGGTATTAATAGCAAAATCAAATGAAAGGCACAAAATTGTAGTTTAATTGTTCATTGGGAAACATGTTTTCTTCATTCACATGCAATCCTTTCAACAACTGCTATGGGATTTAATTCCATGAACAAGAAGGCAAACTATCTATCTTATCTTTGCATCCCACTTTATGTACACCCCTATAAACTTAATTCAGTAAAGTCCTAAAGTTGACCACAGAACTGATAACTGAGCATATCCCTGTGCTGAATGCAGCTAACCTTCATAAATGGGGGCAAAAAGCCTCCCAAGGAGCTATGAAGAGCAATGCTTAAATTGGTTTTCAAATACACAAAGGAACAATAGTAAAATACAGTGTATGCTGCTTCTACAGAGGTCTCCAGAATACAGCTGTATAAAAAATCTAAGCATATCAGATCTGCTACTAAAGACAGGAGTATGTAATGTTTTCCTTGATAAAAAATTTAGAGGATGTTTAAGAAACCTTTTTAGCACACATGAGTAAACTAGGATATGAAATTTTACACAAAAGATCAAAAAATGTGATTATTTCTTCATTTCAACATCTGTGTAGAGAATTCCTAAAAATTGCATATAAATGTATATCCTTCAGTCAATAATCTTCCACTTCCTTGCTCACAGAATGTGTATGGGAAACCAGAACTATTTCAGAAGTTATTCTCCTTAATATATAGAAACATCCTACACTGAGGAACATACAGGAAACTTCACTCTAGCTATGAAAAAAACTACATGGACTATTGAGAAACCTACTGTTGCTTTGTTTCATTATTTTACCCCCAATTCTTAATCAAAATAACATATTTTTGAAATTGCACTTAGAGCTTTAATTCTCCAGCTTTGTTAATTCACTATTTGTTTATAATGTCTGAAATGATGCATTTCCATCAATTCTGAATTTAGCATTCTGTACCTTAAGTACTTGAAGGGAGCTTATAAGCAAGAGGGATACCAACTTTTTACACAGTCTAATAGTGATATGACAAGGGGGAATGACTTTAAACTAAAAGAGATTAGATGTTTAGAAAAGATTCCTTACTCAGAGGAGGTAATATGTTCTGGAACAGCTGCCCAGAGAAGCTGTGATGCCCCATCCCTGGAGGCACAAGGCAAGGTTAAATGGTCCCTGGGCAGCTGCACTGGGGTTGGGCGGGCTCTAAAATACCTTTCAATGCATACCAATCTGTGATTCTATGAAAAATTAGACATTATTATCAGTTCTGGAGTCAATGATTAAAAGTACTTACAGAATGTACCAAAGGTCTGGGTGAAGCGTTATGTAAATTGTGAACATTTCGAATATATCAAATAATTTACAACAGAACACAAGAAAAAAATTATTCCATGGCAGACTGAAAACAGAGGTAGCCTGCAGGCAGAGATATGAATGAGTTATTAACACTTATTCTTTTCAGCACATCTGTAATGAGGTCACATTATCTCTGAATTTCTAGACTTATAAATTCTAGCAAAATAAATTACTGCATATAGAAAATCTATAAGTTGTGGAAAATACAGTAGTGGAGAGCTGTCCACAAAAGGAAAGAATTTCTAAATGCTTTTAGAATTCCTAGTTATCTGTTTTGTCATGTTGACACAAAAGCTCCAAAGCTATTTATTGTAACTAAAGATTGATTTGTACTTAAAGCCAAATATTGTGCTATTTTCACTGCATACATTTAAGACACCTTTCAGTTCTAGTTTTGATTTTATGTCATGTTTTTCTCTTGGTTGGTTGGTTGATTTGTTTCTTTGTTTAGCTTTTTTATTTGTATTTTTGTTTTGCTTTGTTGGTGATCTTTTTTTCATTAGTAAATAAGGACAGATCCTGGGATAGGCAGTTTTTGGTATAACAGTAAGAAGAATATACGAGTGCAGAAATGGGACTAAAAAAAACCCTGTAATTGAAAAGATTTAGCTTTTCAATTTCAGCAATCTTCATCTCAAAACTGCACAGCTAATATGCATCTATTTCTAATGGTATATTATGCATGGGAGGCAAGACTAGGCTACAATTACATTTTAAGTGGAATATAAAATAAATAAAAAGATAATAGAATCACATCTGTTCTCATTTTTCAGGAATGGGCTAAGATCAAAACAGGGAGTCAGAGGCAAGGTGTAGAAAACCATACGGGCTGAGGAAGGTGGAGGTCAAACATCCTGGCTTCGGCAGAATTAAAAAGTACTTACAATTGGAGCAACTTTGATCACATGAGAACAAGCCAACTTTGTCATCAAGCCTAAAACCATCTCCCAAATGAACTTCTGTCACAGTATGTTCACTTGAAGGTGAGTGATGTAGTATTTTGTCCAAATGGAACTTGTAGAAGAAGCATGTACAACTCGTGCTACATAGAAGAGAGGAGTGCACAATATAGCACGGCATCTGAGACTGTGCGGAGACACACTGCTTCTCCAGCAGCACCAGTGATGGCTATGTCATCTGGAGTCTCATCAGGCCTGAAGTCTCAAATAGGGATGATATTTACAGTATTTATTATATGGTAAAGGTGGTAATGCTAATGTAAAACTGGCAAATTCACATTTGCGAAGTGCACTGTATAGGGAAAATAGGAGGACAGCTTTTAATTTGGGAAGATAGTCATTTCTAGGATAGTCAGCTCACTGGAAGCTGTGGTGAATGACAAGAACAGGTTCTTTGAAAATGCAGAAATCCATAGATTTATACTATTCTAAATAGCAAATGAAATAGAAAGAAAAGAACAGGAATGTAGACTGCTTTTATCAGGTTCCTAAAAAAAAAAAAAAAAAAAAAGTTTTTTTTTCAATATCTTTCTGTCTTTAAATTCAGTACTTCATAAAAAAATAAGATAAATCATTAAAAACGGAATTTGATTGAGATGTCAGTCGTGATTGACAGATGCTTTTCAAAAACAAAAGGAAACACTGAAACTTTCTTCCCATAGAAAGTGTTGAAAAAAAATTCTACCTGGCAGCTTAGTTAAAGCAAATTTAAACTATCCCAGAGTCTTCAAAATCAATAGCTAAAATTATATCAAAATAGGTAATCTTCACCCTGAAATAGCCATTGGTTACTAATTGCAAGTGAAAAGTCAAGTAAAAGGGTCCTAATCTTTATGGTACGTTGAAACAGTAGACTTAAACCGAAAGTCAAGACATAATGGAAAATAAATGAATGCATTGTCCTCAAATACACAAAATAATTCAGGGCACCAGTTTTACTCCTACATTCACCTCTAAATCATATAAAATCAGTTATTTCAGTACTTTCTAGCAGGACTTGTTATTAGAATGTCTCACTAATCTGTTGCTTTAGTTTCAGGTAAATTTGTTTTGTCCAAAATGTTAAATCATTAATAAAAACATACCCTTGAAAGAACACAAAGCAGATGCATATGTGTGCAATATGTGCTTACTACAAATCCACTTACACGTCACTGCACTATGTGCTATATCTCAGTTTTATAGGCAACAGACACATCAGCTGTTCAACTCAAGCACAACAAATCATTTTTATAGCATTGATTTGCAAATTTTGCTCACTGAATTGCATACAGAATTCTGCCTTCATCTGTTTGAAATGAGAGTGATCACCACTAGAAATAATAGTTTCTTTCACCGACACAGCACCTTCATTAAACAAGAAGCAATTCAGAAAACCATTCCGCATTCTTTAAAATAAATCTGTCCTTTTATTGGAAATAGAGTATTCCTGAGTCCAATCAAAGTTTGCTGCCTCTGCAGCAGTTTTCATGATAATCAACATTATTATGAAAATTCCAATCTGAGACTCGTCAGGACTCTTCTAAAGGACTCCCTATGGTACATTAATTTTCATATGTGCAAAGAACAAATCATTGATTATCATATGTACAAAAAGCAAACACTGATTTTCACTAGTTCCATAATAATTTTGTTATTGCTTGTTCTGCGAGTTAATGACTTTTTTTTTAACTAAATCACATCCTCATGTAGTTACATATGCTACATTCATCTAGTGTTAATGTTTTTGCCTTCTAAAATAGAAAATTTCATACAACTGGGAGAGAATGTAATTTACAATCATACATTTTACTGCATAACACTTCATACTTTTTCTGTATGGGGCAAAAAATAGTAAATGTCGACCAAATTTCTACCTCAGTTCTTTAATTCCTCCTTTACTTTTTTAGCCAAAATTTATGTTATATTGTACAAACCTGTGATTATGCACTGAACAGAGTTTAACAGTACATACTTCTCATGTGTCTGGTCTCATTTATTATTTGAGTTCTAACAAGTAGCTCTAGTTAAAAAAAAAAAAATGTATAAAATAAAAATAAATTAACAGCCTCCTTTCCGTCAGTAATGTTCTTCAGCCACATTTCCATCTGCAGCTTTCTTTAAACTACTGTGTTTCTGGTGCAGAAGAGCACATACAAAAGTAGGTATGTCACTGATAAGCTCTTGCTAATTAGAACCCCACACAAAGTTTTGATAATACTAGCGGAATTTCCTGGAACAAGTGCAGAGAGCTGTAACTACACATCAGACATGCTTCATCTACCTTAAAGTGGCACAGTCTGGCCTGACAGCAGTATCATGGCTCCTCAGAAGGAGGAATAAAAAGCAAAATGCACTGCTTACAGTCATCCTGGTCTAGTAGTTAGCAACCCTGTATGTAGTAGGGGGGTTGAAACTAGATGATCACTATGGTCCCTTTCAACCCAGGCCATTCTATGACTCTGTGATTCTATGATTCTATGATTCTAAGATCTGTGTCTGGTGGGATGGCAATAACCTGTGTAACTGTCCTCTCAGAAACAGATTTTGTGCCTAGCAATGAACAAATGTGCCCCACCATGTCTCCAGATAGGGCAATTGGCAGGAGTGGTCACAGGCCCCCGTGCTTCTCCAGTTTTACACTGTCTTCCTACAGCAGTTTCAGTAAAATAGATGCTCCACAGAAGTCAGCACGGCTTCTTAAAGACTGTGTATAAATGAAGTTACCCTCTGTGTCTGCAGCTACACTTCGGCGCCCCCCCCCCCTCCCCCCAGTCTGGATGCATAATGAATACTGGCAGATCCTAGCAGGAGAACTGGGAACAGTAGAACTCTTCCTGGGAACAGTACTGAGTGTATACGTTGTCCCTCCCTTAGGATTGCCAGCAGCCTGCAGCTCTGATAAATGATTCAATTAGAATGTTATCTTTAGTATCTCTAGTATTATCTTTAGTATCTCTAGTACTGTTCACTGTTCCCAGGAAGTCATCTCCCAGGCATCCAGCCCTGTCTCCTGGGACTGGTCTCACCAGATTCAGAAAGCTCAGGAAACAGCCAGGATGGCATCACCTTGACACAGGCACTCATGAATTATAAACTCATACGGTTCTTGGATAATTACAGTAAAATAAGTAACAGCAGTGATATTTCATGTTGAGAGCAAAAAGCAGGTTTGGCTGTTAGCTGAGCAACTGCATCTTTAAAACTTCCTTTTGAAGCTAAGGTTTATAAATTTCAAACTGAATTTTGTACCTACAAAATATGATTAATATCTTTGCACCATAAGGAGTGATTTGGAGCACATGTGTTCTGGATTTTGGTTGCTGGCTTGTACTGTAGTTCTGTTGCCACAAGCATAGTGGAATACTGCTGTTGCTGAGAACAACAAGTATACAGTTTGTGAGAACATAAAAATAGGAAATAAACATGCTCTTGAATTATTAAGTAAAGATGAAGGAAACGCCTTGAAAATTCTTTAAATACTGCTGTTACTCCACCTGCCTCATGCCATGCAGCTAGTTACAGCACAGTTCACAAAAGGGTGACCCAACTGAAGTCTCAGTGAATAGAAGGCTCCATAGAATAGAGAAGAGGCATGCTGCAACAAAATCCATCTAGCCCTGCAACCCACCCCCAGCAGTGGACAAAAACAAATTCCTAAGGGAAGAGTAAAAGAAATAAAAGAGAAAATCATAGCAAGCATCCGGTACATGGAGAACCAGAATGACCACTGTCTTTAAACAAAAAAAACCAAGGCCACACAACGTATTCAAACACGTTCCTGGCATGTTGGTGCTACTTACATATGTTGTATCCCCTCCTATCTTGTACAAAGTAAAGGAAGAATATCTGCATGTATTACAAGGGAGATGGAGAAGGAGTTAGGCTTTCACTTCGTCAGTGAAGACAACATTAGAACACACACACACCTATCTTTACAGACATCTTGGAAGAGGCAGGGAACCACATTGACTTGTAACATGTACAAACAAAATAATTTCTGGATAAAGAGTACAATGCTATTAGAATTTGTTTTTGAACTTCTGATTGTGTAATTACCATGTTTTCATTTAAACACTTAAATCAACTTGCTAAACATCAGTGGAGAAGCAGGTCTGGTAGTTCAGCGTGCTGAACTACACATGTGTAGCTATAATCTCTACATGATTTGTTTCTTTAGTGAAAACTCCAATTACAATATAGTGTTCGGCCTCTACCCATCCTCCAAAATCTTTAAAACATTTAGCTATTGCTGTGCTATATGGCTTAATTACAGTCTATGTTTATAACTTACTATAGTGAACACGCAGTCTGAATTAACTGTCCTTACAAACCAATCAAGAAAGTAACACCACCATGACCTGACCCTGCATGTAATTTTGTGTGTCAATAAACAAAGGCTATCATATAAGGAGAATCTGTATCCTAAATGAAAATAAAAATGACAACAGAGACATCTCTTTCTGAAAGATTAAATTGCAGTGAAGGATGAACTACATGCCCTCAGACTTCGTTCAAATTTAGCATGTTTAAAAGATGATTTGATTATCTGGATGATAGTGTCCAATTAACAGCAAAAACTTAGCTTGTTTTATTTATTTACAGTAATATAACTCCCAGTCTAAGCCTGTGAAGGAACAATTGGGCCAGTAGTCACTTTGAACCCCAGAAAAAATTAGATATTAATAGCTAAACTCCTTGCCAATGCTTATATAATTGTTCCTTGAGTCTTTTGTATCTATGTACAACTAAAGCAATCCAAAACATCCAGAGAGATGACAAACTGCCTCAAAAACTTCTGGATCTGCTTACAATAACTAAAGATAATGATCAGGTTGGTGCAGTAGTTTTATGTGGCTCCAAAATTTTGATTGAACATGTAATTTTGCTTTTTATCTTTTACTACACATAATTTCAGCTATCCTGGAAAATTCAAGTAGCTTCCCAATACAATATAAATTTGTTTTGCAGTATTCTGGACAACTTAAAAAAGATCTCAATACTCTATTATTTGTTTATCTATTAACTTATTTATTGAGTCGTGGCTTTTTATGCCTTCATATCACAATTATCTCTCAGATTGTTTCCCAGTCTCTGCAGAATTACTGAAGGATGTGTTACCTTCACAGCAAGCTCTAAAGGTTGTGCCCTACTGCATACCCATGCCCTATATAACTGCTTTCAAGAAGAATTTTTAGGAATTAAACCTATTTCTAGATTTTGCCAAGAAATAAGAGGGGAATGAGAAAGTGTTGAAATCGGAATGCAGCACAAATGCACACTACAAGCTTACACTGAAGCTTCTCATAGAGGAATATAATAAAAAGTCACCTTAAAGTTTACAGAATATGTTCCTCAAAGAATATAAATGTAAGCTATTAATGTTATACAGCATGCTAATAGGACAACCTGAATTTAGCTTACTTATTACGTGTGATAATTTATCAACCATGAATGGTTACTTCTCTTTTGTGAAGAGATGAAATAATGAAAGGTCATGCAGTATTTGAAATTCATCCATGACTTTAGATGAAATATTTCTCTACTCCTAGAACTGCTTATCAAAATTGTTTTCCTGTGGTGTCCTAACTTTCCTCTTCTCCCAGTAGCGTGAAATATTGCAGTAGCCATAAGATTCTCACTCTATTTCTGAATTGTCATCTATATATCCAAACCTGCTCGGATCATAACTCAAACTGAACCTAATGTCAGAAAAACTGAAATGTAAGTCACAGAATGTAATGCATTTTTTAAAAGCGCTAGCAGTTCAGCTACTTGTCAGTCCCGTTACACAGTATCTCATTTTCTGTGATAACATAATTGCAGAAGGAAATAGGCAATTGTTTCAACATTCTGTTTAATAAAAGGATCAGAGTTCTCAAAAGTATTCACCCTTATCTGGTTTTTGCTCCAACTGAATTCAGTGAGAGTTTTATGCTAAAATAAACATTTGTATGCTTGGGTCACTGCAGCTGCTGAAGGAGATGTTATCTATACTATAGCCATGAAATTGTGCTGTCATTTGATCAGATTTCAGCTAGGGACAGAGGCCACACATTATTTCTTTAAGCTATGCTGGAGAGCAAAGATAATGTTTTCTGATAGGTAATTTAAACTAGATCCTTTTGCTTAATTTCTTCCCCCTCCAAAATAAAAATGAAAGTATAGATTTCCCATAAAAAAGGGCAGCACTGAAGACCAGAGTGTTTAAGCTCAAATATAGGACATCTGATAGTAAAAATTCCTTTATACCCATTTCTATCTTTGAACATTCAAGTAAAAGCAAGCCTCTAGTACAACAATTACAGGGCAGGAAACTAGAAAAAAAGCCAACAGCAACCATGAAAAAAAGCAATCCAAAAAAGAATGGATGTGGACAAGATATTAGTGGAAGGATTTTCTTTTATCTGTTGTTCTAACTGGAGTTAATTCTTACTTTGAATCATGCCTGATTTCCTTTCTGTACTCTTCTCTTTCTGTACTACAATTCAAAATAAAGCTCTAGCTCTATTTTGTAAGAAGGATCAAGATTAAAAAAAAAATTGGGGATTGCCGTTAGTGATGTAACTATCTCACTGCAGATCTCCAGAGCACCGGGTTTTGTTTTCTGTCTATCACGAAATTCATCAGCTTTGCTGTCATACAACAAGCGTGTCCTTTTTCAAAAGAAAGGTATAAACACTGTCTTTGAATTATATGCATTAAATCCATAATAATTGATACAATGACAGCTAACTGTTGCAGTGACTGATTTTTATTTTTTATTTTTAAATAATGTTATAAAAATCAAACTACTTCACCTTACTCTCTTGGAGTAAATTTAGGCATCTACATATTTATATTTGCACAGTGCTCCTTGAAGTTAATTCAACACCCAAATAAGTAAAGCAGATTTTAATTCACAGCTTTCAGAACTCAACACTGTTACTACTAATATTACACTGATTTATAAAACTTGATTACACATTAAAAATGAAAAACACAAGTGGAAGAGCAATATGTATATATTCATGTAAGTCCAACAACTTACATGAAGGCAGCCTTATCTGCACGATGAATGTTAATAACACTGCCACATATCTTCTGTTTTGGTAATTGCTGTGCAGACATTACAAATATCCTCTCATGTGAGACAAGATACAGTGCATTCTTGGCTGTGACAATTAACCGTTATCCCTTAATACAGAATAGAGATTTTTAAATGGAATAAGGCAAGAATATGGCACAAGAAGTTAGATACAGGAGAGAAAAGGAAAGCTTAACTGGATCATGTTTTGTGATGGCAGTAGGACACAAAAATTCAGAGAGAAAGAACGAAAGAGATAGATGTCTTAGATTAAAAGTGTCTCCTTCTAGGGGGAAGGAAGGATCTTGCAAAAGGACTGCACAAAGAGACACCTGCACGGAGGCAGGAGTGGTTAGTGATTGTTGCATAACCCCAGGAACAGCTTCTTGCTGTCATGTTCTCTACTGGGCAGTCCTGTGGTTTAATAAGCTAAAAAAGCCCTGATAATACAATGGAGAGTTTTGGTGCTTTTTAGAGCACGAGCTAGCTTTCATATCTGATAGATCAGTCTACCACCAGCTCACATACACAGGCAAGAGAGAAGAAGAAAATTGTACTAGACACAAAATTGACAACAACCTAATAATACCTTGTACAAGCCAATGCTTTATTACTGTACCGTTATTCCTTTACAGATGTTTTTTTTCATTTTTCCTTCTAAAAGCTCTGCCTAGTGACTCACACACATTGAACTAAGCAGCCTCAGAAATCATCTCAGCTTCTGAAGCATGCCCAGCTGCTAAATACACTGGTATCTTTTAAGCCTCCCAGAACAAGTTTGACATCCTTGAGAAATTCTAAAAACTAAACAAAACAAGTTCACAGGGCACCACTGAATGTTATTGACCTTAGAAAAGTATTCCTCAGTAAGACAACAGACAATTCTAGGTTTCAGTCCTGTAAGTCTAAATTCCACGTGGCTCTTCAGTCAAAAAGACTAAATTTACTGTATAGTAAGCAATCAAACCTTACCTCTAGATTCACATTCCTTTGCATTTCTAAGTTGGCAGTATCTGAAGGATTCCAGAATGATTCAGAAACAATACAACCATATGGAACTATTCTGGCAATGCATGTCACTTGAGGAAATCTCTGGAAAATTCTCCAAATACTGAGTCAGACACATCAATCTTGTGAAATCAGAGCTAGCACTCACAGTAGTACAGCTCTTAGTGGAAATAAAGGCAGATGCTTACTACTTTCTCAAAAATGAGACACCTCCTCTTCTAAATGACAATACATTTACTACATTTCCAATTAACTGAAGTTACTAGGAGAAAAAACTCAACTTCACATCATTTCATTATTACTGGTCTTACTGAAATCCTACAATGGACAGTACCCTAGCTATTTCTTTTTCTATTTTGACAGCTTGATTAAGTGTTGCAGGCTGAATGCCAATACGTTCAAGGTTAAAAAAAAAAAAAAAAAAAAAAAAAAAAGTTGCAGTTGGTTGCATTATCTCTTGAAGGCCAAGAGTCATAGACTGTGTAAACCAGAGCAATAATGTCAACGTTAGTCTGGAAAAGGCAGTTTTGTTATAGATTACAGGCCCTGCTGAAGATTCCTGCTCTGAATCAGAAGCAAGTAGCTCATGATGGCAAGTTTGTCAAACTTGTAGCTAGAAACCTCCAGTGAGATCATTAATATTTTTTAGCTTGTCCCAGTAAAATTCTCACGCAATTACAGGTTGGTTTTGCTGATAATTAAACTAATTACTTCTTGTCTTATCCTAGGTGAACAAAAAAACAATTCTTGTGACTCTACAGTACAGATTAACATAATCCAGTTCGCTCAACATCAAAATCCTACTGAATCCAATATTAGCACATGCAAAGCTTTTCTCTTATCACTATGTGGAACTACATTATCAGACGGTGATGAGTCTGATTTGACATAGTATCTTTCTGGTAAGTTCACATGTGCTGTTTCTTACTATGCTTATAAAATGATACTTTAAGAATTTATCTATGATATCTGGAAAGATATTTTTTGCTAGATTCTATCTCTTCCTTCCACCCTATCTCTCAAAGCGAGATATATCTGTTGCCTTGCTTTGTGTCTTTTGAGATCACTTATCACTTGGCATGTCAAAGATCAGTATTCCACATCAGGCAGTTCTGATCAAACATTCCTAGCTAATCTACGAATATTCTAGCTTGATTGAGTCTTGAGTTATGTGGGCCCAATTAGGTTCAAATCAGTTGCGGTGACAAACCTCTCTGTGAAGACTAGAATAACGGACCACTCATTTGCTCTTCAGCCTGCTACAAGTAGACCAATAGCTTATTGTTCCTTTTCTTACTTTTGTTTTTATTCCATATCCATACTTTTCCCATACCCTTGTTTCCATCTGTTCTACAATTTGCATGTCTCCTGACTTCTTCTGTGTTAGGATAAATTTGACTGCATCTTTCCTTAATCTGATCTTTCTTGATAACCATCAACTCTCCAGAGTGCAACAACTCTTCATTTTTTTAACTTCATCATTTGTGAACACTTTTAACAGAAAGCAGCCAAACTCAAGTTTCCCCAATACACCAGTTCAAAATACTGCTGCATCCCAGTTTATCCACTGAATGTTGGTGCCTAATGCTGATTAGGGTATCTGAGATACTGATATTTAGACACATTTTTATCCCTTTGCACATTTGTATTTCTATAAGAATCACAGAATCACAGAATGGCCAGGATTGGAAGGGACCTCAAGGATCATGAATCTCCAACCCCCTGCCACATGCAGGGCCACCAACCTTCCCATTTAATACTAGATCAGATTGCCCATGGCCGCATCCAATCTGGCCTTGAACACTCCAGGAACGGGGCATCCACAACCTCTGGGCAGCCTGTTCCAGTACCTCACCACTCTCACTGTATAGAACTTCCCCCGACATCCAAACTAAATTCCCCTCCCTCAACTTAAAACCATTTCCCTTTGTCCTGCTGTTATCTACCCTTTCAAAGAGTTGATTGCCCTCCTGATGGCAGGCTCCCTTTATGTATTGAAAGGCTGCCATGAGGTCAGTCCGCAGCCTTCTTTTCTCCAGGCTGAACAAGTCCAGCTCCCTCAGCCTGTCTTCATAGGGGTGGTGCTCCAGTCCCCTGGTCATCTTGGAGAGGTTTTCCTCTGGACCCTCTCCAGTAGCTGGGATTCCTCCGGCCCAAGAGCAAAACTCTGCACTTTGCTGTGTTGAACCTCATCAGGTTCATCTGGGCCCACCTTTCCAGCCTCTCAAGGTCCCTCTGAATGGCATCCTTTCCTTCTGCCGTGTCAACCACACCACTCAGCTTGGTGTTGTCAGCAAACTTGCTGAGGGTGCACTCGATTCCATTATCATTGTCATTGATAAAGATGTTGAAGAGCACTGGTCCCAGGACAGACCCCTGGGGATGCCACTCGTTACCAGTCTCTACCTGGACATAGAGCCATCAATGAACACCCTCTGTCTGTGGCCTTTCAACCAGTTTCTTATCCATTGAGTGGTCCACCCATCAAATCCTCATCCCTCCAATTTGTAGGTAAGGATGTGGTGGGGGACCATGTCAAAGGCCTAGCTCAAGTCCAGGTAAATGACATCAGTTTCCTTTCCTTTGTCCACTAATGCCGTCACTCCATCATAGAAGGCCACCAAATTGGTCAAGCATGACCTTCCTCTGGTGAAGCTATGCCCATTCCTCATGTGATCAAGCACGTTATCCAGAATGATCTGTTCCATGATCGTCCCAGGCACAGAGGTGAGACTCACTGCCCTGTAGTTCCTGGGGTCCTCCTTGCTCCCTTTCTTGTAAATGAGAATGACGTGACCCTTCCTCCAGTCATTTGGGACCTCACCTGACAGCCACGACTTTTCAAATATGATGGAGAGCACCTTGGCAACCACCTCAGCCAGCTCCTTCAGAACCATGGGATACACGCCATCCAGCCCTATAGACTTGTACACATTCAGTCTCGGACCTGCTCTGTCCTCACAGCGGGCAGGGATTTACCACCCCGGTCCCCACCTAGAGGTATAGGGGTGCAGGGCTCAGGGACGTGAGAAATACTGGAATCCTGGCCGCTGGTTCCAGATGAAGCTCCAATGAAATTAAGGTGGTCTCTGTTTGAGGTGTGCTGTACACTTATTTCAATCCATACACAGAACTGTCTAAAAGAGACATTCAAGGGGCCAATAATTTCTATCTACACAGGAACAAAGGCGGAGGGAAGGAAAGTGGAAGGGTTGTAATAGCAATGACAGGCATACGGTATTATTCTGCAAATCAGCATTTGCAGATATTTTCTCTGGGGGAAGATAACACAATCTAGCACCGCCATAGATAATCAATAAGCAGACAGTGCATTAACAAAACATATGGCAGACTAATCTGCACTGCAAATGTTACTCCCTCCTAAATAACTCTTGTATACTATTTAAAACAATTATTTCTATTAAAAGCACTTCTTTCATCCCTTGTAAATAACCACACTTTCAAATGAGAAACATACAGTGTAGTTAATATTTTCACCTTTCTTAAGAGGTGCTTGTGATTAAAAGAACTAGAGGAAAAAGATACTTTTTATTTGGAATTTTTGAATTCATAGCATAATTCATAAATATCAATATACTTTATTTACATTATGTGTCAGAAATGAAAATACTAGAAGAAATGAACCCCAAAATTTATGTTATTAGAAATTCTTAAAATATTCTACAAAATTCATTCTTAACACTTTGAAAATCATCAAACATCAAGAATTTATGAGCTAAATTTATTTCTAAGGATGTACCTTAAGAAATATTTCAATTGAGTGATTTTATATTTCTACATAAAATAAGGTTAAGATGGAAACATGCTTAAGAAATACAGTTGGGAAAAAAACTATACTTATGGTTTCAAGTCTTCAAAACTAATATATGTGTATATTAACCTTTTAAAATTAGATGTGTTCTAGTCAATATTTTAATTAATGTAAAAGAATTATGGTTTAAGGTTATAAAGTTATCTACCACGTACATGTTTATACATATGTTTCCAGAGGAAAAAAAGCACATTCTAACAAATTTAGGAGAATCAGCTGCAGACAGGAAAAGGAATAACATCATGTAAATGTCAAATATTGTTGCAGTGTATTGTTTATTTCTTAGCTAAGAATGAATAGAAGACTAACTCATATTCTCATGTCTTCCCATACACACTGTAGAATAAAATATGAAAAACATAAATTCCAAAACCATTCGATTCCATCAACAAATGATCCTCCAAAACTGTCTATTTTTGATAATAGTAAAGTACCATCTCCTCCTGAGTGTAACAGGTTATGGTAATGGTATTTAAAGAAAAGGGGAGAAATGAATGAAAACCTTCATGACATAATAATAAGGCTTCTATTTATGCTATCGATAGCATTCATGTTTACAAACTAAACCTCTATTCTATAGTTTCAAATCAGAAATTACCTTTCAGTTCTCAGCAGTATGAGGCATTTACTCACAGGTTTTCTCATCATTTACTTCCAGTAACAGATTTGATTCATCACCCTTTTAATCGTGTGGGGCTCCCTAATTTCAAAACAATTTCCACATCAATTTATCTTTCACACCTATGGGGGTTCAAGTGCACTCGTCTACCACCTCCTGCTAATTGACCTGTTGAGCCACTCAGAGATGTGCACTGGAAATGTTATGTGCATTCACATAACTACCTTACATTTCCAAGCTGTACTTTTTTTATTTCAGTTATTTATTTTAAGCTAGCCAGAATCATGCAATCCACTATTGGCTAGTTTATATGGTATCTTCAGCTATATGGCCTTTAAAAGATTTTCTTTCCTGCAACAAAAACCTTCTTATGAATAGTAATGCAAATGATTATACACTATGGAAAGTATGAAAAACATATCAAAATACTTTTTGTTAAGAGCTTACTAACTCCATGTATATACATTTAGCTAATTATACTACAAAAGGATGCATTTGTTTTGGCTCTGCCATTCTAATTTAGGGTTATACAGAATGAAAATACATAGCCATCCTTTGTGTTGGAAACAGCAATCTTAATAAACAAAACCAGAAAATTGGATTCTAGAAACTGTTACATATGCATTTTTTTCCAGGAAAATAGTTTGTAGATGAGTTTTGCATAAGTAACTTGCATAATTTTCACTATTTTGACTCCCTCAGGCATGCTGCTTGCAGCCTAATACTCCAGCATATGTAATTCTGACTGCTGAAATTCTGCAGGATTGATTTATCACCATGGTTTCATGGTAAAAGGGCTGTTAATGAGGGACTACCATTTTTTTCTGAGAAATGTATGTGATTTTTTCAAGTTTCATTAACTTTTTTAGATTTATTTTAGGCATAGTAGAAAAGAAAAAGGAAAACAAGAATAAGTGGGGTTCTATGATCCTCTTTGAAGATTTGTCTGCCTGTTTGCCTATTTGTTTCAAATTCAATTTCTTAATAAATTATCCAGGCCACTTTTTTTTTCTTTCTTTTTTCTTTTTTCTTTTTTCTTTTTTTTTTTTTGGAGAAACATTCATCTTGCCTTTAGATCATTAATTTTCAACATACAGTATGGTTACATGCACAAATTTTCAACAAAAATACATCTGAATCTGATATTTAAAGTGGAAGGGAAGGAGTAACAGATGCAAAAAAAATACATATTTTCATTTAATCCCCGGCATGTATATATGCATGCAGCATTTGAAAATATAGAAAACAGGAAATAGAGCCCAAACAGATGATATGAGAATTCACATAAAAAAGAATTATTTAAGCACCAAATCAATGCAGTTGCATAATGTACTCTACACATTGTGAGCCACGTGTAGCAAAAACTTTGAGGAGTTATACGGGACTCCTAAGGGCCAGAATCTCTGACAAGTGAGGACTGGTCTCTTGAGGCAGCATGCTTATGATTAGCTTTGGATATTATTTCATTTGTCAGCATCTTAAAAAAAAAAACCACGCATTTTAAAACTGAAGTAATGTTTTGGTATTTACTGTACAAAATAAAAAACTATTTTAATATAAATAAGTGGAAACAAGTAAGTGCCTTTACTTTTAACCTGAGATCTGACATTATCATGGCTCGTTTAAGGCAAAGAGAAAAAAGAGATACTACTAATTACAACACAAGGAGAAAAAAGGATTTTGTCTAGTTCTATTTACATAACTCCTTTCAAACACAGACTTCACAAGTGATATCATATACTTAAGTAGAAAGGGCTGTATATAAGTACAGTTATTTTTCCAGGTGATCGCTAATTTTCAAATCTGTTATGCTAATACTAAAAACTATGGACCCAATCTAACAGCAGTATTAAAAGGATTTTAGAATCATAGAATTGCTTAAGTTGGAAGGGACCTTGAAATCATTGAGCTCCAAACACTCGGCAGTGGGCAGCATTGCCAGAAATCATAAACTGGAGTTTGCAACACTACACAGGATTTCATTTAACTGCTATCCCAAAATCATTTTAAAATAACTATATTTTTCAGTTTATATGCTTAATCTAATATCTGAAATTATTATTCACGTTTTATCTTATTTAATTCTATTTTCTTATTCTGCAGAAGTTCAACCCAGAAGACAATAATGTCATATTTAACAAAATTTTTCCAAGAAGTATGAGGACATAGTACAAGTTACAGGTTGGCCGTTAGCACTGCTGCTTTTTTTTTACATTGGCACAACTAGAAGATTTTTTCTGTCAGGATCAAACCAGTTGGATACGTTGTGCAAGTGGAGCTGTATCTGTGTAGTGATAAAGTAGTTCTATATGAAATTCCCCTGGGAGAAATTATATCCTAGTACAAGTATTCAGGTAATATAGTTAGCTTACAAAACAGGCTTCAGATAAGAAACAGTCACCAGAAAGGAAAGAAGCAAAAACACTCACTTTAGACAGTAACGTTGAATGTCAAGTTTTAGACTATGGCAAACAAACAGTATGAAGAAGGAATATTTGTGTTTTTAATTCTCTGTTCTGCCACTGTGTTTGGCTGAAATGGCAAAGAGACAGGATCCTCTTAGAGAATCTACTTAAGAGACATTTCTGGAAAGAGCCTATGGATGAAAAATGCAATTTTGCCATGGTTTAGTGGCAGACAGTAAGACATTCAACTCTTCAGACCACATACAAGCTGGCTGAAAAAAATATTTCAGGGATTAAATTCATTCTACCATAAAATTATCTCAGATCATTTGAATCTAGGTCAATCATTCTAGAAGTTATCCAGGTGAGAGAAGGCACTGTGACTGCACTCAAACCACATCCCATGGCACTGTGTTGAATTTGTTATGACTTTAAGATTTAAGAAAACAATGAGAAATTTTGATAACTATCATCCAACCTTTTCAGATCCCAGCTAAACAACAGTGTACAAAAAGAACCAGGGACTCTGCTGATAGTTTTAGGAGCTTTACATGTTCACATATCTGAAATCTTTGCTATATAGTTAATGCATGCTTCTGTTACCATGGTCACTTAAATGCTTCTAAATTGCACAGCATCCTAAATACTTTCATTTATTTATTTACTGAAAAAGGAAGATTGCTTACAAGGACTCATACTCAGCTTACATGGTAATTAAAAAGCTGATTCTATTCCTACAGGCCACATTCTGTGGGATTCTCAGGTGGAAGCCATTAGCAAAACAAGAAGACTGTCACTGTGTTATTGGTTTTTGCTAGCACTGCTCAGGCTCTGGTTTCACACAGATTTTTTCAAAGAAGCAGCAGTTTTCCCCTCACTGAGGCTACCTGTAAACATCAAACTGGTTATGTGTATAGGCATTCCTCTGTGTAATCTTTTATTAGCAGAATATCAGATTACTGATTTAACAACCCATCCTAGAAAAACCTGCCTTCCTCTCAGTAGTAATGATTTGAATGAAGGAAAGAAAAAATAGAAAATGAAAAGAAAAGCAAAGAAAAATGTGCTAATGAATATATTTGCTTACACTTATATTTTAACTGTTCACACTGTAAAATAAGCAAATTAGACCTTTTATGATGTATTGGTTATTGCCTTAATGGATCTAGAGATTTACCTCACAATAAAAGCACAATATGCCATCCTAGTAGGAGTTTATCCAGCAGAGCTTGCTTTCTAGGTCATTCCAACCACAGAGCAGTATCAATTTGACATTAATAGAGAGATACTAATAACAATCTCAAGCATGTGCTAGAAAGCCCCCTGCTGCCTATCAATGAGGAGAAGTGAGTTGGAAACCTTGAGAAAAAACACGCCGTAAAATGCCAAATAAAATTCCTTTTTTCATCTAGAGATAAAGGAGTTCTGTACTGCTCTAACAAATAGGACTTGACAAAAAGAAAATAGATGTGAATGATTTTCTAGACTTGTTGTTTTGCTGATTGTGAAGAAAAAAAGTTGTTCCATCTTTTTTTTGGAGGAAAAATCATCACACATGCACAAATGTATTTAGCAAACTTCTGAAGACCCTTTTTTCACATGCCATCCAGTCTGGTTAGGAATTACAAAGAGATGGTAACAACTAAGAAGCAAAACAGTTGTCTATTGCTCACTGCATTTTTATGAAGTTATTGTTACATATTCTTAAATGCAAAGCTTTCTGCTTTGATTACAGTGGAGCTGTCGGAGCTGGTACAGAGGAGTTGCACAAAGATACTCAGAGGGCTGGAGCACCTCTCTTATGGAGACAGGTTGAGAGCTGGGCTAGTTCAGCCTGGAGAAGGAAGGATCTGAAAAGACCTCACTGTGGCCTTCCACCATGATTTTACTTTAATGTCTGTGATTAAACTACGTATTTATGTATAATTTACACTACTTCTAAGTGTATGTGTGTGGGGGATGCTTTAAGCTACCTTCTTCCTTTTGTATACAAACTGTAGAAGCATGATTAACTGTGTAAAGACTCATGCTCTTATTTTCTTGTGATTCTCCTGAAATTTTGACTAAAAATTCTAGGTAGATTTAAGCACTCTTCTGAAGCCTAAATCAGAATACAATTCAAGATATTGAAAATGTTGATTAGTAATTGTTTCTCTAAATAAATCAACTAAATTAAAATCAAACCAGGATAACTGGAAAGTACCTCGTTCATAATATTTCAAATTTATAGTTAACATCTTAAATCAAAATATTTTGCTTTTCACAAACTGTTTTTCCTTTTTTTGCATTAAGAAAACAAAAGATTTTCCAGTACTTACTGCTAATCTTGAATGTATGCAACGGAAAATAATTGTTAAGTAAGACCTTTCATTTCACTTAATATTTAGTTCCACGAGATACGAAACAAACAAACAACAACAACAAACAAAAGAAAACCACAACAACAACAAAAACTCCACACTTTATTGCTGACTCAGGTGATATTTTTGCATAACCAACTTGCTCCCATTTGGTATTGAGGAATTAGCGTCGTGAACAGCTATGATTTCACAACTGTTGTTCACTATTCCTTCATTCAATTATATATTAACAGTTACAGTTGAGGACTTCTTTTGTGATTTTAACTAAAACATCAACATTTTCCTGAAAAGTACATGCTTTCATTCCACAAAACTGTCCAAATACCTTCCATTACTGTCAGCTCATATTTCCTCTGAAAGGGTTAACAAGGTTATTTCCTTAAGACCATAACAAGGAGTTGGAACTAATGATTTTTACAGTCTCTTTGAACCAAAAGCATTCATTCTATGATTTTATAATAACAGCAGTTCTCAGAATCATAGAATCATTTGAGTTGGAAGAGACCCTTAAAGGTCATCTAGTCCAATTCCCCCACAATAAACAAGGATAACTACAGCTAGATCTGGCTGCTCAGAACCTGGTCCAGCTAGGTTCAGGCTCTATCTGAGTTTGCCATGATCTGTAGACTAATGAAGTTGAACATGACACTTCAATAATAAAATCCATGACAGTAGAGAATTAAAGGACACTTTCTGTGAGTCTTCTGCCTTGTTTGTATCTAATAGCTGAGCACCCCTGCCATCTCCTACCAGGGTAATTCCAACAGTTTCTAGTGTGGTTATTTTCACCTTGAGTATTTTCAAACATGATACACTAATGAGACTGTTTTCATATTATTGGTAGAATAGTAAACGAACCTAATACGACTAGGTTCAGCCCTCCTAATCCATTCTGCTGCCTCCATGTTTTTTTTTCTTCGATGACATATTTATATATCCAAATTTGTGAATCAAAAAGTATTTTAGACATTGTCTCACTATTTTTCATGTCCTTTGCAGAGCAGTTATATCCATATAATAATCTCTGGAAATCAAAGCTCAACTGATCTATCTTCTCCTCCACTCATGTCAGTTGAGGAAAAGCAGTTTTCACAAGTCTGAATAAGATAGCACAGAACAAGATGCTGTCAGCTGTCAAAGATATAGTGAAATTTCCACAAGTATGTATCAATTTTATCTCTTATTCTTTTTCCAGCGGCTATTCCACAGCTACCCTCAATGCTCAAATGAATGCTAAATGGGTAATAGAATTGCCTCAGTTAATGTTTCTGAAGTTGTTGCTTCTAGTGCCTAAAAGGCTGATTCTTTCATCTCCTTCTCTGCTGGTGCCAACAGATACTTGGAAATGAAGAGACAAGGGCACACTCTTGATCTTCAAATGTCAAGAAGAAAACAGCCAAAGCAGTCCCCTTCATGAACAATTTACGTGTTGAAAAAGAATATTAAATACTGTCTCCTACTATCTTTTCCTAAGCCTTAAAAGTTCTCTGGAGGAAAAGAAAAAAAAAAGGGGGGAGAGAGGGGGGGAACAACTGCACATGATATATACATTGAAATTAATTATACTTTTTGCTAGCAACATTCAGATGTTGAATTCCCCTCTTAAGGAGAATTGGAGAGGGAGGCACCAGTCTCTTCTTCCTGGTAACCAATGATGGAATGCAAGGGGACACCACAAGATTGTGTCAGTGGATATTCTGGCTGGACATTAGGAAAATCTGCTTTACGGTGAGGGTGGTGAAACACTGGAACAGGCTTCCTAGGGAAGTCACTGGCACTCCATGCCTGTCAATGTTGAACAGACACTCTGATAATGCCATCATTAATATGCTTTAACTTTTGGTTAGCCATGAAGGTGTCAGACAGCTGGATGAGATGATTTTTGTTGGTCCCTTCCAACTGAATTATTCTATTTTATTCTACAGAGAGATTCTCCCTTTTATAATTTGTTCAAGAAGAACGCGGATTAGGATACTTGCACTGACACAAATCCTTCTGGTACCTAATGGAGTAAAACCATATACTTCCAGATTCCACTGGAAGTAATGGAAAAATTTCTACCAAATCTAGCAAAGTATTCTATCGCATTATAAAAAGCAATTCTTATGAAAGTATGAAATTGATACTGATGCTGAGTTCTGACAGAATACATTTTTCTGTTCATATCTCCCTAACATCAATCATTTATGGAGATAGAACTTGAAGATTATTCTTATCAATTACATTTTACTTTTTTGTGTGACCAATCTGTCCTCACATTATTGCAGTAGTTTGTGAGTTGCTCTTCTCTTAGAAGGGAATTTTCAAACATATTCTAGTTTAAAAAGAAAAAAAAAAAAAGAATGCTTTATCACCATCAGGTTTAATTTTCAATTAAAATACTATAAAAAACATTTAAAAAACCCTAGCTTTTGGGAATAAAGCTTTAGTTGTAGCAGTATTAATACTTAGCAAATAAATAAAGAAACCCTTATACCTCTACATACCCTTAATGTCTCCTAAGCTACCTTAGGAGCTGGTCTTTTCATAATATTATTCTCTTTGTTGATGATCTGGACTGTGTCTGATTTTGGCCTGTAGCCTTAATGGCAGCGTGACAGCGTCTAACTACTAGGGAACATCAGTCATAACATGGAAGTCAAATGCTGGCCAAGAGGGACGTGAAAAAGTGAACGTATTATGTTTTTGAAATGTTGTTTGTTTTTTTTTTTTTGTTTTGTTTTTGTTTTTTGTTTTTGCCTGTGGTATAAAACCCTTTTTTGTTCCAGTGGCATAAAATTTTTTCTCCACATTTTTTTTTTTTTAAATTCATCAGCTGTTAGGCAATTCTGCAATAAGTAAACAATTCCATGGTGAATTAGGCAATCACATCCCTTTTGTGGAAAACTCTAGGTCTTTAGCTGAGTACATCTGCAAAGCTGCAAACTACTGATGTTTCATTTTCATGTTGAAACACTGTTTTCAGACTTGCAGCCTCAACCACACAAGAAAATGAGTAGTGTAATGTAAATGTTTGGCAATGCTGAAGAAGCTCTACCATCTTGTTAATAAGCCAAAACTATCTGCAACATCATGTGTTACTGGAAAAAGAAATCCACAGGTGCGCAGAAGGAATTAAGTCTTCAGCTTTTCAGTTACATTTCAATACAGAATTTTCCTGCAGATCCTGCATATTAAGTTCAGAGATTTGTGTTTTGCCAGGTAGTGATTTTATGTCACCTTTTATAGCAAAATGTTTAGTGACAAATATATCAGTAGAACAGAATGTAGAGTACATTCATAACTGAATTCAAACATGATGAGGTGAATCACCTCCACAGCTTTTAGTGTAGAATTCAGGTTTGACTGCTTATTTTCTACAGATTTATGATTCCTCTTGAGATGCCCTCAGGGGGGAGACAGTATTTCCCTAAGGCTGTAATTGTATTCTGCTAAAAAACAAGAATCCTTGTCAAGTCAACAGGAATCAGTCAACACTGCTTCTCATCTGACAGTGAATAGGATGTTGAAAAAAACATTGCAAACAAATCTCTTTTAACCCTTGCAAGAAGGGGATTTTTTAAATTGCTCAGTTACGCCCTGCTAACAATGCAGTCAACATACGCAGACACATTAATGATCTCACACTTGAGACAACAGCTTCCTAGTAGGATGCGATTGGCACCTTTCAAGCTTCTTGAAGATAAATTCTTACAAAGCTTTCCTTAATTACACAGGTAAATCAGTGTTTTCCTCCTTTATGGGATATATTATCCTTTAATATTATGGGATATAAATTGAATATTCTGGTAGTTGAAAGTTTAAGAGAAATTTATAAAAATGGAAATACAACTGATTATTTCATGTTGGCAAGATAGTACATAACTTTTCTTGGATATTGAAAGCAGAATTTTGCCTACCTAAGCCATTCTTCAGCCCACCACAAACATTTTGGAAATAGATATTATATTTAAAAAATCACAATTAATTCACATTCAGCTATCTTGATGCCTAGACATATATCTTTCAGAAACAGAAGTGAGTAACAGAAGTTACCTTAGCTGTTCAGCAACACCAGTTATAGACAGCTCCACTTGTGTCTAATCTACTCCATACTGTTTATTTCCTACCCAGAAATCTTGAGCATCCAGTGAGAAATCTTAATTACATCAAACATGTTTTGGAAGGGATATCAACTTACCATAAATCCATATACAATTGTCTTTCATATTTTAATTATTAATTAACTAATAATGGAAATAAATAGTAGGTTTTGATGAAAAACATGGTTTTGATAATGTTCTAAAAGTTGAGAGATTTTAAATTTTCGATAGCCACTTTTCATACATGGGAATAAGATCAAATAGAAATTAATGGAAAATCAGAAATGTTGAACATGATCTTTTTGATAGTCTTGTGTAGTGACAATTACTGTGGAAGTACAAGAATAAAATAGGGATACTGGAAGACTACATGGTACACAGCATTTAGCATTTGGGATTACACACAACTCCGACCATCTAAATGAGGATAAAGAACCATCCAGAAAAGTGCAGTTGTATTTCTATAACAAAACAACATTGGCCAAAAGCACAGAGAGCTTACCATGAGAAACAAGAAATGCTGGAAGCAAAGATTTGACAGACTGGATTAGGCTGCTGGTCCATCAAGCCCATGCTCAGCCTTTGGCTGTGACAATTGCAAAAGAACTCAGAAGCAAACCTCCTTCAGTGCATCTACAGGAAAAGATGCCATATAATGAAGAAAGCATTCCTCTTGATCCTTGTGGCCATCACCTTATTTCTTGAAGCATGAGATTAGATTGCCCTCATTTTAGCATACAGATACTATTCTTTGTCAAAAAATTGTTAATTGAAAAATGTTCAACTGCAGCTGCTGAGTCTTTAATCTTCCATTCTTTGACATTAAATTTGGACAAGCTGCATTTTAACCTTTAGGATTTACTTCATTGCACATTTCTGTAATATTAGGGATTATCAAGAGATTATTGCATGTGCATATGACGGATTAACAGGAAAGTAAAAGTAATATTTTAAGCAAATATGGAAGTTCTTCTTACAAACAAAAATTTGAAAACAAGGCCTGTCAAGGATACTGTGGACCTCAATGAACAGGACATAAATATTTGGTTTAAATATCAAGAAACATTACCAAAAGTTTTCAGACAAATGGTGTGATTAAACCCATTATAGAGTCTAAATGGTAGCAGAGTGAAAAAGCTGCCACAGATAGAGCCAAAATAAAATACTGTTGTAGTTCTAGTAATCTTTTTGTGTATTAAAAGTAGCACACTTCTACTACATAAATACTATGAACAGCAGTTCAAATAGTAACCACTTCTACATCCTAAACATCCAGAGAGTTACAAACATAAGCATCAGACTCTTCCACAGTGATGATATCACCATGAGCTTGTCTACAGCGCTGTTCTGCAAAACTATCCTAATAAATATGTTAGCAATTTGCTGTATTTAATTTTGGCAGGCAAATTGAGAGACAAATTACCTATCTCTAAACACAGATATAAATAAGCATAAACCATGAAGATGTTTTCCTCCTCCCTAATACTGTATTTCAACTCCTTCTGGAACACACTGAACTTTCTTTTACCACTCAAGCAATACATCCTAAGTTACAGAGGAATATACTCCCTGGAATGTGCTTTTTAATATCCTCCCTATGAAACTTGTTATACGAGGCAAGTACAGATCACCTTCTGACACAATTTGGTGTCCCTGCATTTCTGTTTTTAAAAAGAAACATTGCCCTAACAATCATCTATCTAATTTATTTGACTTTCAGTTTTTTGTTTTTTTTTAATTTTAATTCTGTGAATTAGTTGGAAAAAAAATCTCACACAAATATGGCAGAATAAAATATGATAAAAACAAGCAACTCTGAAACTGGCAAAAAAGAGACAGAAAAAATAATTAAAAACAAATCAAGAAGACATTGCTAATCTGCATACGACAATGTGCAATCAGAACTGGTCTCTATCACTGTACCTTCATTTTCCTCTTATTAAACACCTCATATCAGAGAAAGATGGATTACACATAATACCTTTCCTGTCAGTGCTACTGCTTAATTAGTGAAGCTTATGATAAAAATAATTGAGCACTTCAATCTCAACTTAAACAATACAAATACCACTTAATCTTTAGCTCACACTTCCATTTTTGGAAATGTTTATAATTAGTCAGTAATCACAGAATCACAGAATTGTAGGGACTGGGAGGGACCTCTAGAGATCATCGAGTCCAAACCCCCTGCAAAGCAAGCCCCATAGACAAGGTTGCACATGTAGGCATCCAGCGGGTCTTGAAAATCTCCAAAGAAGGAGACTCCACAACCCCTTGGCCAGCCTGTTCCAGTGCTCTGTCACCCTCACTGTGAAGAAGTTCTTACACATATTTGTGTGGAACTTCCTATGCTTCAGTTTGTGGCCATTTCCCCTTGCCCTATCACTGGAAAGAGTCTGGCCTCATCCCTTTGCCTCCCACAAACTAGATATTTATAGAAATTGATCAGATGTCTTCTGAGTCTTCTTTTCTCAAGTCTGAACGGACTCAGGTCTCTCAGCCTTTTCTCATAAGAGAGGTGCTTCAGGCCCTTTATCAACTTCAAGGCACTCCGCTGGAGTCTTTCTTTCTTGTACTGGGGAGCCCAGAGCTGGGCACAGTACTCCAGGTCAGCCCTCACCAGGGCAGAACTCAGGCACACAATTACCTCCCTTGATCTGCTGGTCGCACTCCTTTTAATACACTTCAGGATGCCATTGGCCCTCTTGGCCACTAGGGCACACTGTTGGCTCATGGCCAACCTGTTGTCCACCAGGACAACCAGCTCTTTCTTTGCAGAGCTCCTCTCCAGCAGGTCATCCCCCAACCTGCACTTGTGCATGTAGCTATTCCATCCTAGTTGCAAGACTCTACACTTGCTTTTGTTATTCCCCATCTGGTTCCTCTCTTCCCAACTCTCTAACCTGTCCAGATCTTGCAGAATGGCAGCAAAGCCTTCTGGTGTGTCAGCCATTCCTCACAGCTTTGTATCATCTGCAAACTTGCTGAGGGTGAACACTATCCTCTCATCAAAGTCATTAATGAAGATGTTGAACAAAACTAGACCCAGCACTGACCCCGGGGTACACTACACCACTAGATACGGACCTCCAACTGTATTCAGCACCACTGATCACAACTCTGAGATTGGCCAGTCAGTCAGTTCTCAACCCAGTTCATCATTGATTCATCTACTCCACACTTCCTCATCTTCTTTATAAGGATACTGTGGGAGACAATATCAAATGCCTTGGTGAAATCAAGGTAGACTACATCCACTGCTCTCCCTCCATCCACCCCACCGGTGATGACATCATAAAAAGCTACCAAGCTGGTCAAGCATGAACTCCTCCTGATGAAGCCATGCTGACTATTCCTTATAACTTCTTCTCTTCCAACTGTCTGGAGATGGCATCCAGAACAAGATCTTCCATGACCTTTCCAGGGACAGAGGTTAAGATGGCTGGTCTGTAGCTCCCTGGATCCTCCTTCTTGCCCTTTTTGAACACTGGAGTGACACTGGCTATCCTCCAATCCTCAGGCACCTCTCCCATTCTCCAAGAACTCTCAAAGATGATAGAGAGCAGTTCAGCAATCACCTCTTCTATCTATATAAATATATCTTCTATCTATTTAAATATATGAAAATTCTAACAAGTACTCCCATTATTTGGCACTTATTTCAATGACAGTAGATGGAATACCAAACTTATGTTGAGAAAACATTTGCTCCAAGCCTCGCTTGAATAGCCAAGGGGAAAACACATGATATACTGCTTATGCATTGCAGATGCAGTAGATACACCACAGCAACCAAGAATCAGGGAAGGCACTAATAGAAAGTGGCTGAATAAAAACATTTTTTCTGCAAAGGACAGTATTTAGAACATTCTGCATGCAGCATTTTTTCACCTTGACCCTCAGGGAGAAGGCACCTTTCTCTCTGACGTTTTGTTTTCTTATTTTCAAATGTGTTAGTCTCTATGCTAAAAGCAATTACGGAGATGAAAATATACTATCAACATTTTCAATACATTAACATGAAACAATCAAACCTGCATTATGGGAAATGACTGCCTTTCAATATGCATTAAATTCCAGAATATTACTGTATTTCATCTTTGACAAAAATATAAGTTGAAAATCATGTTGTAGACATACTAAAGCTCAAGGTTTCCACTCAGTTTTCTGATGTGTCACTTCTCTGTCCACTAATGGTCCACTCATCTTTTTATTCACTGCACAAGGAATAAGAAGCAGTACATCCCCAAAATTTTACTTTCCTTACCTCACACAAGGTAGAATGACAGTTTGAGAAACTTTCCCAAGAAATCTTTAAATGAAATAATTTGAAACATAAAAATATTGACAGAACAAAGTTCCAAAGTTCCTAACAAGTTTCCAGGAACCACAGGAATATAAGAAGTCACCAAGTACAAAAGGCTTACTACTAGTGGCAATGAAAAATATGCAATCCTGCAAAACATTACACATGGATTGCATACTTGACTTACATAACCTTTTATTTATATCCACAAGACTGTTCACAACCTAATAATCTGTGTTGTTTAAAAAGACATAGGAAGAAGGCAATTCAGATTCCCACTGGTGTAAGAAGAAATACCTTGTATGATCTGAGGATGTTTTACAGGTATGTTTCACGTCCTTTCCCTTCCCCAGATGGCACCATTCTGAAAACATGGGCCGTTTTCAGAAAAATACATATGCATGGAAATCACCAGAAATTTTTCAGTCTCCTCGAACAGAATGACCTACCAGGAAACTGATACATTTTATGAAATTCCCAGTTCTTTTTGAAGGAAGGAAGAACTTATTTCAGAAAGCACTGGACAGGGATGTAGCAGTATCACCATGTAACATGTAAAAAAGTACTGTTCATCATACTGAAAAGAACATAGAACTGGGAAGCCAGTAATGTGCTAAAACTACAAGCTCCATATTTTATTTTCTAAATTTCTTCCTTCTGACAGAAAATATTGCATGTCATATGATGTTTTCTTGTGTTAGATTTTTTTAATTACTGTTTTGAACAGAAGAAAAAAAATGTTTTACAACATGCTGGTAGAGTTTTCAACAGATCTCTTATAAACAGCAATTTTCTCTTTGTCTTGACATTGACATTCAAGATTAGTTCCATTTTTCCCCCTAATTAGCTTTTCCAAACAATTGTATTTTTGAAAGAAACAGGATACTTCCCCTGAGGGCATCAGAAACTTAATCTGTCCAATTTCCTTTCAATGGATATTGAAAACAAAGCAGTGTATTGTAACTCAGTGGGAAATCAAGAATTATGCGACGCAAGAAATGAAAAAAGTACTATTAAAATAAATTTGACATAGAGGGCAATAAAAAATAGTAATGAAAAATCCTTTAAGCCCCCTTCTTAAGGCTTGACAGAACTGCCTACTCCTATTAAAGTTTGTCTGTCTTCTAAAGGATGTGAAGATACTAATTTACACAAAATTGGGGTTTTTATATTCATAACCGACTGACTGATTAGCATTAAATCTTTTGGAATATCCTAAACAGAGGCATTTCCAATCACTTTATACAGCAATATTGCTTATGACTCAAAAGAATTTTTCTTATACTTTGATCATTTTACAAAAATTCTGTTCTTCACATTGAATTCACATTGTTTCTGATAGCCAACATTAAAAATTCCATAGTGCTAAGCATGCAGTTAGAACATTACGATAAACCTAAAGGTATAAATTACTTTTTATATTGAATTTATAATTATAATTATTGTCTTATCAACAAACTTAAATGTTTAGCAGCTTCTGGATTCTGAATAGCAACTCTGAAAGAAAATAGCTGCAGGTCTTTATTTGCATTTTCTGGAGAACTTAATTGAAAATGATAATCTTTGTGGTTCATTGTACACTACCAGTGTATCTTACCAGGAAAGATGTGTTTTACTAACACATACTCTCACATACAGCATACAGTGTTTTCTATTATATATCATTTACAGATATGCTGCATGCATACATGAGTACACAGGTGGGTGTACTACATTTATAAATAAAAAATACAGACATTACAGTACTTCTTGCAGGTGACTGCACATCTACATTCCAGCATAGATTTCATCTTCAGCTCTGTCTCTAACAGAGTTCAGAAAGGTACTTACTGATGTGTAGAGGAAACCTTCATTATTTAGGGCTATATACAACCCAGTCTTTACACCCTGGATAGCTACAACTCGAAGTCCCACTGGTATAAGGTTGAATAACGCTGTGAAGAGAAAACAAGATCAGATATGAATATATTATGGTTATTAAAATATTTTAATGAACAACATTAAGAAATACAGCTACTTCTTTTGGTTCTATCTTCTGATTTTGAGATTTAACTAATTCAGCAAGTCTTGTTACTAGTAAAGTTAACCCCTAAAATTAAAGCCTGAGTGTCTATGTATCAGTAATTCCTGCAACACACAGTATTAAGCATAAGCGTTAACTAGCAAATACAAAGCACTGCAGACACAAGTATATCAGACAATCTCAAAATAATCAAAGAGCCCAACATTTTCTTCACCAGTATAAATTGATCATAAGGGCAATACTTGAGAGATATCCTGTAGAACACATATCTTCTGCTTATTTGTTATGATTGGTTTCAAGGGGCCCATGGTTTCAAATAAAAAAAAAAAAAAATTGGTTTTGTAAATGATGTATTTTCTACAAGCCTCAGGTAATGGTAGATTCTTGTCCTAATTTAGGAAAGCACTGAAATATGTGCTTGACTCTAAAAGTGCATAAATCCTATTGAGATGAATATAGAATATATTCAAAAGCTCAAGATCTGGAAAAAAACATGATTTAACTAGAAAAACACAGCTAATAGCAGATACCCTAGCAATGATATATACCTCTGCAACAACAAAAGAAGACACAGCTTTGACTAGTTTGAAAAAATCAGTATGAAGAGAAGGGCACTATTCTCACAACAGCAACAGAAAAAGTAAAAATATAAGAAATTTTTACTTCCAATACACACATTTTATATGAAACCCATTGTTAAATAGCAGAAAAACAAGTAATCTGTTCCCCTGAAAACCCATAGGAAGGTTTGGGTTGGAAGGGACCTTTAAAGATCACCTAATTCAAAGATCTCTGTCATAGGTAACTTCCACTAGACCAAGGTGCCCCATCCAACCTAGCTTTGAACTGTTCCAGGGATGGGGCAACAACAGCTTCTCTGCGCAATAACTTGCAGTGCCTCACCACCTTCATAATAAAGAATTTCTTCTTTATATCTAATGTAAACCTACCTTCTGTTAGTTTAAAACAGTTTCTGCTTGTTCTGTCACTGTACTACCTGATAACAAATTCATATCCAGCTTTCTTGTAGGCCTGGTTAGGTACTGGAAGACTTATTTCAATAAGGTCTGCCTGGAACCTTCCCTTCTCCAAACTAAACAAGTGCAACTCAACCTGTCTTTGTAGGAGAGGTGCTCCAGCCCTCTGATCATTTTCATGGCCCTCATCTGGGCCTGCTCCAACAGCTCCCTGTCCCTCAGATGCTGGGGCCCTGGGCCTGGGTGCACTGCTCCAGATGGGGCTTCATGAGAGTAGCATAGAGGGGAAGAATCACCTCCTTCACCCTGATAGCTGCACTTTTTTTTTGATGCAGCTTAGTGTAATGTTGGCTTTCTGGGCTTCAAGTGCAGTACAAGAACAGGACCCTAAGTGGTATTTCCAATTCAGAACTAGAAGCACAGCCAAAAGATTACAAGATTCCTCAAAGATCCCTTTAGAAGAGCCCCACTGCCCACTGTATTCATTAAAAATACAAAAGTTCAGCAGATAAGACACAGATCAATTTTTATTTTATGAATTATGGCAGCAAACACAACTATACTAAATTTACTGACTTGTTTCAAGAAAACAAAGGCAAAGTACACATCAGTCTCTGAAGGAAAGATCTGGATGAACCAGAGTTCATGCGAAGCGCTTTTCCACTGTGGATGAGTTATGGATTTACAAGAACTTGGATGATAACCAAAAGCACAGCTTGTATGTTCAATATGGGCATAAGTATTCATGGTTTTACAAAGCCATGTTTCAGGAGCACAGTAGTATCTACAGTGAATTCCTCAAAATTTAGTTGTGACCTTAATGCGTAGACTATGAGGCTGCTTGTAATTAGAGTGCCAGTGGCAAAGCCCAAATAAAGAGAAAAAGAGCAGTGAATTTGCAGTAAATGAGCACATTTTCATAAGATATGAAAACACCTGGTTGGTCCCAAGATATAAAGTTATAGTTTATGATGAAGCTCATCAAATCAAATCTTTAGAAGTGGGAAAAAAAAAAAAAAAAAAAAAAAAAAAAAAAAAAAAAAAAAAAAAAAAGTGGGTTGCCTGCTAGAATTTAAAGACAGAAGCAGATGAAAAAACAAACAAACAAACAAACAAACAAACAACAAACTGCTTTCCTTCAAAAATAACATTTGCTGGAATATTCTCATAAAGAAAAAGGATCTAGAATCACATAATCATATCTATCATTAGACCTTTTTTCTGAAAACGTAGAGCCAATATAAATTTAAGAATTGTTGTTGTAAAGAAATTCCTACAGATGTAGAAATAAAAGGGTGTGGAAGAACAGAAAACAAAGTTATGGATTTACAAAGAAGAATAGAAGAGATGATTTCAGATAAGAAGTAACACAAATATGTAGCATTACTATTTCAGTAGTTTCTGAAATTTTCAGTCATTTTAGGATCGTATTGGGCTGGTCTCTATAAAAATGCAGTATACCGAAAAGGCTTCCTCTCTAACCTATAAAAGATAAACATAAATCAGGGAAATATAGCAGTGGCAGACGAGATATCCTATGACTGGATAGTCTAAGCACTGCATGTCTTGAGAGATTTCATATATTCAAGCATAAATAGAAAGTTTTTTAAAAAATAGATAATGCCCTCAAATGAAACAATGTCAAAAACAACAAAAGCATTATCCTGGGTGGTGGAGGATGAGTCTGTCACAGCAAAACTAGAGGGGATTAACATCAGGACTTTTTGGTAGGGGACTGAAAAATAAATGGAAAAGAAATGGAGAGACAGGTAGCTAATTTAGTTTTCTTTCAAGAGGAAAAGAAATTCCAGGAGGAAACCTGGATATGAACAGTCTATTAGAGGAAGGGCAGCAAATATTTTGAGGACACTAGGAAGGAAAAACAAGTAATACTTGTATGAGGAAAAAAAGACAAGCACAAAAAATAAGTCGTTCATGACAAACTGCTGATGAAAAATAACCCGAAATTACAATGCTTCAATCAAAACTTGAGGAACACAAATTTCATTTACTATACAACCAGTAAAAATAAAATTGCAGAAGTAGAAAAAAAACCAACAACCATTGAAAGGAAATTAGAGGTCTGCAACATGGCAATGTCTTACACAATATATAAAATTAATGGAACATCTTATAGCTGCTAGTGAATTTAGAAAGCAGCAAGGAGGGGACATAATGTATATTTCACTGCCACCAAGTATTAATGAGATGTTGTCAAAGTTGCTATAGTTAGTGCAAGGCCATAAAATTTTAGAGTGTGATCTGAATTGCTGTAATTCTGCACACACTGAATATTCAGTGCCTACTAAAAATCTTTCAGACTTCAGTAAAATAGGTAGGCTAGTCTACAACTGATTCATAAATGCTCAGTGATATGCTTCATACTGAGATCAGCAAAACACATACTAGTAATGCACAGCATGTGACTTTTACTTGTTGAAGTTGGCCAAAGGAAAATCAATTTCCTCAAGAATGTGGCTGTGCAGTACTATTTAAGAGCAGGACTTCCACACCTAATTGCAAATTTAAAACCTGCCTAAGATTTTCTTGTGTTATCCCCCACTCTAATAAAATTCTGCTTCATAAGAGTTGAAAGCTGTTTCCAGAGTTTGCCGGCATATCAGGTCTACACAGCCAGAATTATACCCTTAAATGAGTGGTGGTGAAAAATAACCATGCCTCTAGCTTCTATCTGTCTTTAAAACAATGATCCAAACCCAAAAATAAGTGGGGAGTTTGGTCACTGAACATTTCAGTTGTCCTAAATCTAGCCCAATTTGTCCATATATTAGCTGAGAGAGAATATTCTTCAACAGCCCAGTGCTCAGTTCTCCTACGTCTCATGTTTAAGTATAGACACTGGTAAATCCACTGACAAATAAGAGGCGGGAACATCAGGAAATCAAGGGAAGCAATTGAGAGAAATGGTGTGACTACAGCCCTTCATCCTTTGCAGCTCTGAGCCTGTGCACACTGCATTAGCTTTCTTTTGCATTCCATCTAAATCATGACAATAAAACAACTGATTTTTCTTCCCTTTCCTAATCCTCCAATGCTATTCACATTACACACAAGGTCAGAACTTGGAGTTGGGGAGAAATTAACTGCAACAGTTGACCAGAAGTGAGAATTTTCATCATTAGGTATCATGAGAAAGGTTTGTTGGGCTAAATTTGAATTGAATTCTAATCTACCAAAATTTTTAGCCAAAGTTGTAGCTAAAATCCACTTTCTGATAAGTAAAACTCCTTCCTTTCCTTGTGCAAAACACAAATCCAACACATTTTTTTCCATTTTTTTTTCTGTATATTTGACACAGTAAGTTACCTTTAGATCTGAAATGCCTGAGATCAGATATTTTGATATCCCCAAGAAAGTCTATTTAGCTGGCTCATAGCTACAAGAAAATTGTTTTTCTTAAGAAATTTGCTGGAAACCAATTGCATAAGGCTTATAACTTGCTCTCTGTTCTGTATGTGCCTTACACTGGTATCAGTTAAGAAAACTTCCCAAAAGACCAAATTTGCAGTCAGATCAAGGCAACTATCCCTTTAATTTATTTCCATCTACAGGCCCATAGGCAAAAACTATGATTCCATCAGAATTGTAGGTTGATAATGACTATGGGAAAGTTGATATTCAGAGATGCCAATAATTTCTGGTGGAGAAACACATTCTACCTGACTGATGTAATACAAGATGTTATTAAAATGTGCTGTGCTTCAGCAGGGCTGAACATGGCCTTCATTGATCTTGTCGTATTGACCAGGAGTATAGCAGTGGGAGAAACGGGCTTACCCTAACTCGTAAAGGTAGTGTTAAATAGATAGCCAAATGCCTCTGCAACTCTTTGAAGAAGAAATGCAGTAAATAAATAAATAAATAAATAAATAGAAGCTTAAAAATCTGACAGCAAACATTTCAGGTTAGTAATCTATATTTAACCACATTACAGATGTTGTTTTTTAATCTCCGTATGCTTATTTATGTCTAATTATTTCTTTTATCTTACCAGGATGCTGAGAAGGTTATTTATTAATATCTTCAAACCAAAATATTCTAGTGGTAGGTACCTTAGAAAGACATTTAAAAAGTTAAAATTTCCATAATCAATTTGGAAAATATAAATGGAGCTCTAGGAACATGCATTAAATGATGAAACTAAAGGCATGTTAAATGGGAGCATGAGTTCTTGAATACTAGCTCTTCTAGGCACCAAGTGTCATGAAGGAAGTAAAGCATGGTGCAGCATAATTAAGTCAAAGTTGCTTGGATAGTCCTAAGTCTGATATTTACCAGTTCATGAATAACGGCTACAAATGAGCAATGGCATTTTAATATGTTTTAAATATGACTGTAATTTCATAAGAGGCCCAAATAACAACATCTGAGTGCTAAAATCAGGTCTACCATGCATCAAAGGAAATATCACAATGCTGAATTTTTTCAGCGGTTGTTGTCTGAGGTATGCTTTGCAAGTGAATATAGATAAGCCACAAGGGCCAAGAGATTCGGAGTTTCCATCTCAGAAATTAAAGAATCAGAATTCCCTGTTCCCCAAACATAATTAGTCTTCGTACTAAAACTGTCATTCACTCATGAGACAGAATGCTGAAGACAGACCAAAGCCAGAAATCGAGATATTTTGGGTGGGAGATCAGGAGCAGAATGTAATGATTGTTATTACAAGCACAAAAAGGACACCTATTGCTTTATAGCTTCCGTTGTTTTTCCAAAGTAATAATAGTGAGGCCCATGAGATCACTGTGAGCACCTACTCCTAGAGCAAGTTCCACTTGCACCAAGAACCACTATGAACTACTGTAAACCCTCTAAAATCAAAGCAAGAGAGGGACAGCTATACTGAGCAAGACAAAAGTAAAAAAGCCTACAGCTTTAACCACAGTCACTCCTACCATCACTACAAAACAAAACAAAGAAACAAAAAAAAAACCAACCCAAATACCAGAAATTGTGAGGCACTGAATGAAGGAAAAAGGAGAAACAACTAAAATAAGAGAAGAAATGTAATAAAGCCTCTCTACACACATTACTGAGAGTTTGGCAAAATCACAGCCCTACTTTGCTGATGTGATTTGAGGAAACTTAGCATTGTTAAATACTAGCTAATAGATCCATTATATCATACTCTATCACAAAACGTCACTGTCTTGTAAAATGCATAAAAGGAGACTACAAAAATGAATGGAAACCCATCATTCTTTTTGCAATGGCTGACACTTTACAATGGGATATGCTACAACAGCTGACTGAAAACACTGGTAGAACTCATTTTGACTTCAGGTAGAAGCAAAAAGCCACATTAAAAATATTACCAAGAAGCTTTAAAGACAAAAAAAGAGTACCAACAATCTGAACAGACCACATTTCAGTCTTTCCAGACACTAACACTATATAACACTGGGACTCCAATAGTGTATGGTTATTATATTTTTTTTTTATGTTTACTAATGTACATATAGAATAAGTATAAAATGACATACACGTCAGGGAATTTTAACTTCAAGCAGTTTTCTAACTGCTTGATGGAATAAATTGCGGCAGAACTGAAAGTAGCAGAATGACTAAGCTTCAGTTTCCTTGCTCAAAACAAAAATCACTTATCTTTTCTCCCTCAATATTCACTCACTGGCTTCTCCAAAACAGCAAGCTACTTGGAAGCTGTGAAGGGGATGAGGGCTCCTTCACAGGCTATGGTGACACTGATTAGAACAGAGCATGCCTTGAAGGCCGACAGAGATGCATGCCCTTCAGGAGTCTCAATTTCCTCCCTTTTTACAAAACACAGTTCAAATGAAAGGTAAGCACACAGTCAGTCCTACTCAAAGATAATATATCTCCTCACTCACTGGGTGGATTAAATAGGCAGACTGGTAGCTCAGTGGTCAAAAGAAATTTTCCCATTCCCAAGCGAAACCCAACAGTATGGGGCCACGCTTCCTCCTTTGCAGTTGCCAAAACTTATTTACCGGTAAGCATCAGACATGAATTATCACAATGAGGAGCTCACAAAATAATAGATCAGAAGACTAAGGATTCTATACACAAGCAATTTTTTTTTTTTAAGTACAAAAGAAAAAATACAATATGCTGAAATAAAGAAAAAGATGAAAACCAAAAAGTTCAACAAGACATGGAAAGAAATAGAGTGGAATGAGAAGAGAACCGAGGAGAAAGATTGACAGCACAAAAGAAACACTTATATATTCATGACTATACTGAACGAATCAATCTTTTTAACTCTTGATACAGTGTTGATAGTACTAGATATATTGTCAAAATTTAATGTGAAAATTGTATGTTTTCCTGGCACACTGATTTTATACATCTTTATGGTCTAATATGTCTTTAATTAACATTATTATAAAATTGGACTACTGAAGCACATCGGCTGGAGAGAAAAAATTCCTCTGTAGAAAGAATCACTTTAGCCAAAAAATTAATGTTGAAGTAAAACATAATATTACCTAACAGCTTTTATTCAAAATATGAAATTTAGTTGGCTTTGGGCAAGTTCTATATTTAAAAATATTTATAATATATAACATTCATTCTGAATTTTGGAACAATTGAAAGGAGTTAGAGATACAAAGACAGATGGAAATCCAGAAGGTGAGGAAGAGAGGAGAGAAAGGGCAAATAACACAGTAAGCAAAAATAAAAAAGATTTGTAAAACTGATAACAGTGAAAAAAGGAAACTATGGCATGATGGTAGATTTCTAAGAGACAAAAGTAGAAATGACATAAAATATTCCAAAATTTTTGCTGTCATACACACCTCTTCACTGAAGCTGAAAATAAGAGAAAGGCAGGAAGAGAGAGAAATAGAAGCTTGCATTCTAAGACATGTTTCTTAGACCTCATAAAGGCAAAGCTTCTCTAAAATACTTCTTGATATTAGGTCCAGTACAGAAGTGGGCATGAGGCATGAACACACCAAGGAAAAGCAAAGAAAAAAAAAACAAACCATCAAGGAACAGGAATAAATAAATAAATAAATAAATAAAAATAAAAAATAAAAAATAAAAAAAGAAAAAGAAGAAAAAGAAAAAGAAACATTCAGAAATTGAGCAGAGAGAGAAATATACATCAAAGTAGATTAATCAATTATTTTTCCCAGTTCTAGAAAAGTAGAATAGTAAAACATGGTCATGCTATCTGTTGATGAAATATGTTAAATACAAGAGCCATGCATTAACAGGTAAAATTGGGAGTCTTGCTCAAGAAGAATTCTCAAATCCCTAAATTTAATTTCTATAGTCTAATTCCAACATTTTTTAAAATGAAATTAAAGGCTTATTTTTAAGTGCATCATAAGCAGATAAATCTTTTTTACTAAAAACGCTTAAAATAGACCCCAAGACCATATATAAATGAATCACTTAAATACTCCGTTATCATTAAACTAAACAAAATACACATATTCTCTGCTAAGCGAAAAATTAAAACTCAACTGTTTCTAGAGTAAGAATAGGTTTGCTTAATTAACATTTGCAGCTGAAGCTGTATATGTACATACATTGAATGGCTGTACCATACGAAAATAACACCAACGTAGTGATCAATACTGTCCTTCAAGACCAGTTTTGTTTAGAGTATTTTTGAAGAATTCCCACTGTAGCAGTCCCTACATTGGCAGAAATCCTGTCAAAATCACTGGCATTTTTTGCTGATATAGGGACAGACTGTAGGATGATCAATCTTCAGCCCCAGTTCAGCAAGACATTTCATCATATGCTTTGAGCAGGATTTTCATTAGCATGTATTTATTTGTTTTGCTGAATCAAGGCTCATATGATCAGATTTGCAAATAATTTTGGATTTCTTATTTCTTTTTTTGTTATTAATTTGAAGATAAAGTTCTGTTAAATACATAGTTTTATTTCAAAAACATTACATAATTTTATCATTTTTATAAAACTATCCAAAGAAAAAGCTGACCTAAATATCTCACCCCCAAGGTCCAACGGCACTTATACCTTCAGAGGAAAAATGTTTAGGCCAGTGTCCTGTACAAGAAGTGCTGGTGGTTATTAGACTTCCAATTGGCAGAACTCTCTTCCTTTTGACAAAACACATTCAGTAATCTTCCAAAAACATTAAAACTGTGTTTGCATGTATACACTTGAATGATTCAATCTGCGTGTGAGATTAAGACATTCCCCTATGGCAGTCACTTACTAGAATTACTGCTGTCATCCTTGGTTCCATCGAGACTTCCATCGGGGTGCATTTGCAAGTAGTAGCCTTGCCTGCAATATAACCTGGTCACTATACCCTTGAGCTGGGGATCTGAAAGACAAACATATTTTGTCACTAGCCTCAAAACTTTTTCCAAGAGTTATCTCTACTTCCTCTCACTGTAGAAGGAAGTTTGATGCAGCACCATTGCCATCTTAAAGTTGTACTAGAACAGGGTGGTTGCTGATGTAGATGGAGAAAAATCTTTCTACAGAATTATTATTACACCGGTTTCATGTCCTCTTATCTGCCTTGAATGTCCTTAATTAAAATTAACAGTGGTAAAACAAACACAAAAGAATAGTAACCCAGGCACCCATAGTCTTAAACTACATTAAGCTCTACAAAAAAAAAAAAAAAAAAAAAAAAAAAAAAAAAGAGAGACTTCAGCAACAAGTAGAGAACTTTGCAGAAATCAACAAGATATTTCAAAAAAATTTTAAAAAACCACACATTTCATAAATGTTAGTAACTTACTATACTTAACATAGATTTTAATATCACTTGCATAAAAGCATTTGCCTTCTTTCACACTGTACCAAAGTCACATAATTGTCTGGTACAGTATTTTGTAATAGTCCCACCTGAAGAGTTCCCAAAATACCAGCCTGGAGTCAAATACAATTCATTTGTCCTCTCCAGTCCCCCTCGGAATAACATTTACAGTAATAGCAAGATGATTGCCATAACCCTTCTTCAGCAGAAAACAAAATGAAAATTACCTGAGTAAGCTAAAAGTAAATGGGAAATTCAGGTGGCTGAACATTTAAGGTACACTATTTAAAACTCTGCATTTGTGAAAATCATTGTCAAGCATAGAGTAGGGGGCTACCAAGTGACAACTTGATTCATCTCAAGAACAGTGCCTTACAAAACCACATATCAAGATGCTGGAGAATTGGTTCATTGCTGAGGAAAAGGGCATCATATCTTAAGAAAACAAACAGCACTACCTGTGCTTTATACTCGATACTATTAGTAATATATTTACACATAAAATATTAGGCCCAACTTTAGGCATGCAGTAAACTATACATATGTTGGGACGTGGCATTAAAAGCATCTATATCTCATCATGCACAGCTTTGCAATAATGAACGAAAATCATAAAGACTTTGAGACAGAAAAGTGATAAAATGAACAGTGAATTTTTAAGTAAGGCAGAAACAATTTTCATGCAAACCTGTGGCCAGTTTATAACTGATTATAATTGTTCTCACTATCAGTCAAGCTGGATTACTTACATTATCCTAAGGAAAGGAGTAAACACTAATAAGAAAACCCTTCTTTAAGTGGAATGTTCTGAAGTTTTGTACAAACGCTCAGTTCATGGAGTATTTATGAAAACTGAAAGTTTTCCTTAAATACACAAAGAAACTGTTACTAGCAATGTTAGCACTAAAAGTTTCAGGACACGAAAATAAATAATATAAATATTCCATAATTAACATCTAAGCACATCAAAAGTTTTTGTCTGTTTTTGTTTTAGTTTCTTTCATTAACTATAAGTTTTGATTTCTGGGGATTGTTACAAGCAAAAGTTTTCCTGTCTTTGTACAAGAAAAAAATCATTTTTTAAAAACAATATATAAATACATAATATTTATATTATATATATATATTATATATATATATAAATACATAAAATTTATGTTGCTTCAAAATACTGCCTTAACTATATCAGGCAACTCAAAAATGTTTTCACCATTTGAAAATAAAAGATGTTACTTCTTCCAGTGCATGCTTTCAATATGTACTTCCAAACTGGAAGTTAAATCTACTTGCTTTATACATATGTATATTACATCTTAAAAGACTGAAGGAAATAATTTAAGCAAAATTCTTACAACTACAGGCTTAGAAAGTATTTGCAGGAAAAATATCAGCATTTTGAAAAGCCATTCCTACATCCAAACAAACATGAAAAAAATCAGCTTCTAGCTTAAAGAAACTATTGCATAGAAGGTTAATTAGGGTCAACCTACTTCTTGCTCCTACTGCTTCAAGGGAAAAGTATAAAATTTAGAAATGATGCTCAACATTGTTTTTTTTATAATCAATCTATTTATTTTTTAAATTTATTCATAAAATCTACTAACAAGAAATCACATAATCATTTTCTTCAGAAGCATTATTTAAAGTTAATGGTGTTTTACCAGGTGTCCCAAACTAGAATCATAGAATCCTTTGAGCCGGAAGGGACCTTCAAAGGCCATCTAGTCCTCTGCAATGAACAGGGACACCACAGCGAAAGCAGATTGCCCATGGCCTGATCCAGCCTCACCTTGAAAGTCTCCAGGGATGGGGCATCAACTACATCTCTGGGCAAAAATTACATTTGAATGAAAGTAATCTGATGAGAAGCTATGTGTTTCAGCATTTGAGGGTTTTTGATGGGGCAGGGCATGAGTTCCTCATCGGTTCGTTCGCTCAAGTTCAGCAAAATAAGAACTATTAAAAACATGAATATAAAGGACTCTAGACATGTGTTTTATCTTATTAGGTATACAGTTTTATTAGTTTTGGTTGTAAGAGAACTGAACAAAATTTTCACAAAACATGTCTCTTTCACTTAAATATTTCATCCAAAACTGAAATTGTTAATAATGTGATATTCATTAATATTTTGATTATTATCTCTATAGAGCAAAACATAGCAGAAAAAGTCTTTTTTTTCCTCACAAAATGTAGCAATTGCAACTTTTAATCTTTCTCCTGTGGGTTATTAGAATCTTATTTACCAACCCTCCTATGAAGATCTTTACTGCTTCAAGATTCTACTTGTCCTTACCACAATTAAAACTTTAATAAGTGTCAGGAAATGGAATCAGACACTTTTTTACTTGTTCTTGCTTGCCATATTTAGTTAAAATAGCATCTCGGATCTATAAATAAGAGACAAACTAAATGTTTTAGCTGAACAGTGCTCAAAATACTGGGAGAATTTAACAGCAAGACATGGTATTTTTTTAATCCTAGCAAAAAGGCAAAGCAAATTTAATGATGGTGTTGCATGCAATGACTTGTTAATCTCATAATAAGCAATAGTCAGAAGGACTATTCCATACAGCCTCAAGGTAAATATCTTAAAGAAGAAACAGACAAACCCTCTAGGCAAAGAATTCATCCCTTTTCCATGCAGAAAGATAAATGATTATTTCAGGTCCTTTTTGAAACACATGGGCAGCAAATAGTACAGAGAAATCCTCTGGTCCCTGAATTATTACAGCATTTTATCTAACCATTGCCACTGGATAATATCACAGAAACACTCTCTGCTTCAGTTTGCAAATGAGTTTCCAAAATCCTTCCTGCTCACACCTTTTTTTTATTATTATTGTCTATTCGAAAACGTATGCTAAAAGCAGCGGCCAAAACCCACCCAAAAGATTAATGCTGTCTTTACATAGGTGCACCTGATATCTGATGCTTGTAACTCCCATCACAGCTGTGCAGATAAACAGAAAACTATTACCCTTGCCTTTAACATCCCACACATGCTTTTTCTTCCTACATGAAAGGGAAAGACAAGAGAATGCAGCCAAATAACAAAACAAAATGTTTTCTATTTACAAACAGGAGGGTTTTAGCGTCTCCTCTTCCCTCACTCCTCAGAAGTTGTATAGTTTTAAAATAAATAAGGTAAAAAATTAAAAATTTGTTGCGACTTGTACTTTTCTGTTCAGACATAGATGAATTTGCAATGCTAAAAGAATGGCAAGGGCACCCATCATACTTTAATATCATGAAAAACAAATCACTTAAAATCCACTGAAGTTTTGATTTTACAACATGCTCCTTCTGTCTTGTTTTTGGTGCAAAAGTTTAAGAATTAAAATTGAAGTTATAGTTTAAAATAAATAATATTTACCAGAGTTTTGTTGGTGGTGTTTTTTTTAGTTTGCTTGTTTGTTTTGGCCTGGCACTTATTAGCTACTCTTTCTTTTGAGTAAATGACCTAAATACATTTGACGTCACAAAGAAATGGCAAGGGTCGGGCGACTTAATCTCTTATCTGCTCATATGGAGAATAAACTGCATTAACCAGCCAATTACTGATCTGACACATGTTCCTCAATGAGTCACACAAATGGCATTATCAAGAAGTATACTTTGTTCATATAGAATAGCATTAAACCCATGCTAACTGCTGGCAGCTCTAGGTCCTTCACGTTTTACTTGCACTTGATATATTTTATTTTTTGTATTTATATCCTGCATTTTAAGTTTCAGACAGTTCAGTACTAAACTCACAGTGGTCTGGAATACACCAGCCACCTTTTTTAGCTCTGTGCTGCTCCAATAGTCACTATACCTTGACTGCCTTATTGCTCCCTGATGTTGCTGTCAATATAGGTCAAGAATCTTCATTTAAAACTAATATGAAATATCAAAAACATCTCGAACCTCTCTTAGGATAAAAAAAATAAAAAAAAAAAAAAAAAAAAAGGAAAGTAACTCACAGGTTTCTTGTGAAATTGTGAAGCATAGCACTCACTCAAAGCATAGGTGTGTCTCACATTCCTCATACCCACCTACCAGCTAGTTCTTAAGGCTGCAGATGTGCAGAAGGCCATTTTTTTGTCCCCTTCTCACAAAAGAGTATCCTGATTATAGTGCAGCGTAGAGTTTTGGATTGTGAATTGTGCAGTCTTCATGGCTGAAGCCAGTTTGGCCAATACAGGTAACATTAGAGCCTATGCATTAAAACACAGCTAAAGGCAGCTTCTAGCACCTCATTTTCATGCAGAAACTCATTAATGTTTCATATTAATGTCTGAAGACCATACAAAACTTTAAAACGTGTCAGTACTACTCATTAATTTAGAAATATTTTCCAGTTTCTGAAGGAGGGACAAAATCCCATGTGAAATGACACTTCCCCTGTTTTTCTTTTGATTCTCATTTAAAGTATTCCTTTTTCTACTGGAACACTTTTCCCAGTTTCCAAAAGTGGTCTTTTTCTCAAGCTCACAGTTGCTGTTTTACTTTTTTTGGCATTACTCTGAGAGATATAGTCAATACAGTGAATTTCATCATTCTCCTAATGTTGTTGGGGGTGCAAAACAGCAGGTTTGGCACAATCACCCCAACTCTCAGAAAAGCAGGTCCTCTGATATGTGTTACACAATCAAGAAGGAAGGCTTCTTAAAGCACACAGCTGATAAAGAGTTCAAAATAGAAGATTTTGTGCATTTAAGGGTGACAAAAACCTGAATGTTCATTTAAAGCCATCAAGTTCCTTCATTTTGAATATTAAACCCTGCAACTCTTCTTATAACAGAGCTCTTCAAAAGCATTCAAAAGCCTTACACACTCTTTTTATTCCTATAACTGTCTTGTCAGTCTCTCTGACAATCAGAAACTCTGTTTCTAATTTTTTGATTGTGTTGTTTTTACTTCCTCTCTTTGTTAATAGAAAATGATACAATATGGACATTTATATATCAGTGTTCTCTTATTTTAGGAGTAATATTTTCAATATCTTATAGTACGTATCAGAAAACTAAACCTAATTAAAGTCTTTAAAATAAAATATCTTTCATAGAAAATTTTTGCTCTATTCAGGACAGACAGAAAAAGGACATAATGTGAACTCAGAAAAGCAATAGCTTCCATTATTCCGTGTTCCTGTAAGTAATAATAGTACTTATTCTGAAATGCTGTGGCTTTGTTAGACAGATTATTTCTCTGTGTTCACTTATTTTTCTGTCTTCACAATGATTGCAGAGCACTCAACTTTGGTGTTTATTTTTAACTATACTTTTTGTCCATTCATGCCTAACATCATAAACCCATCTCCCGCAGAACCTCGTATTGAGAACATATTTAAGAGAGACACAAAGTCCTATCTGTCTGTGCTGTCATTCGCATTTCCACCATCTTGATGTAATTTCTTCGTAAACTACGAAAGCAAGTCAGAGTTCTGCAAAATGATTGCTTTTCTTGAAAGCATAGAATCATACCCTCTGTGCTGGTGTCATTGCCTATCTATTGGGATTTTTTTAGTGTAAACTGCAAAACAGGATCTCTTGAGCACTGATGTTATATCTCTAGGATCTACAATATATTTTTAACTACATGAAATTTACTTCTTCCTATGTGGTTTTACTTAAACAAATGTTATTGTCAGTAGAATTGCATCAACTTGGCTTCTCACTGTGATAATTTTTATCTGTTCAGATTCACAGGGTGATTGGATTTAATGAGACTTGCCAATAGCATAGTTGGTAACAGTCTCCTCTACCAGCTATCTTATTTTTGTAGAGTGTTCCTTGGGAAGGAAAGAGGTTTAGACTGTTATGAAACCACATGGTTTTCAAACAAAAATTTTCGACAGATCATGGTAGTTTAGAATTAGTAACTTTCTTCAGTAATTTGCATTTCTCTTCCTACTGCACTATACTGTACATTTTCAATTACTCTGACCTTCTGACATATGGTTTTGTTGGTCATTTCTCTCCAAGTACTGCCTTCCACTGTTGATCCATATTTAGAATCATAGAATCATAGAATCACAAGATTGGAAAGGACCTGTAAGATCATCTAGTCCAATCATCCTCCCATTACCCTACCACAAGCACTAAACCATATCTCATAGCTCCTCATCCAGATGCCTCTTGAACACTGCCAGGGATGGCAACTCTACCACCTCCCTGGGCAGCCATTCCAGTGCCTGACCACTCTCTGAGAGAAAAAGTTCTTCCTTATGTCTCCTCTGGCACAACTTGTGGCCATTTCCTTGGGTCCTGTTTGTTGCCTGGGAGGAGAGGCCAAACCCCTCCTCATCACAACCACCGTTCAGAAAATTGTAGAGTGCAATGCGGTCTCCCCTGAGCCTCCTCTTCTCCAGACTGAACAATCCCAGCTCCCTCAGCTGCTCCTCATAAGACTTGTGCTCCAGACCCTTCACCAGTTTCATTGCTGTGTCTCTGGACACATTGCAGGGCCTCACTGTCTTTCTTCTAGTGAGGGGCCCAGTTTCTTATAATACATTGAAATTCAATGGTGTGTAATTTCTCACTGTCTAAAATACCTGGTGGTATGTTACCCAACTAACACTAATCACAGTTTCAAGGATTTAACTGTTGCCTGACAGGCATAATCTTCCACAGACACTAAAATTCATCTTTGAACAATTGTACTCAACTCTTGAAATTTATTTGAAAATGCTAATAAGAAAATTCTATTGTCTAAATTCTATATTACACTAGCTATGCTATTGGGAATTTTATTTTAATTAATTAATTAATTTTAATTTTAAATAACCCTAAAAGTATCCTGTTTTAATGAATCTTCTTGCTCTTCAAAAAAACTCAACCTCATTATAGTACTTTCTTTAGGACTTCCCTGCATACTTAAACATCTTAGTTCTAACTAATATATTCTTGTTTCTGAATTCAGACAGTAAAACATCATACAAAATATTGTTTAACATTTATCTTCAAAACAGAAACATTAAATAATGGATACTGAAGTTAAGCAATTTTTGTGCCTTCATTTTTGCAGTGGAGTCAGTTTTGATAACTTCCTATAAAAATGCTTCATGAACAACCAAACTTTAGAAAATAATAAAGCAACACAATTTGATAGGTTCTATGACCATTTAAATTTTGATTTATCAAAGAATTAATCTGATTCTCCTTTTCCTAGATATTTTGTATTTTTAGAATGAAATGATTAAACATTATATTTATTTTTAAAATCTTGATTGTTTCTCTTTTCATGCTGTATCACAAAGTGATGAAATATTTGAATTCAGTCTGTATTTCTTTCACAAATGGACTTAGAATGGGATTTGGAAAGGGCCTAAGAAATCTATTGAGAAAGTAGTCCAAATTATCATGGCAATGCTCAATGAAAAGAAGATAGCAGGATAATTTGCAATGCATTATATTATATTTTGAACCACACTCTATTTTCTATTTTTATATAGAGGAATCTTCCTCAATAGTGCCAAGTGGCAAAGGTCCTTAACTTATTATTTTCATTTAATACTTGACAGAATACATAAAAGCAAACAGAATGAAGCAGTATATTCCTTTGGCTTAGATAAGCAGTATAATCACTTCTGAACTGTATCTCCACAACAGAGGGTGTTCTACATACTCTTAGTTTCTTGCCAGAGGCACAAAATATTGAAGGAAGGCATTATTTTCAAGAAAATTTTCTTTTTGACTACTGACTTGCCTTAAAATTGCAGGCAAGCAGGTAAATTACACTGCTGATAACTGACGTAAAAGAGATTTTATTCAGTTGCAAAGGAGTAGCAAAGAATTGCAATATATGTTGCAGGTTCATAAGAGAGCAATGAGGTTTAATTTTCTTTGGTAGCTAAATAACACAAAGGCCTTTCCAGGTTTAAAATGTAGGGATTACAGATATGTCTTAGTGCAGTATTCTTAACTTTTTACTGACACCACCATAAGCAATTTATAAAATCACAAAAAAAAATTCACAAATTGTCATTTCCACTTCACTTAGGTTGAGTGAACTGAGCTGAGATTAGGACAGATTGAAATACATACATTAGAAAGCCAACAGGAACATGACTCATTTTCTACCTGCGCTAACAATTTAGTACACAATTATAAACTCTTGATTAATAAAACCATAAAAACATTAACTTGTGACTAAAACCAAACTTCTTTAATATTTGAACTAAAAATTCACTCAAAAGGAAATAAAAATTTACAAGATCATAATTTAATTAAGTATTAATATAGTGTTTAAAATGTATTAAACAGGAATTAGTTATTTATACCTGACAGATTTTACTAAGAAGTATATGAATTAGTAAACTGACTTAGAAACTTCTAAAAACTGGAAAAAGTAAAAATTTTCCCTGGTTGAACATTTATTTATTTCCCTATATTGTTATTTAATCATTATGCTTTAACATAAATCACAGAATCACAGAACTGTAAGGGTTGGAAAGGACCTCTAGAGATCACTGAGTTCAACCCCCTTGGTAAAGCAGTTCCCTACAGCAGGTCACACAAGAAAGCATCCAAGCAGATTCTAAATATCTCCAGAGAAGGAGATTCCATAACCTCTCTGGGCAGCCTGTTCCAGTGTCCTGTCACCCTCACAGTAAATAAGTTATTATTCCTAACATTCTGATGGAACTTCCTTTCTACCAGTTTGTGTCCACTGCCCCTTGTCCTTTTGACCACTTGGCCCCATCCACTTGAGTCTTGCCCCTAAGACATTTATAAGTATTGATAAAAACCCCTCTCAGTCTTCTCCAGGTTTCTCATTCTTCCCTCATGAGGGAGATGCCCTCATCATCTTTGTCACTCTTTGCTGGACTCCCTCTGGAAGTTCCCTCTCTTTCTTGAACTGGAGAACCAAGAACTCAACACAGTACTCCAGATTAGGACTCATCAGAGCAGAGTAGAGGGAGAGGATCACTTCCCTTGACTTGCTGTCCACCTTTTTTTTATGCATCGTTGATATGATACCACTGAAAGATACCATTGGCCTTCTTGGCCACAGGGGAACACTGCTGACTCTTGGCCAGCCTGTCCACCAGGACACCCCAGTCCTTCTCTGCAGATTTCCTCTCCAGCAGGTCAGCATCAAACCTGTACTGATGTGCTTAGTTATTCTTTCACAGTGTAGGATTCTACACTTGCCCTTGTTGAACCTTATCAGATTCCTCTCCACCCAGTTCTCCAGCCTGTCCAAGTCTCACAGAATGGCAGCATGGCCTTCTGACATGTCAGTCACTCCTCCCAGCTTCCTATCATCAGCAAACTCACTGAGGGTGCACTGTCCCTTCATCCAGGCCACTGATGAAAATGTTGAACAAGAGCATTAAACTCCTGTCAAACCACATCATTAAACAGTATGATTTGAAGAGGTCTGTTTACAAAGTAATAATGTCCCAGAAAAATGAGAACTGCTAAATGCAAATTACATCTCAGTCCACTTCATGAACAAGTAACATTACTGGAGATTTAAAGAGGACTCCAAAGATACGCGGGCAGAGTAAGAGAATTATTGATTATCCATTGTGAAAAGGATAATCTCATTAAGAAAGAGGGAAATATTCATTTCTGTACTTGTTATTTATTGGGTAGGAGCAATCTGTATCGTTTTTGTATAAAGCAAGATTACAATGTTCCCATGAGATAAGCTTAAATTTGCACTGTTAATATGAATAAACTGATCTATTTATTTAGAAAAATGTATATCTGTGTATGAATTCACTGTCATCTGTTCATATGGAAGCTCTATAAAAGAATTTTTAATATCATTACACACAGAACCATTAATAATTACTTAGTGCTTTTATAACATTCCACTGTTCTTTCAAAAAGCACTGCTACATATAGTTTAATCTTGAAACCCCTAACGGCAAATCAAATCAAGGTAACATATCCAAAAAGTATAATCATGTATCTACTGCATTTTTTTTAAATGATATACACAAAAAATGTCATAAGTTTTAGGATGGGGATTATTAAAAACTCTTTGAACCAGAAAACAATAGGTTGTACTAAGTATTTCAGTTTTTCTTTAATTTTTTTTTTTATCAGTGTAACTAAGTGTTAATTAAGCGGGGACCTGCAGAAGAAAGAGCAGACATTTCCTTATATTTTCTTCTACTCTGTGTACAAGCACTTATACATCTGCAAGAATGCAAAAATGTGGAGAGACAGCAAAGGAAGAAATACACTGTTGTTTTGATTTTCTGAGATGAAGTTTTTTTCCAATTTGTATATATGAGAAAGACAAGAATCTTGTTCTGCCTACAGACTGCAAGATCTCATAATCTGGTATTAAATACACTTGGTAGTCTTAAGAGAAGCAGCTTGGAAAACTGATCTTCAGCCAGTGATACAAGAAAATAATCCCCAGTACTTTAAGGATATAGTCTATTCCCTTTCTAATTCAGCATTGCAGATTTACTTCTATAATCTGTATTTCAAAGCAGTGTCCCTATACTGGAGGTACTTCCTGCTTGGTTTTTTGAGTTCAAGGTTGAATTGGTCCATGACTTAAGTTTTATTGTGCACTTTTTTTCTTTTTCTTCTGTCTTGAATGGCTCTGCTACCATGAAACATGTAGACAGAAAATAAACTCTTATGAAATGACTCCAGAAGCTGGTTTTTAAGGAAATCAGTATATTTTGACACTGATGCAAGACAGAACACAGAAAACTGCCATAAATGGTGACTTAACAAACTCTTATTTGAGAGACCATCATATGAATATTGTTACCTTGCTTCTCTCTAACTAGTATGACTCAAACCTCTCTTTAGCAAGAACAAAATCAATACAAATAGCTGGTGAATATCTCTGGAGAGAAAAATAATAACTGAGCGTTTGTCCCACCGTGATTACACTGGTTCTCTGGCTATTTAATCCGTAAGGTTTAGCTACTAACCAGAATCTAAGTAGAATTATACTTGTAGCACCTACCAAAAAATAAGCAGATAGTTAATTCATAAGGAGTAAATGCTCTGAGTGTTTTGATGATATGGTGGAGGGTCAGCAGTGACTATATCAGCTCCTCAAGAGCTCTGTGAAATATATAGTACCTGTTATTCACCTCCAAAAATTAAAAGAACTCTACAAAATCTCAAAAGAACTGCAAAGGTCTGCTGGGTTTTGAAGGACCTGAGTTAGTTTTGATGGAAACATACCCTAAAACACCTCAAAACCCATTGAAAGGACTTTCAGTCTCCAGAGCTAAAGATTAATTTAAAAAAAAAAAAAAAAAAAAAGGAAAAAAAAAAAAGAGTTTTTAAATACATAACCTTAAAGTGAAATAAGAAATAAAAACAAATCTCTCATCACATGTGTGTTCTTGCAGTGACATCATGACACATTTTTAATCTTCCTTTGCTTCCAGTCCATCTCCCTCAGCATAAAGAACTGGTTATACATCTACCTCCAGTACCTTTTTAAAGTCTATTCAATTGACAGGCTCACTTTGCCCTGATTCTCACATTTCACTTCCTGCTTACTATATTCTTCAGCCCAGCATCTTTTCTTAACTGTGTATCTTCACCTAAGTTGAGCAGCCAGGAAGACACAAAACTGCACTCCTATCTGTTGTCCAACTCTAATACTAAAACACATCCATAAACCTAAGTAAATAAAACAAATAAAAAAAATATCAGTCACATATGTTCTCCTTTAAAAATTATGGAAAAGCTCAGATTATCTTTATCTTTATCTTAACTACACCTTGTAGCTACCAGGGAAATAATGGTCTGTAATTTCTGGCTGTATGCAACAAACCAAAACAACTAACAGCTTATCAGTATATTTTGTAGAGCAGTGACTCAGAGTGAAGATCCATAGAAGTTCTGAATGTGTGTTTTCTTCTATGATGTGTAATACAAAACTGGCAAAACCAAAACTAGAACCAAAACAAACTCCTCAAGCCTGCTGAATCACAATTCAATGATGATAGCTTCTCTCTTCGCTGTTTGCTTGGTCTAAAACAGATACAACAATATCATTACCTGCCATGTCTGGACTTTTCTCTTAAATAGATGATCAATTACATATACGAAGACACTAAACAAAACAAATTCCACAACTTGTAATTGGTGTCTTCCAAAGTCCAAACAAGTGAGATTCCACTGACCATGTATGGAGTCTGCATCTGAGCAAGTTACCCTGAACTCCTTATCATAGAATCATGGAACCATAGAATCATAGAACTATCTGCCCTTTTAAAAAGTCCATCCCCAGCCTTCTTGTAGTCCCCCTTCAGATACTAGAAGATAACTATAAGGTCCCCCCAAAGCCTTCTCCAGGCTGAAGATCCTAGCTCTCAGCCTGTCCTTGTAGCGGAGATGCTCCAGCCCTCTGATCATGTTCATGGTTCTCCTCTGGATCTGCTCCAACAGCTCCATGTCCTTCTTGTGTTAAGGGACCCAAAACTGGATGCAGTACTCCTGGTGGGGTCTCACGAGAGCAGAGTAGCGGGACAGAATCACCTCCTTTATCACCTCCTGCTGGCTATGCTTCCAGGATACAACTGGCCTTCTAGTCTGCAAGCACACATCTCTGGCTTATATTGAGTCTTTCCTCAACCAACACCCCCACATCCTTCTTCTCGGAACTGTTCTCAAGCCATTCTCCACCAAACCTATATCTGGGCTTGGGATTGCCCCTACCCAGCTGCAGGACTTTGCACTTGTACCTTCATATTGGCGAACAGAAATGGACAGCTAGAGGTATGACTTCACTCTTCTATAAAGCAAAGGTCAAAAATGCATTAAGAAAATTACACCCAAGAGAGCTTATTTATCCACCCAGAACAGCCATCGTGCAGTGCTCAGCACAGTTTGTTCTCAGGAGATACGGAAGTTTTTCGATGAACCTTTCCTTCCTAGAGCAACTTCAGCCTATCCCAGACTATTCTGTTTGGATTGGATTTATGATGTGACCCAAATAACCCTCTCAAGTTCTTATATGTTTTTTGTTTCTTTTTCTTTTTAGGAGACCCACCTATACTATAAACAAATGCTGCCATATGGGCACAACTAAGTTTAAACTAGTTTGCTTAGCATCCTAATCTGTCAACTGTTGATGATTCTCACAACATTTTCCACTCCACCGTTCACTTGGAATCTTGTCCTGAAAACTCCTTTGCAAAACACAGCATTCAACTAGCGTGTTTTAAACAGAAATCAATTCCATTCTCTGGATTCATTTGTTTGTACTGCAGCAGCACCCTGTTAACCCCTGCAGAGACTGACACTGCTCTCAGAAGGGCAAAAAGGCATGCTTAGGAAGTACAAATTACACTGCTTTCTGAATATTAATATTAAATTCTCTTATTGCTTCCTGCATCTTTTTTATACCAAGAACTTAAATGTTACTGAAGCTGAAAGATTACAGATTGAAAACAAGGAAATTCAAACCCAGGATTTCCACAGCAATTTTCTTTTTTTTTTTTTTTTCAGGTTACTTTCCAGTAATAGCACCAGTATTAGCAGGTATCACCAAGGAGCTGGAACAACTGATGTAAATTTGACAATGTGTCCTAAATGACAGCCTTCAACTGAATGTTGCCCTTTGCTTCCTTCAGCTTCACATCTGGCACCTCAGCTTCCGAGGGTGAGAGCAAGGTTTGCTGAGTCCAGCAGCAGGCCAGGCAGTGCCCATCTCCACCAGAAGCAGTGCTGAGCTCAGCTGGCACCCACTCAGTTTAATCCCATCAGCACACAAACACGCTTGCACACTAACTTCAAACTTGTTTTGTTTTCTAACAGTCATGAGCTCTTACAGGAATAATTTGGTACAGTGCCTGCAGGTTACTCTCTGTTATCTTCACCATAGATGCTGCAGTGCTTTGTGTACAATCCTATAAGTGAAACCTTGTATGGTTTACCATTACATCACATCTCACATGCATATTTACATGTATCTCATAACAATTAACTACAGCATGAAATACTTAACACTTCAACTAGTTCAAATTAGGACCTCTCCCTCTCCTAAAGGTAGCCAGAAAAAAATAACAGAAAGGATATTTCTAATTCATAAAACAGTCATGTTCACCAGAGCTTCCGTGGTATGTGAAGTACATGAAGGACATTGAACTGTTGGAGCAGCTCCAGAGGAGTGCCACAAAGATGATCAAAGAGCTGGAACAGCTCTCCTATTGGAACAGTCTGAGAGCTGGGGCTCTTCAGTCTGGAGAAGAGAAGGCTCTGTGAGGATCTAGTGGCGTTCCAGTAGATGAAGGGTGCCTACCAGAAAGCTGAGAAGGGACTTTTTAAAAGAGCAGGTAGAGACAAGAGAAAAGGAAATGGCTTTAAACTCAAAAAGGGTAGATTTGGACTATGTATGAGGAAGAAATTCTTTACTGTGAGGGTGATGAAACACTGGAACAGGTTGCCTAGAGAGGTTGAGGCTGCCCCCTCCATGGAAGAATTTGAGACCAGGCTGGATGGGACCTTGAGCAACCTGGTCTAGGGGGAGGTATCCCTGTCTATAGCAGGGGGGTTGGAACTAGTTAATCTTAAAGGTCCCTTCCAACCCCAACCATTCTATGATTCTATGATTTTATGATTTTTTTTAGAGGACTTTGGAACAGTTCTCTATTTTTACACACAGAAAATAGCAGAAATCCCTGATACAGACCTTGTTCAAATTTGATACACAAGCCACATTCACTTTTCTACAGAATGCAAGGGCATATTGTAGGCTTTGATTATTCTTTATTAAGTTCTTCATTAAAACCAATGCAAGAGGCCCTGTCAAGCAGGCTACACTTCATTTTTCTAAGAACTTATTTTTAGTGGTATGCAAAACATGGATTTACCAGAGAAGGAAGACCAGGAAAGCGGAAAGAGAAGTTAAAAGCTCTCATCACCCTGACTAATATACTGTCATGCTTCTGGTGACATGATGGCAGCACGCAGCCTCTGGTGCAGCAAACACCCTCCCCTTTTTCTTCACTCCCCATTTGCTTTCACACTGCAGCTGTTCTGTGCTACAAACTTACAGCAGGTTTTTCTGGTGCATTTTTTTGCAAACAAACCAGAACTCTGCTGCTTTATAATCAGAGTATAACTTTAGCTATTTCTAGGGAACATAGCAAAGCAGCAAAGAGAGCACAAAACATGGGAAAGCAACTGAGCAACGACTTTGATTTCAATGAATTCTAAAGATCATGGCCATTCCCTATCTGAGGTAATCATTGGGATTTTGCCCACTGTAATACCAAAGCAAGAGAGATGTTTATTGGGTTTTGCTTTTTTTTTTTTTTTTTTTTTTTTTTTTAAATTTTAGATGTTTCCTCGTGACAATGAAGTAGAGAATTAGTAGCAACTCATGTTACACAGGATTGACACAGCTCAGAAACTATTCACAGCAGCTAGAAAATATTTACACTGTATGCCTTTAGGTTTCACAAATGTGTGCACTGAATTTCTTTCTGAATGGACAGAGAACCCAGTGCTAAAGACAGAAGTCTACATGATGTATGGGAACAGTGATGTTAGTCACTATATTTGCAACAGAAGAAAGACATATCTGATTCTTCAAATCACAAGGAGATGCCTGAAATAGGACAGCTAGCCTTTGTTTCCAAAACAAAAGGGCCACATTTTTCTTCAAGAATTAAAGGAAAAATAAAATAAAACAAAATTAAATTAAATTAAATTAAATTAAATTAAATTAAAAAGCAGCAAAAAACAGACTAAAAGCTTTGCCATTCTTCTCTAATAGACTGAAGTGGGCAATGCTGCATGATTTCTCCACTTTAAAATAAATAAACAAAAATGTAAGTCATTTCTCATATCACAACTATATGATTTAGTCAAAGAGCAAAAATTTCATTTAAAATGTTCAATACTGTTATTTTAAGGTTAAACTGACTTATAATTCAAATTTAAAAGTTACTTCAAAACTAGAAGAAATAATTAAAAATTAGAAAATATCTGTCTGAAAACAAAAGGCTTAATCCAGATTGCTTCTAGCTTCTCTTAATTGTCCCACAATCCTGTCTTTGAAAACTCTTTTGTTGCTATGAGTTCTAGCTGCCCACAGATACCCAGGCAGATCCTCAACACCAGAATCAGTATCACTCTCACATTATAGATAACTAAGCAGAAGCACAAGGAGGATGTCCAAAGTGGCAATAAAAATGAGGTTTTCTGCACCTCAGTCAAGGATATAGAACCCCTGTACAGAACGCTGTACAGAAGGATGTACAATGACCGGAAAAGATACAGTTAACAAGTAGACAGAAACCACAATTTACAAGCGTGTCAGAGACCAGTTACTGCCCTGAATTTACGTTAAACTGAATGTGTTCATTGGTATAATATAACAGTAATATTCCCACCGTTTAGAGAAACTGAAGAGTTTTAATAGAGTAGCTTCAAATAGGGGAGTTGAGGCAAGGGAAGAAAGCTTGTCACCGTTAATAAAATAAATGGATGTCAGCAAAAATACGCATTATCAGAAGCTTTCTATCTCTGTAGCAGAATGACAGCTTATAAAATCTTTTCTCAGCACTTTAATATGTACTGATGAATGCAACTGGAAGGAGAATAAATTACACCCTCATCAACAGTTTCTAGACAATTCTAAATAAAATAATCTGCTTTCAAATTATATTTTGGGCAACTCATGCTAACTACTGGATTTGCGTGGTTCAGAAAAGATAATTTCTCAGCGGAATTATCCCCTTTGAAAACTCACAAAGCATTTCTGTGGCAGTGTTTACATATTGGAAAGATGCCTAAGACTTCTCTCAATCTTCTGAGACAATTAAAGCTGATCTAAACTGGAAATCAATATGAAGATTACCTTATATAGTATTGGGACACCAACAAATGTCTAAAATATTGAAGTTTTCAGAATCTCTTAAATAACTAAATGCCTTGAGTTTCTTCCACAAAAATTGTCTGTACTCTATTAGTGTTAAATGAAGACAAACGTTAGTGATAAGAGCTAAAATTAAGATCTACTTCTTCCACCATAAAGCACTCCTTCTTCATTATAAGCCATGCTTCTCTGTGAGAAAAAAATCCTTTTCTCTCTTCAGCTCTACAGGGCTGGGGACTATAAGAAGCAGAGCAGCCACTCCAGTGCAAGGGCAGGTCCCCCAGCGGCTCAGTCTCACACTCTAACAGAGAGTCTGTCTAGGAGATATCAAGAGCTTGGTTTTGGGATCTGTAGTATTTTCAAGGATCTAAGCTCTCTTCAGGCAAACTCTTCTAGACTAGACTTTGGAAGCAGAGACATCAACTTTTCTAGTCTAGCAGATATCTGATCTAGTCTTCCAAGGCTCCCTTCACAAACACTGAAGCCATTTGCTTCAAAATGACACCTTTTCTTTCACTGACTGCATGATAGTCAAAATATGAACCTGTAAGATGGTCAAGTATTGCTGTATGTATGTAGGAAACATTTACAATATGTGATTTGAGTGAATCTCAGAAGAAACTTCATGGCTACCAACATTTGATGGGTTGGAAAGCATACTGCAACTTCAGTGGAATAAAAATATCCCAGAAAAAATATTCTGATTAATGTTAAATGACCACAACAAACAATTCATGATGTAGTAGATGACTGCACTGAAACTTCTCTGCCAAATGTGAGTCGTATGAATACGATCAACGTCAAAACCCTCTGAAATGCTACCATGAAAGCAGAATGTTTTCAGATAAATGCTGTCTTACACAGAAAACTATTTCCTCCTAGGGAAAGCAGGAAAATGTCTTTACTCAGTAATTCTGGTTCTCTCCAAAGCACTTAAGATGACTGTCTGAGGGGATAACAGAAGTCTGAAGAAAAACATGGGAGTAGTAAATGTTTCACTAAAGGTGTACCTGAGGGGGAACAGACTGTCAGCATTCCAGAAAAATAATTATTTCTCTGATCCTGAATAGATATCTTTCTTATATAGTTGTTGAAAAATAACTTGATGTGATCCTTCAGAAGCAATAAGCAGATTGCATAAACATTTAGCACCCTATCACAGTGTATAACAGTGCCACAGGCATTCAGTTCATCCAGGGAAAAAAAATACCTGAGTTACTCACAGAGGAATAACTAACAATCTGGCAGTAAGTATTCTCAGTGGAGATACAGGTGAAAGCCTTTTTGTCAGAACCAAAGCGAAAAGGAAGTTAAACTTGAAACTTCTATGTAGAAAGAAGAGTGCTCCAGCCCACATCTGTTTGATACACCCTGGGGATCAATAAAAAAAAAAATCTCCTGCCTCAAGACACTTTTCCAACAAAAAGTTTTAACAAAAGTGTTCTGTACTGATGGAAGCTTGGAACTTATCCAAACCTGATAGAAGAGTAAAGTTGTTTCAGATAAAATAAAAATATCAGTCCAGTGAGCAATGAGTTACAAACATAAAGAGCAAAACAAAATGCAATTAAATATAGCCCAACAAAAAACCATTTTGAATAAGTCACAAAATTAATTACCTAGATTTTCTGAAGAATCTCTTATTGAGACTCTAGAGTTGTAGCAGGGCAGAGTTTCAAATCTGCCATAATAGTAATAGCTAATCTCAAATTTTTCATGAACACAGATGCACCATTCCATTCTCTTCAGCAAAGGCGAAGCCTACTATCGCTGTCCTCAATTAAATGTAAAGCTGCTAAACTATGTACCATACTTTGCTCTGCTTACTTACAATGACTGCAAAGATGAGTAAAGTTTTGAAGTTACACAGCTCTTGATGTTAAAGGTAGTTTGTTGCTGTACCTCAACATCTGAAGTTCAGCATGCTAACCTATACTTGATAGAACAGGTCCTCTAAGAATGTATGCTAGATAACCAATGCAATGTACTGAAATCTGTCTGAATGCTGAGCATGGTTTGTTTTAGATTCAAGTCAATAAAACACCCACCAAGAGAATGATTTGAGTTATATGTTAAATTATGTCTAATTTCTTATGAAACAAGTAATGATTAATCATTGACACTTAGAAAAAAATAAAATACATTTCAAATGAAAACCTTCAGTATTTATTTGCAACAGACTACAGTTTAAAGAATCAATAGGTACACTTTGGTATATTTAAAATGAATGTCAACTTAAAGGAAGACATGGTTTAGATTCAGCTTTAAAATGTAGAAAGATAAGTAATTGTGTTGGTTTTATTCTTTGGAAAGAATTATCTATTTTAGTGCTGTAGAAAATTCTATTCTTTTTAAATTGTGAAATAAATGACCTTTTATCTGTGAGATTACTGGGAAGGATGTGTTTGTTATAACCGTCCCTCTCAGTTAATGAATTTATAAAATTAGTACTAGGGTCATTCTGGCTTCTCAAAAGGATGAACACAAACATTCCCAGAAATATTATCTTTCTCTCTCCTCAAAGTACGAATTACAGAAAATAAATAACACAGTATACAGCTTTGACTGTAACTCACTACATCTTATGCAGCTTGCATGGCTTCCCTGCTCAGAACTCTACCAAAACAGTGCTATTCTCTCAACTTACACCAAGTCATTGACTTGCACCATCACTTAGTACCCTTTTCGAGATCCTTCTCCCTTGGAATATCACATTCTACTGCAAACAGCATGAAGCTACTAAGGACCACCAACAGTGAAGTATAGTAGACTTTCATTGTCAGCTAACTGCACTTGGAAGTAGGAAATCAGGAAAGGAAAAAAAATCTGGAAATGGAAATGGAAAGATTGATTAAAAATGAAAGCAAAGAGTGATTATGGGATTTTAGGTAGTGATGAGATATCTCCTGCGAAATTCCACTAAGTTCCTTCTATGCTGTTAGCAAATAAAATCAAATTAGCAACGTGGACCATATTGAGGATGTATTAGCAATTTGATCAGATCATTGCTCACTGGTACATTTCAGCAGTAGTGTAGAAAGGGGTCAGGTGTAGAGGTCATAAAAGGTTGTGTCATAAACATCCTGAGCATTAGAAACACTGAAGTTTGTGATGATAAAGCTATACTGTTAAAACCTACAAATGTAAAGAAGACCAGAAGGACATCAGAATCATATGCAACTAATGCACATAAATATGCTTTTTCTGCAAAGTGTTAAACGCACTTTTTCTTTATCAAAAGTCTGTTCATGTATACATCACTGCCAGGTTTACTTCTAATTTGCAGTAATTGCTCTCAAAGCCTCCTTTGCTAAGTACAGCAACAGAATGAAAAGCAAAATCTTCAGCTCAAGACGGCAAAATGTGAATCTCAGCCTTAAAAGATACATATAGCTTCTAAACCTATAGAAATCAGGGAAATTGATTCAACATGTCTGAGTTTGTTTATCAAAATCTATATAAACTTAAATTAGAGTCAGTTGCAGTTTCCTACCTAACAGAACCAGAACCAAGTAATTACAGTTTATTTTGCCTTCACAGAACTGAAAATTTTAATAGCAGAAAGCTGTAAGAAGAATGAACACAGAGAGATACAGTGAGAATAGAGTAATAAGCTTGCACTTCAGAGCTGTTGCAGACAATTTCCAGCACTGCTCATCATTAAATGCCTCTTCACTCATAGTGAAACCTGACTTTGCTGCCAGCTCCAGTCCACTGACCAAAATTACATAATTGCCATTAAGTACTGTATCACAAACAAACTATTATTCCCCTTGGTTATGTTTTCACACATAAAATTGTAGGAGCATAGCAGATAAGAGGAATTACACAACTAGTAAAATAAAAGTTAAAGCTTGTCTGTTTCATGTTACAGTACTTTTTCATTGCTTTATAAATCTACTGTAGTTTTCTTTAGATTTGATACACATTTTATTCTTTTCTCTTGTGTAATGAGATATCTTACCAATATGGCTAAATAGTCCTGCCCAGACAGGATGTGCATATCAAATGTGACTGGAATCACTGTTCTGATAAAATAGAGAATAGAGCATGCTTAGCAGTATAAAACCCTCCAAAACTAAATGGTGATTTGTTTTCCCAGATGACAGCTTTGTTTAATAAGTTGTTTATACTCCTACTACTCTGATTTCCAAGCTGCAGCTTTTAGGCAGCCAGCACAGTTCCAAAGCACTGTTATGTTCTACAGTAAGGAACTGCTTATAAAGCAAACCGCAAAACACTTCTCTATTTTTGGGGTGGTTTTTTACGTGGTCTCAAAATGTAGGCACAAGGTAGCATGCTTTCTAGCAGTTTAATCTTTGCCAAATCAGAGTTAAGAATAATTATGGCCACATCGACACCGGAGAAAGATCCTTACCAAAATTTCAGGTGCTTATGGAAGCAACATTCTCATCACATATACTTGCCACAGTCATACAGAGGAGCAACTCCAGAGAGGTTGTAGATGCCCCATCCCTGGAAGTGTTCAAGGCCAGGTTGGATGGGGCCCTTGGCAGCCTGGTCTAGTATTAGATATGAGGTTGGTGGCCCTGCCTGTGGCAGGGGGGTTGGAGCTTGAAGATCCTTGAGATCCCTTCCAACCTAAGCCACTCTATGATTCTATGATTCTATGATTCTATGATCTAATATCACAGAATCACAGAATCACAGAATTGTAGGGGTTGTAAGGGACCTCCAGAGATCATCGAGTCCGACTAATATCATAGATGATCTGCATGTGTTATGTACCAGAGTCACATTCTGCTGCTAGGAAAGTCAAAACAACTTCTCTCCCTTCCAACATTTTTCACATTTAATTTGCAGACAAATAGTTACCCAATTATAAGTGGCATGTAATCACTATGATACCTGCCTAGCAAGGTTGTGGATGCCCCCTCCCTGGAAGCATTCAAGGCCAGGCTGGGTGGGGCTTTAAGCAACCTGGTCTACTGGGAAATATCCCTGCCTATGGAAGGAGGTAAGAACTATATGATCTTAGGAACCATCCAACACAAACCATTGAATGATTCTGTGATATGATAAGTGAACAACAGCTCAACACATCGTGGCTATCTCTCCTTCAGTTTTACATAAGTATCACTGAAGGATGACGAAATAAATCCCTGTAACTTTGTATTGAGTATTGTGATGTCTGGAGAACTACTTTGTATCCTTTCGGAAACGCCTCTGCTGAAATTTGAAGGAAAAACTTGTGGCAAGATTTTTTCAGAGCTATGGAGCTCGTATTTCTCCTGTGGGAATGCAAATGGGAAAATTTCTATCCTGCTCCACATACAGGGTCTGAATGACCCCAATAAAGAAAATTAATTCATTCTTCTCATCTTCTACTAAAACATGAGCTTAGATACCAGGAAAACAAAACAAAACAAACAAACAAAACAAACAAACAAACAAAAAAACCAGACAAACCAACAATATTCAAAATGAATTCACCAACCAACTACTTAACAGCTGTTCAAAAATCACTGAACAAGTGGAGAGAGGAGAATCAACATAGCAAATCACACGTTCCAAATGCAGAAAGTCCAATTTCATCCAGTACTCAAAAAAAATAAGGTCCAGTCTTTCGTGAAAATTTTCTCCTGAATCTTAGCAAAGAACACAAGACCAAAATAGCCTGCTATTTCAATAGTTGTCCCCTAAAGACACTTCAGTTTCTGTGATAGTGGGCAGTGGAGTCCAAAACTGTGTAAGTTTCATGCTACTTACAGGAAAAAAAGAAAAAAAAAAGCCTTCACAGGGATTAAAATTCAACTTTACAATCAAATGAAGACATTCAGGACTCACTGAGCTGTCAACATATTAGAACCACTGTGTGAGACATTGCTGATACTATGGCAGAAGTGAAGAAACATTTTTTCACCTCCTACACATCTATGACATATCTCTAAAAAAGAACACTGTATGCCGCAATCTTTTGGACTCAGGAGGAGAGCTGTGCCATTAGTGCTCAGGTGTTACAGCTGCACTGCTTTAGAGATAAAACAGCACATACCAAAACTGTTTGCATGTGATAGTAGAAACCTATCTGGAAATCAACTGGAACTGACACCATTTTATAAACATAAACTGTTATTTAAAAAAATACATGCTAATGAATAGAAAAGAAATACTGTTTATATGACAAGTCCTATCTGTAGTCTTTCTTGTCACCTTTTCTATGATTAATGGCAACAAAGATACCTAAAAAGTAACAAAACTTTTATGATTCTTTAGGTTCTGAAAGTTGGTGGTTTCCCTACCGTAATTAGGAACTGAAGTTAATCACACTAGTTACATGAGTAAGAAGCCTAAATTCAAATATAACTGCTCCAAACAATTCATGAATACTAATATCAGCAAATTACAAAAAAATAAAGTTTTCTTTTTACATCTTCACTTAATCTATACATAATTGCTTAGATGCATTTAACATACCCTTTCCACACATCAACATTGTTTAATTTTCTTAACATTTAGCCAAAATAGCTGTGAGTGCTTTTGGAATAACAGCATCAGTAATTTACTAGCACTTCCAATAATTACTAGCAATGCGTTTCCCCTTTAAATACTTATAATCCTTTTGCTACTTAAGTATTTGTTAGAAAAGGGAAGACAACAGGCTTATCTTACATTTATGTACCATAGCTATGTTAAAAAAAAAAAAAAAAAAAAATTTTCAACAGAAAATTTTAAAAAAAAAAAAAAAAAAAAAAAAGCCAACTGCAAATAATAATAAAAACAACAACAACAAAAAAAAAAAACGCAATACATGATACAAAGTTAGTAATGAGCAGAAAAATCCACACAGTTAAGAATCTTTACGTGTAAACATATTATTTCTTAAGATCAGATTCACCATGTAGCCTATGCATGTACCATTGGGGATGCTCAAACACCAGATTTGCTAATTGATATTATTGGAATTCTGCAAGGAAACTGAATTTTAGTATATCAGTTTCCAAATTCATGACTGTTTATCCACAACAAACATAGAATAGAATCTGCCAGGTAACATCCAGCAAACTAGCAAACAACCTTAATAAGCCATCAGAATTGTTTGCTTATGCTACTGGTTCATTTCAAACATTATATCTTCAACACAAAACCTTGATAAACAGATATTGCAGATGGATGGACTTAACTGTACTGATTATGATAAAAATATTTTATATTTACAGAGCATTACATTCTAACTTCACAAAGATTTCCAGAATCATGTGCATTACATCAAAAGATCTGTTTTTAGAGTAGTAACAGCACATCCTCACTGTATTTCAACACCTACAAGCTACTTAGACAACAGAATTTGCTGAAAAAATTTACATCCAAGAAAAGGACAAAAATGCTAATTTTCTTACTTGTATACAAATTGCAAATTTGGGGTCATCTGACCTGTAGAGCTAGATTAAAAAATCTGCATCTGCTTTTTCTTAAGAATTGCCAGTAAAAATCATTATTGAGGCTCTCTGGAAACGGGCCTCTCACTTATTTTAGCACAATTATTTGGACACCAGAATTAGAATGGTAGTTCGTTCTTCCTTGTTAGAAAACTAAAATGTTAGTAGAAGCAATAACGAAGTGGGATTTACCAATCTAATGTAGAAGACTTGAGCTGCGAAGGAACTTCTGTGCAAATCCATTTTCAGAGAGAAAAAAAAAGGAAGAAAAAGGAGATTCTCAGAAACCAGATTGTTTATCTTAGCTATGCTAATAATGAAGGCTTCATTTTTTAACATTTATTAAAAAGGTATAAATCATCTGTGCGCCAGACTGTTTGGAGATTGAGATAAACATTTTATTAAAGAAATGAAAAAAAAATTATCAGTAGAGAAGACTGCTGCTGATGTATTTGACTGGCAATAATTTTCAAGCTTGTTCCTTAGGTGGAACTCACATATTTCAATTTATTAAAGCATACATAAGCTAAGTTAAAGAACGTGTATTAGAAACAAAAAAGACTTGCATTTCTTTAGACTACCTTCATTGTTAAAGATGATGCTCTCTCAATCTTTTCAACTTCAGGAACAGTTTTCTATCTACAAATTACTAAGGCATCCTGTGGTATCTTATGATCAGTCCCATCTCTTGACATAGTCATGATCCAAGATAAGTGAGAAGATCATGGGAAGATATTAACAGCAGGATAAATCCATTATTATTTTTTTGTGTATCCCCAAATGTGTGAAGGAAAAGATCAACATACATAAGTCTTCATCCTGTAATCATGCAAGCAAAAGCCTAGTGTAGAGCATGTATAATGGACTAATGCCAGAAGTACAACTTCAGGTACAAGCCTGATCAGTCAAGCCAGACAAGGCTTGCAGTGAACATGTGGAGCCTAGTTAAAATCCAGGAAAGCCATCTTGCTCTGCAAACCTCTTACATAAAAAAAGAGATTCTATAGCTGGGGTCTTATGTCTGTTGGCTCAACTATCACAATTTAAAATGCTCTTCAGAACAAAATACTACACATTTCATGTGTATTTGTTCTGATTACATAGCAAGAAAAGTGAAATAAAGAAATAGAGCAATGAAGTTCAAGAGTTCATTTATTTTGTAGTCACTGGAATACAGATAACAGCGGTAAATTTTTCAACTCATCAGAATTTTGTATGAAGGGATACAAAGTACTAATTAAGGCTCAGGAATTCAAGTCTCAGTTATACATAAACTATGCAGTTGAAAATTAGAGAAGCATCTGTTTAAGCTGGGACATTGACAATGCATAAAGCAGTTAAGTGTGCAAATAACTATTCAGTAAGCATTGCAAATTTTTGAAAAAAGTTATGAACTATAGTCTATGAATTACAGAATTTAGGTTACAAGAAAGAATCACTGGTGAAAAATCCTGCTTCATCGCAATTATGAACATATCAAGTCATTAGAAAACTATTCTGAAGCACAAAAAGAAAAATCATAGATTAAAACATATATACAAAAAAACCACACAAACATCAAATTTGCGTATAATCTCTAACATAGTCTCTAACATAGTCTCTAATAAACAGACTAGCCTTTTGGAATAACTAATAAAATTCATACACAAAATTAAGTTTGCTGTCATGCGTTAGAAATCTTTCAAAGAAAATATAAGTATCATACTGAAATAGACTTACTCATTGCGCTTACTGTGAAAATACGCTTTTCAAGAAAAGCATGAACATAATATAGGTACTACAGATATATAATGATTACACACACAGTTACATTTAAACCAAAAATATACTGTTTATTATCACCAAAGTTTGAAACAAATATTTGCATTTCAAAAACATTTTCATTCATACGATAGAAAATCCTACAATAAAAGGTTCGTATTTTTGGTAAAAAATACTGGTAATTAAGAACTTTAATCAGTACAATGCTCTCGAAGTGCACATTCTCATCCAAACTAAACTGTAAATATCTGTGTCATGTTAGTTTGCTAAAGAAGACCTTGGCAGCAGCTCCTACCTCTAGGTTTATCATTCATAAGAATCTCCACTGTGATGAAACCTGCTGACCTTTTCTTAAGTCAGTCTAACCTGTCTCTTTGCAAAGAGGCTTCAAAATCAGTAGTAAAAACACCCTGAGGCTTGAAAAGTCCTTTGTCACTGGGACATGAAATTCTATTCAGCTTTACCTACACAATGAACCATTAAAATATGGGCTAGTTAAAAAATTATACTATAATGAATTTCTTTCTCTCATTTGCATTTTAAAAAGCCCTAATCCTTAAAATATTCCTGCAACCAAGAAGACATGTTTTGTGGAGGCAGGCTTCACAGTAACAAAGTACAACTACACGTTGGCTACATCTTGGAATTTTTATTTATTTATTTATTTATTTATTTATTTTTTTTATTAACCTCTAGAGAGAAAGACTTCTTTTGTGTTTCATAACCCAGAAACGTTCCTACATGGAATAATGTACTTGATGATACTTAAAAAAACCCCACTGAGTTATATCATTTGGTTACGCCAATTAGTGCCCATCAGCAATCCAAACCTGTGCTGTAAAAGCAAAGTACCTCCAATGCCATTCAAATTGTCTAGATCTGGGCAATGGGTTAGAAGAAAGACCATGGATTTTAATTAAATAATTTCATTGCATCCTAGAAATTAGCATAGATAGGATATATTTCACGTTCCCATTCCAGTCAACTTGGTCCAGCTTCATCTATATAGACCTTACTTAAACAAACAGTGTAATTTTTATTAGCTTATATTCACCATTTTACTGTGAATAGCAACTGAAACAACTTTGCATACTGAAAACCTTGAGGTAACAAAATTTCTCTATGTTTTTCTACTTCGTACATACATTTAAAATTTATACCAACATTTTATCATTTATTTCTTTCAATTTTGTGTTAGTCTTTCTTTGAAAGAGCAAAGTTCTCAGTTTTCTTTGTTTTTATATTTATTCATTTACTGAAACATCAATTTAAGTGATGTCATCTATTTAAAGGTATGCTGTAATCATAGTGTGTTTGTAACACCGAATCAGACTTTGAGCTCTAAACTTGACTACGTTTGCCTCTTGCTCCAAGAAAGTATTATTAAATCCAGGCACCAAAAGCCAGTTTCTGTCTTAGCACCAGGAAGAGGTGTGTTCCTTTATTTTCATTCCCAGAAAAAAAATACACTGTAAGATCAAAACTTTATCACGTCAAGGTGATCCTTTGATTAATACAATTGAAATGCAAACATAAATATGCAGAAATATTATCTGCAATGCAATAAAAGTAGGTTGCCGATTTTAGGCCTCAATAGAGAAATTCAGAGCTTTTCTAATTTTCTCTTTTTTTTTTCAAACATTGAATGCAGTGTAATCTGTTCTTTCCATTTTCACACCACTCAGAGTGTGGCAGAATGTAAGATCTGATTAAGCACTAATAACTTGAGAAAACAAAAAAAAAATAGCAGTTTCAAAGACATTCAGAAAAAGCTGATGACACAATGAGAATAAATGGAACTGGGGTGTACCTTCCTACATATCACTGTCTACTATTTGCCAAAGATAAAATGAGCTTACATACAACCAAGCAAGATAGGCTTCTGTATACTCTCAAATAAATGAGCATCTAATCTCACCCTTCTGTATATATTCAAGTTTCTAAGTTTGGAATCTAAAGAAAAATACTTCAATAGAAAAATTTTCTGCAGTAAACATTTTTAATTAGCTTCATATTTCAATTTATTTCTGATATTCATAAATTACAGCTTTAAAAATTCATTATTCAAAATGATTTTAAGCTCTCATTTTTTATTTGAATCAAATGAATACTTCAATACTTGAAAAATACAGGACTTCCACTAATAGATTATATATTATTAAGTCTTTAAAAATAGCACAGAAACCTGACAACACCTAAAACATATCCATCACTACATTATTACGAGTGAGAAATTGCACATCCCAAAATCTCCCTGAATATCTCCATTTACCAGATATCTTATTTCTATAATATGTAAGTTTAATAGGTATGATAACTGATACACTTTACAAAGACAGATTGCTACCTGTGGATCAGAACTCCCTGAACTTTGGAGATATGGCAAGATTACACAACAGCAAAGAGTTAATTTGCAAATAAATTTTTAAATCAGCAGTTACAAATTGGAAAGAGTGAAAAGCAATGACTGTTAGTAGGAAAAGTGAAATGTTGTTCTCTCCAGTTTTGTATATACCCCAGGTATGCAAAAGTCTTGAGGCAAGTAAATGAGGGCAAGTGTTTATCAAGGAAAAAAAAAAACCAACAGAAAACTACAAAAAACAAAAACACACTGTACTTTACAGATGAAACAAACAAGGAATTCAAGCCCAAATAGCCCAAATTATGTTTGCCATTTCAAAGTTCTTTTTCCCAATTTCTTCCCAAAAACATGTCATTCTTCACTTTTAGAGCCACCATGACCATTTAGTATAAGAGAATGACAGTCCAGCCATCACTATATTTTCTTTTAAAGCCTCTGTTAGCAAACACAGAATCTATGTGAAATACTGAATGCATGGGAAAAAAAAAAAAACTTGACACTGTCTATTAAACTGCAAGATACATATTTAAAAAATGAGTTTTAAATATGCTTAGAATATTCTACATGAGAAATGGCCCATTTGTACATTATTAATTAGTGATGATCATGCAATCCTTCAGATAGATTGGCAGTAAAGATATACGTATATTTTAGATATATATTGATAAAATTAGGTCTGTAATTCCAGAAGGGTTGTAGGTTAATCAATCTCATTAGAATAAAAGTATTCAAGAATAAATAATACCAGTTAAATGTCCAGCAAAAAGACATGCATCTTCTAGGTCACAGATGATGCAAAGTGCTTTAGTGAACTGCCTGAATAACTAATTCTGAATACAGTCACATAGGAAAGTGAAGCTACAGGTTTTGGTCCAGTGAAACACCAAAAAAACAGATCATCCAAAGACTGAAGTTAAATGATTGGAATAATGTACACTTTCCTGAGTTTCAAGAAATTAGGTGTCTCCACAAGCATGCACAAATCTCCTTTTCATTCCACACTTGGGAGAGCTAAAAACTTATTCAGATGCTATGTAAATGGAGAATTATTTTACATCTGAGAATATGGACCATTCCCACATCTGCCTCAGGACATCACTTGATATACTCAGGAATTTTTCAAAAATGCTTTCTTTGGAGACGCAGTAAAATCTAACCAGTGTATTTTCTGAACATGTTCCCTGGGTCTCTCTTGCTCATAAATATTAATAAATACTAGTATTAAAAATAAGAGGCCAAGTCATTCAATTCATATATACACTATAAGTATAAATTTATTAGTCTGAATGTGGAAGAAGCACAGAGAAACAATAAAGACTACCCTTGGTTTTTAATTGATTTAAATGTTGCATATTTTCCAATAAAATAATCTCAAGAGACTTAATTAACCAAATGATGATCTTTTCAAATGAGCAAAGAAGCTACATTTGTAGATGAAAATATAGGCTAAGAAGTCAGAATTGGCAGCAGAAATAAGCATACATTTCTAATCTCTTGCACTGAAGTAGCAAGAGGTAAAGCACTTAATTCTGTTTCCTCTTGTTAATGGATAGTCCCAGGTTCTATAAGGTTATTTCCCATAACAACCCAACATCTCATCTGCCAAGTATCCCAATTGTGATTATATTTACATAATTTGGGAAACAAATAGAACTGAACAATTTCTCATCTAGAAGGAGCAGATGATTTATAATTGATTGACGTCTGGCATCAATGTCAAGCAATATCTTGGCTTCATGGAAATTAATGACAGTGGCTTCTTCATCAGATGACAAGAAGAATCAAAAGAAGTTGAAAGAAATTTGAAATATCATAATACTAAACAATACAAATCAAAGTTGCCTAAGGTGAATGAAAGTGGCTTCATTCACTTGTTAGCTTACCAGATAAGTCCTCTGCAGAAATCGCTTTGATTGACAGTTAAATTCATTGATGAAGTTTTAGAAAAGCTGTTTGTAACTCCCACTGCATCTATCAGTAGAGCCAATATGTAAGCTAATACAAGTATTACCCTTTACCCTGAGCGAGTTTCTGGATCTATCTTTAACACTACCTTTCCTAAGTGTTAGTCACTCAAAATGTATTTCTCTTGATATTTTACTATGTCCTTAAGGGACAAATTATGAACAAAAAATCAGTAATCATGACAGAAAAAAAAATGCACTTAGTTATGGATACATAAGATTTTAATTTGTCTTGTATCTATAATTACTTGAATTGTACACTAATCACACCCAGGAAGAGTATTAATGAGCATTTTTAGGAAAAGTTTAAAAATAAAGTGTATTTTCAAAAGTTTGCTAACATCTTGTGTGCATATATTGTAAATTAACAGAAAAGAATAAATGTGTATTTTGAATTTAAAAAGCGACATCATTGGTTTTTGTTGCCTGATTATTTCAAAAACATTTATTTTACATATGAAAGTACTTTACTAAGTAAGCACTTCATTCTGTGAGCCTAGCTTTTGCTGGTATATGTAACAAATACTTAATATGTTCTTCTGTACTTCCACGTGAAAAAGCTACGGACTGCTTGTCACATCTCGGTTAGCTCATTTCCACAATGCTCTCATGTCACCTTGTATATCATCCACATAAGGTCTATTTGTCAAAATTCCATTGTGCCTTTCTGACAACAGATGTTTTGAAATGCATCCTGTTTTGCTTAGCAAAGACTTGTTCGGATGTGTTTGACAGTAAATTTCAGTGAAGAATTCAACAATCATTTATTTAGGTAAGCTAACAAGTACTGGAAAGCATTTAAAGCAATTGACTTCTGTTTGTTTCTACAGCTTCCCTCCTAAATAACACGTCTCTGAAACCACAGGTACCCCAAATATCACACTACGTGTGATGAACATATGAAGTCAAAAGTGTGATAGCATTCTCTCAGCAGGAATACTAGGATGAGCACTAATTCCAAGACTTGAGCAAAAAAAGATGAATAAACATGATTGTGTCTCCATCTGAGTGATTCTTAGAGGAAATAAACTCACAGGTTTCGTACTACAGGCTTTACAAGTGTATACTCCTTGTTGTGATAATCCATTTTCAAATCATCTGTATCAGTGGTATGGGTTACAGATCAGATGCATACTAATCCAGTTCTCTTATGCAAGCGTGACACAAGGTGTCTTATGGGAAAGAAAGAAATGAAAAAAAAAATGTGTTTCAAAGTCCATTGTAAGCTCTACCCTACCTAAGAAAATTTTTGTCATTTCAGTACTGTGAGGAGTGCATCTCCTTGAACAGCACAGTCAAACACAGTTTTCCACCAAATAAGACTGAACAGGTGGTCCAGAACAATTGTTCAGTTAAGAATATCTCTTTCTAAACTTATTTTCATAAACAAATATCACATACATGAATGAATTCAATATTATAAACCAAATACGTTAGTCTTATCATTAAGCTCATATGCTGACTGCCTAAAAATAAACCTGCATAGATTTTGCCACTGATATGCAGGGATGGTGATAACTCATCATCCCTGTACCACTGCTCTATCTAAAAGAGGCAAGATTAGAATTTAATAGAAGTTATGAGGAATAGTTCCTAAGTAATAAAGCCATGTTAAAAAAAATGGATTAATTGTATAAATGTATGATATTTCAAATACGAAGCATGGGGAAAAAAAAAAAAAGAAAAAAAAGAAAAAAAAAGCACAGGAGGCATCGATCAGAGCAGATCATTAACTATGCTTCTTAGAATTATCTTCCAACCCAACTTATAGAGGTGATTTAATATTATTATACTATACATACCAATCTACAACACATGGTGGCATTCTCTAATGTTAGTAAGAGTATAGCTTCTATGTGACCGCTGGCTGCATTATCCCTGTTTTGAGTTATATCTAAGATTTTCACCCTTTTTGACACAATTATTTTGTTTTAAAGCTACTTGTTTCCCCAGGATGAGTACAAAATAAGTCATCACCAGTTCTGAACACTGTTGAATATCACAAAATAAGAACGACCAGGGAAGTAGTCAAGTCGTCACTTAAGTCCTTTTATTTCTAGGGTCCTGACACAATGTACTGCCAAAACACAGACCACATGGTACCAGTTTTAGACATCTTGGACTTGTTGACTACTTGCGATCCATGCGGGAGAAAAACTGTTTGCCAGACTTCCTTGTCTATATTGATAGGCCTTAACTGGGGAAGAGCAGTTGGAAGGCAGACACATAGAAAGGGATGCAAGCATGGGCTCCCAAAGCTGCCAACTATGACATATTTCTTGCTTTGGCAGTTCAGAAGTTACTGTTTCTTGCTGCTTAGGGCAACATGGAGCGGGCACTGGGTAGCACGGCTGAAGACTGCGCCGAAAAACCAGGTAGGCAGCTTATCAATGGGGACTCATTAGCAACGGCTCCGGCAGGTTGCCATCCCAGACACCGGACGTTTGGAAAGCTTTCCGTGCTGCGTACTATGCATCCTCAAAAACACACCAAAAGAAAGAAAAGGGGAAGAAAAAAAAAAAGTGGGGGGGGAGAAGTGGTGATAGAGGTGCAATCAAGTATGACTCGCTTACATCTGTCACCTCGCTATGGGAAGTGCCCGAGCCCCGACTCCCCCAGCCACAACGCGAACCCCGGGAGGGGCTGAGCGGGGCGCCAGCGGCTCGCCCTGCTCGGAAGTTGGTGGCCACAGGTTGCCCGCTCCCGCCCGCCCCCCGGGTGGGTTCGGCCACAGGCACGCACCTTGGCGCCGCAACCGCCGCTTCTTGAGCCCGAAGATGCGGACCTTGGAGAAAATATCCACCAGGTTACCGTTGCAGAGCCCGCGGTTCTTGCTGGGGCTGTTCCGCCTCCTGCTGGCCGAGGGCCGGTCCCAGTGCTGCTCCCTCGCCTGCCGCTTCTGGCGGATCAAGCCGCTGGCTATGGCCGCTGCCATGGCTGTTCGCCGGCTCGCCCACGCCGGCCGGCGCCGCGATGGGCAGGGTGCGGGCGGCGGGGCGCTCAGCCCCGGCGGGGCCCCATCCCCGAGGGCGCGGGCGAGAGGGCGAGGGAGCCTCCTCCGGGGCGAGGCGCGGCTGCGGAGGGCCCCCCCTGCCCTGCGGCCCTCGGGAGCTGCTCCCGCCGCGGGTCACCGCATGGGTGCCCCGCCGCCCCTCCCGCCCTGCCCCGGCGCCGGGCGCCCGCTCGGGCGGCGGCTGCGGGCGGAGCGACGCGGAGCGGAGCAAGGCGTGCTCGGGGCAGAGCCGCGCTGAGCGGCGCCCGGTCGGGCCGGCGGCTTCGCCTCCCCTGGCTGCCCCTTAGCCCCGCGCTGCCACCGCCCGCTCGCCCGCCGCTGCCATCGGCGCAGCTGGGGCGGCTACCGCCGCCTCTTCCAGGCTCCTGCCTGATGATTGCCAAGTGCTTCGGAAATCAGCATCTGGAGAGAGCAATCTCCTTCTGGGAGAGCTGTAATCACAGCTCTTCAGTCCCACCCCGCTCCAGCCTCCCTACACGCGCACACGCACACACACGCGCACCGCTGGAGCTTTTTTGTCCTCCCGAGCTGAGGGGCGGCGAGGGAAAGGGGGTGGAGGAGGAACGGTAGAATAAAGGAAGAGGGGCGGGGGTGCCTCTGATGCCGATTTCTGGTGCCATACGGCGAGGTCCCAGCAGATCCTCCGCCAGCAACCACCGCTCTCCCTCAGCTTTCCGGGCCGCCCCGTGCAGGGCTTCCCGCAGGCAGAGGAGGACAGCGCCGGGCGCTGCCGGAGGCACACGTGGCCCTGCACACAGAGGCACCCTCCTCACATACAGGCACCTTGGCACGCCCTCTCACCGACTCCCTGCCACCACGTACACCTCACCCTGCTCCTTCGAGCCGCTGCGGGGGCTGCACGGATCTGCCGCCCTCTCGCTCGCCGTGTCTCAGGCCGCCAGCGGGGCTGTTGCGCAGCGCTACGAGAGAAACTCAGATCTCAAGGCTGAGAAGTGGGGGTAGCGGTTAGCGAAGGGGGCGGACCGCAGTCCCGGCCCACGCGGGCCCCTTCTCGCACCGCACCGGGACCAATCCAACGGTCCAGGGGGTTCTGCCTCATGGGAAAGATTTGGGGTGATGAGGTACACCTAGGCAGCTGTGGGGACCTTTCACCGAAACCAGCACGTGCCTATTGTCTGAGAGAGGAGATCACGAACAGGCTTCTAACTCAGAACATGAACTCTTTTCCAAGGTTTCAGAAATGCTGAAGGAGTTTCCCAAGACATCATCCACAAGCAGACACAACCACTGCATCACCAGCACTGTGTAAAATTCTTTCTAAATGCTTTTTGCAGTTAAACTTGCTAAACACAGAAAGTCTAACGAGTCTCTGCCCCAAGGAGTTCACAATATGCTACACATAATAAATACTATCTAAAATGCAACAACTCATCTATTTTCTTTGATTCCTCATTTCAAATAAGGATTCAATGTTTTTCACGCTTTCTACCAGTCTAATGGTGAAACTTCCTAAGTTGTGACAAACCAGAGGCAAATAGAAAAAGGAAGCCAGTAGCTACATAGAAATAAGGTAAAGTTATTCTGCAGGGAAAGGATTTTTTTTTTTTTTTTATATTGGCAAATATCACAAAATAAATATACATAACATGTATATATAGAGATAGGTAGATATAGATATGTATACTCTTTTTAAAGTTCTCTAGTTTTTAGAGTTTCTTTAAAAAAATAAAAATAAAATACTGGGAGCCAAACGAATCAGACAAGGAACCTAAATAACAGCAACTCCCTATAAGCAATAACTCCCTAAGCGTAAATATCCATCCAGAATAATACACATCTAGAAAAATTCCCAACTTTTCAATATGGGACCTGTTGGTAATATTAGGTTCTTGTTTTTTCATAGAAGCTTCAGCATCTCTGGTATTGACCATTATTTCCCTAAATCCTTTAATCTACAAAGAGCTATTTTTATACAAAGAGCAGAAGTGTATGGAAGGAACTCACATATACAAGGATTTTGTATTAATTCTAGACCAACTAGGAGCAGAATATGCACAATCGGATCTGGATAATATGTTTTAATTCTATTTGAAAGTGTCTCTAAAGAGATTCAGCTAAAACACTCGCACTGGATTTTCTGTCTGGCATTTTTTACACAGCAGCAATTTCCTTACAACTGCTACAATTACCTTAACTAATGCAATTAGAGAGAGGGCTGTTTTTTAGATTTTTGATGCTTGTTTAGTTTCTTTCCAAATTTAAATTTCACTGAGATTGTTTTGCAGTACATCGTGGCAAGCAGAGAAGACATAGTGCTGTGTTCTTTAGGTCCTCTCTTTGCCTTTTTCCATGTGCCTTCTCGGTGGAGCGCCCACCAGCCCAGTCCCGGCCTCCCGCTCCTTGCTCAGATCTGCTTCAGCACCAAGGACAGCGGCAGTAAGACTGAACGCAGGTGTCCCAGGAGCGTCACCCCCCGCCACCAATAGAGGAGGTGTCGGGACGCACGCAGTTCGAAAAGTCCTTCTCGACCTGGCTCCTGGATCCAAACAAAGGAGTGAATAACAAGAAGCAGGGTGAAACAAAGCCAAACACTCCATTATCTTGAATTTTTAAGAATGGCGTACAAACAGCCTGAAGTTTTTCTTTGCGAGACTCTCTCCATAAAGTGAGTTTCGTGTTCCCTTTGCTGTAAGAACTCCCCTGTGCTATCCAACGATTCTGTCTATGTTATCTACTACTCTATTTCCACGGTTTCCTTCAAATACTGGACTTTTGCCAAAAAGCCCTAACATTTTTCAATACTATAATGATCAGAGTGATAGCCAAAGGGAAGAACGAAGGTGAAGATGAGGCAAAAAAGACAGGACAAATTGCGTTTCTTACTGCAGAGATCAAAAACAATAGCTTTATACTTGCATCTCAAAAATGCAGAGCAGTTGTTTACAGCATGAGGTTTTGCAAAGAAAACTCAAGAGAGCCATCTGCTGTCTTAACTTGTGATAAAATGTGTGCAATTTAGTCCGAGTGAAGTTCTGACTAACAAATGGCTTGTGGAAATAAGAATACAGCTACTATCATAAAGACTAGTAAATACATTAAGATTATGCATTAGGAAAAATACAAATATCTTAGTCATAACTTTTGCTACATTGAAATATGTAGGTATACATAGGTTTTCATAGGGGTTTCCATTTTTAAAAATAAGGTTCTATGCTTTATATCCTAGCCTAGCCTAGATCTTTGGACTGCAAAATTTTTAGAATCAAAATTGTCATCCTTATTATTTAAAGCCATGAAGACTGTTCTTCCTTTCTTAAATCAGTATAAACAAAAAGGTATTACTAGTGGTATGTTTCCCCCTACGTATATTTTCCACCCAGATAACCTGAAACCATTACTTATATCAAAACAAACAAACAAAAAAAACCAACAAATCAAACCTTAAGAAAAATACCATGATGTCTCTGAGAGCCGTGTAAGTGTCAAATGCTGGTTTCATTTTTAACGTATCCTTGTTTCATGATAACTAGTTTTTATTGTAATTGCTTAATAGAAGTTTACACAGCTTTCCTGTCTGGCTAACTTCTCTGGAGTATGATAATGCAAATTAATCTTATTTTATATTCTAGAAGGAATTTGTTGAATATTGTAAACCTCAAAGTTCTTCAAGACTCTAAGGAGTTGAAGATCGTTTTGTATCGCTGAAAAAGCAATTTTTTTTTTATTATTTTTTTTTTAAGAAATTCTGTGCTATGCTTGCAATCTGCCTCAGGTATGCAATGTGTTTACAAATGGAGGAGACTGGATTTTTGAAAGCAATAGTAAATTTTAATTTTTTAATTTAATATTCTTGGAGCACAAAGCTAGAAGATATCCAACTTCATGACTTGAACAAGATAGAAGAAATAGGGCCAAAGGCTTACTCTGTAGGCTGGTAGATGTTTCACTTTTAAAAATATATAATCTAAAAAATATCTGTTGACGTAAAAAGTGTTCTTTTTTTGTGACCATGACTAGTATGTACATATGAAGTCACAAATTATGGTAATAAATGTTTTTTTCAGAAAGTTGAAGTGCATTCCATGCTTATAATAAGCTGAATATTATTATGCAATGAGCTTTAAATGGTTTGAATTAATTCAATTTTTTATCTGTTTTGCACATGTTAATTTGTCTATTATTCTCCTTGTAAACTACTATTAACCTGTCTGAACTGCTGCCACTCAAAATCCTGAATGCCTCAAACACTTGATGCTAGATTTTGAAGAGCACTAAGAATGAAGTTTATTAAATATGCTAATATGGTTCAGAATTTGGGCATCTATACTTTTACCCTGCTGTGTCAAAAGCACTTACCTTTCAGTCTCTAGATTTACAATGTACTCAAGAAGCAAAATTCAAATATGCTAAAATTTACTGATTATTTCAGAAGTTCTAGGTTTTATATATGTACATATATATATATTATTTTTTTTTTTTACAGGACATCACATATTTTATACAGTTTCTTCACAGGTTCTGTACTTACTTGGTGGTATGTATCTAAGTTCTTCGGAGAACTCTTAATGCATAAATAATATACGTGCAAGAATAAATTAACCCACCATGTAATAAAGTCATACATTAGATTACTGATTATGCAGAGAGATATGGGAAACTAAACATCAACATGCATAACATTTAAGTCACTATACCAGCTCAATGCCAGTTGTTTAGCTAATGCAATATTTTTTTTTTACATCAATCATTTTCTTCCAAACATGGCCTGTGACATGTCTGCAACTCAATGGAGTAAACATATCTATGCTAGTAAAGATATAGGTTCATTTAAGGAACCGAATAAAATATTTAATGGATGATCCACAAGAGAGCAATGAATTTACTTAATGGCTTATTCTTTAGATATAACATAGTTTTTAAATTGGTTAGTCTCGCTTTTACTTTTGCGACTTTACTTTCCTCTTCCTGTTCAATTTAGCACTGATTATATTGCAGTGATGAGTCTAAGAAATAGTGCTGTGTCAAGAAAAAATACCTGTTTTAATTGTTTAAAGTTTCACTTTCATTTCCCCTGCCTAACTATTTATTCTTCTACAGAGAATAGTGAGAAGAGATTCTCAAACTGTTTTTGCAATTATTCAGCAAGATAATATATAGGACTATAGCTCCTAACTTTCAATGCTTCTCCAGTGACATCATTCATGTGTGTTCCCAGTTTTCATTCTATCATCTATCTGCTAGTTCTGATACCTCTTCTTCTGAGATTAGGCGAATAAAAGATAACACCTGGATTGACAGGATACTCTTAACAGCACACAGATCATAAGAAGCCCTGCAGGATTGGGGCCCAAAACTTATCTCCAATAAATGTCTCTTAAACAATATTCAACAATGGAAAAAAATAAAAGCCATGATCACTTTAAGGGACAAATCCATAATCCATAGATGTAATTAAACATGAAATGCACCGTTGTTTCTGCAGTACTAATGATACACAGGATTTTAACTTTCCATAGTAAATAGCCCCCTTGAAGAGAGATTTTTAAGTACTAACATGAGAAATGCACTGTCTTTTATTTTACCTCTGCTATAGCGAAAACCAAAAATTTGCCACCAGTGTCCTCTAGACAATGCCCCAGTGACAAAACATAACAACTGTCATTAAAGAAAAAAAAAAAATAACATCCATCTCTACTCCTCACAGATGTGTAGAGCAGTTTTAAGTATTAGCAGTGAAGAGTTTCTGTGGTAATTTGTCATTGTAAATCAACATCTGTTGCATTTGCTTATCAAGCTACAACAGGACTGTTTTCTTCTGCTTGAGTTTGGAAATAAATAGCAGATATTACCATCATTTTTTTCAAGGAAATGAAAGTCACTACAATATGAGTCTACTCTATTTTTTTTTACAGAAATGAAAGAAACCCTATTTCTGAGAACAGAGATCCAGTCCTAAGCCTACAGTGATCATCCTCTAGAGTCAATAAGCTTGACAGAGCATGACAATACAGATTATACTTGCTTGACTTAATACCTTCCTTTGAAGGATTCCCACTTTTAAAACAGAAAAAAAATTAAGAAGATTGCAATGAAAAAATTCAGTCTCTTGAATGGAATCAGAAAAAATATGGTCCTTCACACACCTGGATTTTTGATGATTTTAAAATAATTTATGGCCTCCAGAAAAGTAGCCATCATACAAAAATTTCCAGCTAGAGAGGAAAAAAATCTCAACTGTTTGGATAACAGTGCTTTAGGAATGCAAACATGGATACACTCATTGGATGATTTGTTTCATATGTTTCATTTGACATTATGTCACAATATTTACTAGTTAATTACATACTTATATTCCAGCCAACATCTAGATAGGAGAGAGTCAGGTCCTTTAGTCTTTTTATTTGTGAAATAAATGACACCACTGAATACAAATAACACCCAAAATATACAAGTAGAAAATATATGAATATGTAAAATTTCACTAACATTAAAAGATTTTTCTGTTTAAGAGAATTTTGGATACTTGGTATGGGAATACTTCATTCACCTGCCTTTTCTGAGTACCATTCTAAAGCAAAGAATCTGCCCACTCATTATACAATATATAAATTCTAGCTTAGACATTGAACTTAACATCTTCTGACTTAAGTTAGTAGGAAACCATATGTATATATATAAATTCCAGACAGTTTTTTTAAAGTCTTTTCTAATACTTGTTTTAAAACCTTACATAAGGGATTTTCACTTCCCCGACAACAGATATGAAAACATGTAATAATGTTATACTTCTGGAGTGCAAGAACAAGAGAGGTACTGGATTTTGGCTATCTCACAGAAAGTCAGGAGAAAAAAAAAAACAAAAAACACTATAAGCTTTAAAAGGAAATGCTGAAAACAAGGGTTAGTAGACAAACATAAATTGTTAGTCTGAGAAACAGAAATTCCCCCTAAAATAAATCCAGTAATCCTGTAAGTAAATAAAATGATTCCCACTGGTGAGGGGAACACAGCTGTGTGCACTTGCATGCATACATACAGACAGACACACACAGGTACAGCAATCAACATAGAGAAGAAAATAGCCTTCTTTATGCTATCTAATCTAAAATTGACAGTGAAATTAGTATGTTAAAATAACAACTGTCTTTGTTTATAATTCATCTGCTATTAATTTTCAAATTTTGTAAGGCATTTGATACTATTTTGGAGACACAGACAAGGAAAAAATAATCCCTAAAATCCCATTATATTCTTGTTCTAGAGGCAGAGTAATAATGTATATCTTTGGGTACTGTTGACCAGGACAAGGTAAGTCTCTGAATGGAGAATAAGTAGGTATACTGCAATCTTGGTAAATTTATAGGGTAAACTTTGTTCTCCTCTGAGATCTGTTCATATTAGGGGTTCAGGCACAGCTAATTTTTTTTTTTCAGAAAAAGCTGAATGCTCTGTTTCCTTCTTTCTAAACAAACAAGTTTAGTGCATTTTCTATTGAATAAATTAATGACAAATACAAATTTCTCTTTTTTTAAAGGTGATTTAGATATTCAGAAATATCTGACATTATAATGCCATTTTTATTAGCATAACTAGATGCTATTGTTTGTTTCCAATTAACATTCCTTTTGTTCTGCAATATTTTCTTTAACAGAAGGATTTTCTTTGCACGTGCTTAACACTATTAAGGAAAAAAAAAAAAAGCACACAAAAATGAAAGCAAAACAAAACAAAATATTATCTTCTACAAAAATACCAGGATAATACTAAGCTATTCTATTTTGCTCAAATGTCATAGCCTTTATTATTAGCAGCAATAGCATGAATACTCTAACACAGTGACCCGATAATCCTACAGTGACCTAGAAACCTAAACTATTATTTTACAATCAAGATTGTTAACTCAGCAAAACATTCAAATAACATATTGCTCTAATGCTCAGTGCAATTATCTGATTTGCCAGCAGTGGACAGTGTTACACTAGTTATCTACAGATATATTGACTGGGGAATAACTTGCAAAACAAACTGGTATATTTTCCTGCTACTATTTGCACTGCTGCAAGAACTTAGAATTATTTGTACCAGTTAAAAGTTGAGTTAAAATTGTATGGTTGAGATATTTACCAACATCTGCATGGTAGAAGTTACATTCTGCTTCTCGAAAAGAAAAGAAAAGAAAAGAAAAGAAAAGAAAAGAAAAGAAAAGA
>NW_024962262.1:37401219-37588637 GCF_019238085.1 Lagopus leucura
CATTGTGACCATTTTAATTCCTAGAAAGTGTTCCAATATGAAAAATTAACATTATTTCTTTCCACTTCTTAACAAATTCATGGTTATCACAATGATTCTGTAAATCTTCCTAAACACCTTAGCATTTTGCATTGCTCCTATAAAATTGATTTTATAGATATAAAATCAACAAGTTAAAAAATGTAAGCAGTATACTAACTTCCAAAGCTTGCAGAAGTTAAGCTGAAGCACAGATATTGGTTAAGGAGAGAAAAGAGATAACTGAAACATCAAAACACGGAGTGGAAGAATGATTAGCTATGAATCAACTTAGCTTGTTGAAAGAGACTTTCCATTCATCTTAGACAGAAAGAAGATCCAAGCACTTGAGAAAATTAATTTAGACTTAATCTCAGATAATAAAAATTATCTTCCTAGAGCTACAAGTTACAGTGATCACCTTTTAATCCCAATATTCAAGTGTCTTATTAAGCTCCTCCTAAAATTCATACCAATCTAACTCTATTATACAAGTGCACTTCTCACTTAAGGATACATGGTGTCTTAATAGCATGATGTTCATTATCTGGCTAATGTAGCTGAAAATTTTTATTCAAGGCCTAATAATCTGCAGACAGTATGTATACAGAGGGCACCCAGAAAGTCTACTAGATCTACACTTTTTTTTCTTTTTTCAGGTGAAAAGTTAGTCACAGATTGAACATTTTCTTTTTTTTTTGTTACTCTTCAGCTTGATTGTGCATTGGTACAGTTTACCATGCAGTCTTGTACACATACAAAGCTGGCAAAGTTGTACATGAAGCAAGGAAGTAGGCATGCATTTCTCAGAGGTAGGACAGTCTCAGATCAGCCTAAGACTATTTTGAAATTGCCTCCCAGAAAGCTGCAAGATTCAGAAGTGTTGGCGTGAGTTACACTGCTTCTAGCTGGCAGTACTTCAATACTTGAAAAACCTCAATATCCACTGAGTTGATGACTGATTCACAGCCTCTTACTAACTGACTAGGAGTGAATGAGAACCCATCAGATGAATAAAATCAAAACAGAATAATTGGTTTAGACTGAGAGATCTAATAAAACTGCCCTCTAATAAAACATACCCTTAGCCTTGAGCGCAGTTAGGCAGAATACAGCCCTTTCCCATAGCTTGCTTTTCTCAATGCATTTAGCTTGAAGCCACACTTGCTACTGTTGATCTCAAGCCTCTTGGACTCTTTCGTTAGCAGAAGTCTCCAAGTGTATGTGACTTTTGCCTTTTTTGCTCAGATTAGGAAATGTAGCACTTTTTTTGAAAAATGAATATATATATATATATATATATGAAAATACATTTAAATTTCTCACCAAGTATTAAATATTTTTTATTTATTTCTGGCCTTTGCACTATGGAAACTTGCTTTAGCTGCAGATGTAGGGAGGAAGATCTAAATTAGTACCAGGAAACAGCTTGAGTGGAAGCTCTTTTTCATGCTATTCAAAGCTGTGCTCTGTAAATAATAAGCGAGTGGTTCTGGCTATGCTACACTGATAAGGAAGAACAGAACTCATTATAAATGGAATATACTAGCAGCCAAATTACTGTGAACCATAGCTCCTTGACTAATATTCTCTCTTCAAAGACAAAGCAATCATTTCTGGGCCTTAGAGTCTCAAGCATAAACAACCTACACATCACTCACTGTAAGAAAATATATTTATTTACCACTGTAGTTTTACACATCTGGATATATAGGGTACTATACTGGACTGTAATTACAATTTATATAAATAAGTTTTTTTAATGATTTTGTTTGAAGTTGTATTACACAAAATAATGATGTTTTGATTATACTCTCATTTTTTAACCTGATTGCTAAAGCCTAGGACACAGGCAGGTTAACTTCCACAAAAATCAATCCTTATTATTTTTAATCTCCTAATTAAACAAACAAACAAACAAACAAAGCTAAAATAAAACCAAAAGAATGAAACCAATGTATTCCAGTACATCATGGAAATGCTATCTATCTTGTACCTAATTTCTTTTGAAAAATGTCAGAATCTTGCAGACCTGCTTCTTCAGTACTTCAAGACCTGTACCACATTTAAAACAATTTGCCTACTGAACCCTGCTATAGGCTTAGGGGAATACAAAGAAAAAGTACAGTAATCTAAAATAATGATGGGTTTTGCTGTCTATTTTATGTAAGATTTTGCAAGAATGTTTAAAAAAAAATTACAGGAGTTCTATTTATTAAAATAAGGTTTCAGGTTTCTGGATTAAAAGTACAGAAAACACATTTACTGAAAACTGGTTTTTGTTCATTGTGGAATAGTTTAAGTTGAAAGGGACCTCTGGACATCCTCTTACAAAAAATTTGTAAAGGAAAAATCTGTGCATGCAGACCTGTTTTGAAACAACACACAGAAAATTCTAAATTTGATATTTCTGTATTCCAAATCTCTACTCTGCTTCTGCTTTATAAGAGGATTTTTTTTTTAATTAAAAATGCATGGAAAAGATTCTGATATCCTTGATTTATGAAACATAAGATTCAACTTTTCAGTCTATAGGAAATTAATCTACAAGTGGTCTACATAGACTTAAATATGACTATCAGCACAGTCATGTTTAACAACTTAGCTCTCAAAATCCAAAAAACTATGTTTATTTCCCAAAGACTATTACGGGACAAAGTTTTACTTAAAAATAATTTCTTTAACAAGTATGTTTTAAAAAGTTGTATATTTATTCATACAATGCATAGGAGCATATGATTTTCCAACAGAAATATAAGAGCATACTCTTGAACAGCTTCATAGCTTGTCAAGAGCAGATGGAAGGGGAAAAGATAGCTACAAGATGGTTTGACATAAGATTAAATCTATTTTTGGAAATTTTTAGTATTTTTTTTACTACAAGGGCAAAGGAATTACAAGTACATTGTATGCATATTAAAATAGAATACACAAACATGAAACAGACTGAACGATAACTGGGGATATTCTTCAAATTGACTAGGGATCAATTTAATAATCCAAACAAATCTAGTCAAAACAGGAGATTTGCTTTCTTCATCCGAAATATTCACAAAACAAACAAACAAAAAAAAAACACAAAAAAACCCTCTTCTGCTGACTGAAAATAAACTTTTTATTTTTTCCAACATAAATGGCAGCAGGCATGGAAAAAAGCATGTGTGGAAAAGTATGTCAGCAAAATCATAACGATCTATTTTCTAAGGCTATTAACATTGTCACCAATCAGCAGATTTGATCTTATTGTAATGGAAATCTCAATCATAATAAAATTAGAGCTAGCAGAAACCCTTGAATGATCTCAATCACAACTTCAAGAATAAAAGAGAAGAAATTATATCATTTCTAATAAAAGACATGGGTACTGCTCCACAGCCTTGCTCTGTGCCTCTTTGACCTGATTCAAACAAAAACTAGGACTGAGATATTAGTGGACTTGATGAGAAAATCCTTTCATGGCAATATAAGGTTATCAGTAATTACTGCAGAATTTGAATTAACAAGGACCTTCACAGTGGTATTGCACACCCTATATATTGGGGCATTTGGCCAACATAGATTTTGAGTGAGTTCCTATATGCAAGACATCACTTTTCTTCTGCTTTTCTAAAGATAATCACAGGATTTACATTCCACTCTAATGTCAAAAACATACTAGAGTGTTTAAGTTCCTACAGGAGTTTAAACCGATACAAAACACATAAACTTTTGAAAAAGGAAATTTATAAATGTACTTTAAAAGTATTTAAAAAGTTATTAACTGTTAGTACTTCATAAATCTTGTTTGAATTGAGAATTCCAGGTTCAGCTGAAATGCCCCAAATTTTTTTTTTTTTTTTTTTTTTTTGGTGCTTATAATGCTCATATTTATTAGAAAGCTTTAGACCATTTAAATTTATTCACAAAAGCCAACATGGGTTCTGTTTAAAAGATTATGTAAAGAAGCTTTAGTATGTAGGCATTGAAACATAGCTTATGAAGCATTTTCAGCTTTCAGTTGTATCTGCAGAAATGTTAGTAATCTTGCATTACAGCTGTGATTATTTTCCTGGTTATTCAGTGACGCCTGAACATATTTGAACATTTCCACTCTTTTCACTGCATTCAGATGAATATTCTAATATGACATGTAACCAAGTCTGCATGTACTTCACTACAGTGGGGTCCCATTTTGGCTCATCTTTGAAATTAAAAAAAATTAGGAGCTTTGTTATCTAGCTAATAGTAAATAATAGCAGTGTTCATATAAATTCTATTTATGTTTAAAATTGGCTCTCTCTTCTACTGCTTCTTTGCAGATATGTTGCAAAATACTTTGTTAACAGTGGTGTTTTTTGGGTAGTAGTTGTGGAAGGGCGTTAGATGGAAGTATGAAGCTCTTTGCTGTAAACCACTCCTAAGTTGCAAAACATTTTTTAAGAAGGAAGACAAACATCCAACTCATTCAAATAGTTTGGTTGTAAAAGAATATTTCATTTTAGAATGTATATCTTAGCTGAGGTGAATATTTGTGTTAAAATACTATATAAATTGGCCTTTTATACGTGTCAAATGCTAATTATGTTCACTGAGGTAAGTGAATTATTAATTAAAAAAATATTTGATGTAGTTTTATTGTAAAATGAAACATATTTTCTTGAGAAATAAGACAACTTGATTCCTTCATTTCAGCAGTACCTTTTGGTACATAGGAAAACGAATTTTAATATCATTTGAATTAAAATGCAATCTAAAGTGCTGCTCCAGATGAACCCAAGCACAATCTAAATATTCTCTATCTTTTTCCAAGACAATCAATGGTCTCCACACTTTAACTGTTTCTGATTTCATCACCCATCTGTACCAGCAATGGCTTCCTCACATAATATGTAGCAGTGGAAGGAAATTAGTGCTGTTGCCAGCATGAGAGTGTATAAACAATTCTGATGCATAGTAAAAATTCATGCTCTCTTGTATAAAAAGGGGTATAATCTCACTGGTGTCTATATGCTCTTTTCATATAGTAGTAATTGATAATCTTAGCATTGGAAAAGAACAGAAATCTGAAGAAACAAGATACATTTTATTCTTGTCGCGCTCTTTATTATAATCAATTATAGGTAATTTCCTTGCTTATATCTCTTGCTTACCCTGACTGCATGTCAAATAAAAGATTAAAAACAATAAAAAAACAGACTTAAAAGGTATTAAAATACTTTATGAGTATAAAAAGGATATCAGGACATAGTCTTTTCAAGCCTAGAGCATAAAGAGTCGGAACAACCCACCTCATTTGTAATGCTGCCATAAGCGGTTAATTTGCAATTGAAAGTAGTAGCTAGTTTATGACAAATCAGAAAACAAACAAACCAACAACAACTACAAAAAATCACAAGGTAATTTCACTGGGAAGTTGATCATTAGGAGAAGTGTTTTCCTCTCCTTGCTCTATATGCTGTAACCAACTGGTGGCACAAAGAACAACAGTAATGCTTAAACTCACCCACCTAATTACATGCTGCACATAATAAGATCAAAGATCATTCACAGAATCACAGAATCACAGAATCACAGATTCCTTTGTTCTCTATTTATATATACATATACATAATATATAAATATATAAATAAATGTATTTATTGCTGTCCTGAGCAGTAAGAATGATTTCTTTCGAGGATTATGTTGCACTTGTTTGATTACGTAATATTTTATTCATCTCCTAGCCAGTAATCTTTGTGAATCACATACAATCAGACATGCTTCTTGTACTGAAAATAACAGAAATCATATAATGTACTTTTACTACCATTGGTCTCCAACTTCTCTCTCTCTCTTGCTTCCCTTCTACCATTGGTCTCCAGCTTTTCTCTCTCTCTTGCTACCCTTCTGTCCACAGTTTTACCTTTCTTTCAACATTCTAAATTCTCCATTTGTTCAACTATCCTGTAACTGATTTTACGCTAAACAGTCACTGAGCAGGGTGAAGGATGCTTCAAGAACAAGAATTCAGTCACAAAACCCTTATTTCATTTAGAATTTTTTGTTACAAGGCTACCGCAACACCCACTGCTTCCCTCTCTCATTGTAGCACAAGGATACAGCTTGAACAGAAGGAACAGAGTGCCTTATGTCATTGCCTGGTTTGTAAACTATAAGTCTCACAGTGTCTGAAAAGGGCATACAGTAAAACTGTCTCATGATTTCTACAGCTGCAAGCAAGCAAGTGTATATCTACAGAGATTATATCGAAGAATGAGCATAATTTTCTGCTGCACCTGCTGTGCATGAATGCAATAGAAATTAACTAAGGTCTAATATTTAAAGTAACAGAGAGGATTCAGGTCCTAACCTCTGGAGAGTCTTTTTGGCTGCAAATACCAGAGTGAAAAATACTTATAATTCCAGAGTATTTTATAGAGCAATTGAAGAATAAAATAAATAAATTCACTTTTGTTAGTAAGGAGAAGGAACTAGAGATGAAATATTTTATTCACAAACACATTATTTTTCTTGACCAGGAAACTCCCTTAGCAGTCCAATGAGAGCAATTTTTCACATTTTGAAGTCAGAAGTGAAAAATAAGGGTCCTTTCATTTTAGTGAAGAAATAAGCAAATCTTTAGATGTACAGAAATGCAATTTGCTGGTTGCTGAAGACACTAATCCACTTTTCTGTGAAGATAAAAGCACTTTCATTTTTTAATTTGCTCTTTTGCTGTTTAGGCAAATTCTAATGAACTACAGTTTCATTTTATGTTGATCTAAGCCCTAGTGTCCAGTTTTTTCCATTGATTTCTACTTCTCTCTACCATTGGCCAGCAGCATCAGGGGGAGTCTGATCAGCTGATCTGATGGTAGGAAAGAAATTAGTTTTGGCAGCTTATACCTGCCAGTTCACCGTGTTGATCCTAGTTGGCATCTCATGTTGCAAAAGAGAGGAGTATGAGGCCACAAAGAACACAAGTCTCCTCTTATTTCTTTGCTTGCTAAGAGATAGCTGCCTTGCATATTTGAATACCTTGAAGTTTACATATAAGTTTGAGATCTGTTAGCACAGAGGGTGTTTTTGCTACTTGAAGTCTATTATAGTAATATTCCTCCACAAAGGCTCCATAATATTTTAAAGAATTAATTTACACAAGTTTAAAAAAAAAAAAAAATCAATGAAAACCTACTTTAATCAATGTTACAGAGACTCTTTGTGAAAGAGATAATATCACATACAAATAGCAAGACTACTTAAAAAAAATAAAATACCATGGACATAGGATAATTCCAAGACTTCATTAATTAGAGGATTCCAGGAATTTTTAGAGACTATTCCAACAAGTTCACAAATGTTCTATCATTGTTCAACATTGTGTACATTTCTGGATCAGTTAATATGATCCTTCCAGAGAGCAAAGTCAAAAAATACGTTACAGCAAAAGTTACTGATTCATCCAGGTCTCCTTCAGAGATAACACAGACTAGTCTGATACAAGTTTTCAGATTCTGACGTAAAAGGCTTATGAACTCCTTACCAGATTTGACTGACACTTGACGCAAGAACTATCACCACGAGAAAAGCCCTATGATAATCTGCTGCACTATGTTCTTGCATTCTGTGTGGTAGTTTGGTGACATTAGAAAGCTAGTAATGCATTCAGACCATTCATAGATTCCTCTATACAATTCTTTTCAGATTATGTCATAACTGTTAGCAGTAGGTATCTGTGAAAATCTATCTCATCCTTGAAAGAGGAGAAGACTCAAGCAGTGAATTAAAATGATGAAGAACAGAGTAGGCTGGTGACCTCTAGATCAAATTAAAATTCAATTCTCTTCTCACTTTTAATCAAAAGTATTATCTAGAAGAAAACCACAATGTGCTGGAGAATTAATTTGTCTTTAAAATAGAAGCAATAATCAGATCAAATCAACTTTTCACTGTTTTTTTTCAAAGATGTTACTAGACAAGTAAGTGTGACTTATTGAAATGTCCAACCTTGAGAGAAAGTAAACCTCCAGGGTGGAATCCATTGGAGAATTTTTCCATTATTATTCCCTAAGCAACATGACCTATGACCTTACTGTTAGCAAACACCAGGAGGGGCTGGTAAAATGACTTAAAGAAAAAAACAACTTGGAGCATGGAGATGGATTAGAACCCCATGATGGATGGATGGATGGATGGATGAGATGGATAAGAACCCCAGGCGCCTGTACAGGCTGGGAGGAGTGGTCCTTGAGAGCAGCTCGGCAGAGAAGGACCTGGGGGTCCTGATGGACGAGAGACTGAATATGAGCCAGCAGTGCGCTCTGGCAGCTCGAAAGGCAAATGGGATCCTGGGCTCCATCAGGAGAGGGGTGGCCAGCAGGGACAGGGAGGTGATTGTCCCTCTCTACTCGGCTCTTGTGAGGCCCCATCTGGAGTACTGTGTCCAGGTGTGGAGCCCTCAGTACAAGAAAGACATTGAGATTTTGGAAAGAGTCCAGAGGAGGGCGACTAAGATGATCAGGGGGCTGGAGCACCTCCCCTATGAGGACAGGCTGAGGGAGTTGGGCTTGTTCAGCCTGGAGAAGAGAAGGCTGCGGGGTGACCTCATTGCAGCCTATCAATACCTGAAGGGAACCTACACCCAGGAGGGGAGTAAACTCTTCAAAAGGGCTGATAACAGCAGGACTAGGGGAAATGGTTTTAAGTTGAAGGAGGGAAGATTTAGGTTGGATGTTAGGGGGAAGTTCTTTACTAGGAGAGTGGTTAGGCCCTGGAACGGGCTGCCCAGGGAGGTTGTGGATGCCCCGTCCTTGGACGTGTTTAAGGCCAGGTTGGACGGGGTCCTGGGCAACCTGATCTGAATGTGTATGTTTGGTGGCCCTGCTAGGCAGGGGGGTTGGAACTACGTGATCCTTGGGGTCCCTTCCAACCCGGGTGATTCTGTGATTCTGTGATCTGTGATTCTGTGATTGAGGCCCTGTATCCAAAACTCATGATCATCCTGCAAACTAATAAACTAACTTGATTTTCTGAGCAGTTTTCTATGTTGCTGTCATAAACATGTTTTCAAGAAAACTGTGAAAAAAGGTAAGTTTGACTAGAGTCACTCCAGCTCAGCCTGAAAGTGAGAAAACAGTATAAATAATGGCTTGAGAGAAGAAATTTGGGGGAGAAGAACACCATCACAGACAAGTGGGAAGATACCATCCCAGACAATTTGGGAAGAAGCTGCTGATTTCCAGAACCAAAGGGCTTAACTTTTCTCCCCACTACAGGAATATCTATTGGGTGAGGTTTGCACACTCATTTACAGCAAGTGGTTTCCCAGGGGAACTTAAAAATCACTGTAATGTCATTCCACATTTTAACACAGTTGTAGTTGGCCATACTGTTCTTGGTCTTGGTTAACTTCAAAGGTTTTGCGTACAGTAATTTATCATCAGCAGTTCAGAAGAATCTGTAGCTATAATAAACGGCACTATTCCGTAATCTAGCCATGAGAGTTCTCACTGGGCACAGCCAGATTCCTTGAGGGAATTTGAAAAAGAGCCTCTTGGAATGCGACTGGATTAATTGGTCTGTCTGCTATTTATAAATCCATAACTGTGAAAATTCATATACTGAACATGATGAACATGATAGTGCTGATTGAGCGTCATCAATCAGAATCTAAGCTCACTCATCCTCAGGCCCTCTGATATGTGAGGACAAGCTAAAACACAGAGAGGGTTTGTATTCTGCCAAAATTCCCTGCCCTTTTCATGCGACAGTGAATATGAATGTCTGGTTCAGATAGCCCATCTAAGCAACCTTAGATAAAAATATCATTTATCAACTAGAAAGAATATTTGCATATTAATTCTGTTTAGAGTTCTTCACTGACCTGTTTTCCCAATTATTTCAGACACAAAGATTCAACTGATTATGTTGCTTGAGAGAACATAGAAATTTAAATTTGTATTCAATATGACTTGGAAACCTCTTTTATGCCAGCCTACTTCATAGCAAGCACTTATTTTTATTATAGTGATAACACTAATTAAGTGAAAGGCAAAATTTCAGTGATTTTGATAGATAGGGCACAAAACAGTTGCCAAGTACAGTACTCCAAATTGATTTTGGATGCATTTTAAAATGTTCATCTCTGTTGGGGTAGTATAGAGAGAGTTGTTGCTTGTTATTTCTGCTCACATTTATTTATGCATCAAGAAATATGAAAACACATAATGAAACACTTCAGTGTACATGGTCTGTAGGTTTTCTTTTGTGATGGTCAGAGAATATTGCACAATAAGTTTAATGAAACCCATTAGAAATTTACATCCAAAAGCTGCCTAAATTGAAACAAACGCTATATATAATAAATGTAGGACACTGTTGTCCTGATCAGTGAGAAGATCTGTGCCACCTTCTTCTAGAAGAAGGCTTTTTTTTATTTAAACTCCCAAGCACTGAATCCCAGTGGTTTATAAGTAAAAAACAGGATTTGTTTTAAGAGCTAACGATAAAAATAGGAAGAAAAAACTTGATATACTCAAAAAAGGAAGCAGAGAGAAATTTCTACACAAAAATATGAAATATGAAGAAAATGTTTTCCCACTGATGGAGAAGAATTAGACAGAATTATTAAGGCTGGCAAATGTAAGTCAAGTTAATGTAATTGTTTTAAAAGTGTCATCCTTAAGAAGATGGTTTATTTTCTTATTTATTATAAATATACTAAAACTTCCTTTACAATTGTTTATGAGGGCAGATAGTGATAGGACAAGGGGAAATGGTTATGAACTAAGGCAGGGGAAGTTTAGGTTAGATATTAGGAGGAAGTTTTTCACTCAGAGGGTTGTGACACACTGGAACAGGTTGCCCAAGGAGGTTGTGGATGCCCCATCCTGAAGTCATTCGAGGCCAGGCTGGATGTGGCTCTGGGCAGCCTGGTCTGGTGGTTGATGACCCTGCACATAGCAGGGGGATTGAAACTAAATGATCACTGTGGTCCTTTTTGACGCAGACCATCCTATGATTCTATGATTCCTTATTTGTTATGGCTTTCACATATCTATTTCCATTAGAAAAATATTTGATAAAGATTTATAAGATAGTTTGAGTAAGTTAATGGTTACTGAAACAGCCAGTTATGCTGAAGCATAAATTAAAGTGTTTGAACTTTCTAATTTCACTGATGTCTGATTTATATGTGAGTGAGCAGAGGCAGGACATGGAAATTAAAACCAATTTTAAAAAGTGTTTTCTTTTCATCTGCAGTGGTATTAGAACAAAATGCAAAATGGTATTAGAGCAAAAATTTAAGCAATATTTCCTTTAAAGAATTAAAAATAAACAAAAAATAGCTCCTAGAAAAGGACTCCATTCTTACACTAGAGATTCAGAAAAAAAAAAACAACACTGCTTATCTATGCATTCATTTGCACTTCATTGATGGCTTTGTACACAAGAGTGACTGTGTGAGAAACTTATCTTTGAGTTCATTCTCAGTTTTTTATACTATTAAATGAAATAAATGTTGCAGAATTTCATTAGGCAGTTACATCAAGATTTTATATCATACCAGGAATAAGTACATGCACATAAGAAGAGCATGGTTTATTACTTGTTCTGAATTTTATTTTCACATAAATAAATAAATATAGCATACTAGAGGGGTTGTCTTTAAAACTGTATACGAGTTCAACTATATGTACCTAAATACTCAGATAATAGAAAAGATAAACACTGGCAGTGGGGATTTTTTATTTCCACAGTGAAGCAGAAAGAGAAAAATACAGTCACAGTTTTATATGTACAAATTTAGACAGCTGGAAACACAAGCTGGTCTTTGAAAATCTGCCTCAGTATTTTGGAATTAGCGAATACTCAATTTCCAAAACTCTGTTTTTTTTTTATTATTATTATTTTTTAATCACAAATTTAATGGGTAGGTTTAAAATTTGACAATACATCTTTCCAGAATGTTTACAAATATCTGCTGTTTTGAGCATGTTATTAATTAATTGCTCCTTTAGCTAGGAACATAGGAACATAGGAAGAAACTTGGGACCACACAGGTGTACTGCTTAGGAAGCAATGGCTTTAATGTAAGTCAGACTTAATAATGGGCATTACTGCCTAAAGCACATAGCACTGAAATAGATTTCATACACTATATTAAGGAAAGAAATTATTTTCTTCTGTAGAAACAAGACTTGAAAATGATTACGAGGTACGATAAGTTAAACATTAAAACATACATATCAAAAACATAATATCCTGTATTGAGGAAAAGGTTGTTTGAATATTTTAGGTGAGAGGAAAGAATATGTTGCCACTTACAGAAGATATTCTTCATTTAAAACACCAAAAATATGCTGGAAAATAAAATCTTCATGAACATAAAAGCAAAAATTTTTCAGATCCTAGAAATAATAGAAAAAAAGTCTGCACAACCTTGGCAAAAGTTAGTCTGCCACTGAACTGTCACCTTATTTCACTATTGCTATGGAACTTTACAGCAAATACTAACAGGCAAAACAATTATGACAATCCAAACTGCAGGAAAGTCAGAAGAATTAACAAACAGAAAATCAGTACAAGAATATATAATTTCCAAAAGAATGTTAACTCTCCAAGTATTTTGCTGAAATGTGTTATTTTCCTCCATCAAGAGAACCATGAAAACAGTTATTGTCTGATGTGTGATTCATGCCAGAAGCCTCTGCTTGATCTTTGTTAAAAATGTTAACTAATCTGTTTCACTCCCATTTTAGTTACGGATTGAGTGGATGGCAATTTTGAAAATCAAAACTAAATTCATTGTGAGTCACCAACATGGAAAAGTGTGCTTTTAAAATAAAAAATAAATAAAATGTGAAGATACTATATTTCTCCCAGGCTCAGATTTTTAAAATTCTTTTGTCTGTTTCTAAAATTATGTCAATATTTGTATGAGGCTGCATGGGAGGAGTCTCATCGTTAAAGTAGATTTAAAAGGAAGTTATTATTTTGTTAATAGTAAGAACTCATATTAGCAGTAAAGAAAATGAAATGTTAAACACCATCCAAATCAGCAGCTCGAGTTAATCATGCATCATTAAAGCTCTAGTTACAATGGCAGATTTGCACATCTCTATTTAAAGCCAAAGGAATAGGATATTTTTTCCCTGCTCAGCTTTAAGAACGCCTTGTTCTTAGGCTAAAGGTTTGCAGTCGAATTTCCTTTTAAAAATGATCTGTTGGACAAAAATCATGCAACAGCTTGCTCTGGTCCACAGATCTAAAGGAAATTTCAAAAGAAATCTTTCTGCTCTTCAGCCACATAAACAAGAAGCTTGCTTCACTACCAGATGCTCCTATATTTGTCATCCTAACATTCAACCTAGGCCAAAGCTTTCAAAAGCAGGCTTTTAAATAGAAAAGTTGTTCTTTCTGGATTTCAACTTGTCCACCTCTAACATTTACTAAGTCTGCTAACTTTCTTTTTTGGAAGGCCAAACCAAACTTTTTGCCCAAGGTTATAATGTCGAGCAGGTTACAAGGCAGCAAAAATTCTTGCATTGCTTTCCATCTATTATATCCATACAAATTCCCAAATTTTTATTGTGACTTAAAATATATATATTGATAGTCAGCTGAGATACAATTTCTAAAATAACTTTATGTTTTGAAAAGAGAAAAAATGATAAGGTAGATCTGTATATTTGAGCAAATTTTGAGGATGAATGCAGTACTAAATGATGCTGAAAGAAACAGTTGCTAACGTGAAGTCGCTCAAAAGAAAGATGAAAAGATATTCTTTGAAAACCTAATTTCAGTAAAAATATGCCATGTGGTAAGTATTTATTCTAAGCAAAGTTCTTTCTAGCATTTTCTCCTTGCTTTTTGTTGTCCATCTACTGAACTATAATGAAAACAGGGAAGTGAACAAAAAAGAAGAAAAAAAAAGCAGCAAAAATAAAATTTAAAAAAAATTGAAAAAATATTTCTGTAATGGTGGAATACATATGGAGAAAACTAAATTTAGATTGGCCGTGGTCCCATACATTCCATTAACTCTGGCTTTCAAACCCAGAAAGGCTGTTTGAAGCAGAGTCAGCACAGTGGTGTCCTGGCTTAAGAGGCCAAGGCACTTGAGGAGAAAAGTAACCATGTGTAAATGAACACACACATATATAAAGCAGATAGGAATGCAGTAATTCATACAAAATCCACCTAAATATGCTTTTCTCTCATCTAATTTTCTGAAACGTATCTGCATGAAGACCAGCTACTTGTACCTAAATACAGCCTAGAGTATCTGGTCAGGCACAAAGTTATACACTGTTAACAGTACAGAGATTTGTGAAACACTAGGACTAGTATGAACAAAATGAACAGACGTGTGTTTGCAGGGAAGTGGAAGAGGGAAAGAGAGTGAATCACCATAGAAATGCACAAGCTTTGACTGACAGAACACAGCCTTGTAAAAAAAACTTGTCAAGGGTATCCCTAAACTCCAAGCAGCTTCTGCCAGGAAAACATACCTAAAGAAAGCTGCCTGTTCCCTGAAAATAGAGCATAAGATCCTAAACTTTTAGAATTCACAGAGATCAATCTTCAGGCTTTGTCCCCAATCCACCGCTTCCCAGTTCGCACCATTTCTTTCTGGACCAAAAGCTTACATTTTATGTGATAATAATTCTATTTTAAAAGAAGAAAGCTTTCTCTCTTTTCATTTCATATTCCACAATTATATATTCAATAGTTTCTGTTGCGTGACTGGCAAAACAGAAGCTCTGACAGTCAGGAAGACTGTAGGAGAAAGGTCCTCTACATAATCTCAGTTACCCAATGCAGCAACTGTTCAGATCCTGTCAAACTTAAATTCTCTGTCAAGAAGAAGATACTGCACCTCATTCATTTGCTCTGGCATTACAAAAATACCTATATTACTGATGCTTTGGAACTGTGTACTAAAATGTGAGCCACAAAGTAAATTCAAGTGGCCTACACTACATTGGTAACCTATGCCCAATCAAGATGATCTTAGAATGAGAAAACTGTATAAACTGTAAATGCTTTTTACCCTATGCATTATTCGTTTTGTGTTCAGATTTAAAATCATGAATATTTGGGATGGTTTAAGTAGCTTTAAAAAAACCACTAAAATAAAAATAAAATACATCCAAAGTAAGTTGATAATCCTGCTTAGTTTTCTTTGTGTTTCTAAAAAGTTTTCTTTTTAAAGTCCATTACTGAAAGATGTGCTCAGAATTCCTGTGAATGTCTCAGAGGGATTTCACCTGCAGAAATCTCAGAAGCAAGCTGAAAGAAGCACAGTGCCAACGAAAAAAAGCAGCTAAACTAATTTTATCTCTGTTACCCCAACTACTTCCTGTCTAGATCTGTTCTTTTTTACAGCTCAATAAATGGTAAAATCAAGGGTCATACTTATAACTAAAATGCCAGAGAATTGCTTCTTTAGTAGTTTGCAGGCTCCATTATAGAGGCAAAGCACACTACTGAGGTTTGGTATAAAAGTAAACTGTGTTTAGGGTACACTAAAAGCCTCAGTAATGTGTCAAGTATAATCTTTCAAACTAATACAAGTCAGCTGGAACATATTAGCTGCTTCCATCTGTCAAAATAACGTATTTAGGAAGGTATTTCTCAGACTAAGATTCAGACAAGATTGCCACTTTTACTACTAAACTTCTGCAGTTGGCTCCCAGTTACAGATGAGGGCACTATAAGCAAAACCAAAACCTTAGAGCAAGCTAAATGCAGATACATTAAAAACATTTAAAAAAACTTTTAAAAAGCACAATAAATGTGTGCTCACTAAAATTTCAAATTGCAGAAGTTATTCCCAAGTTGGAAAGTATTTTTTACCTGGTATATAAGCACTGTGACTTGAGAGAATATTTGAAGCCTTTCCCTAGAAATTTTACGTTATCTATAATGCATGTAGACAGTGGAAGAAAACTTCCTGAAAATAAAGTTCATATAATCAAACAAGATTACATATGGAAAGTTTTATAGGCTGCCCAGTGCTCTAGAATCAGGCTATAACTTCAGATATGATAAGAGGAAAGAAAATACTAGCTCAGACTTTTTCCCTATGATTATCAAACTTCAGTTGATAATCTTGCAAGAGACCTTATATTCTGAAAGATCTCTTTTCAAAGTAGATGCAGCTGTAGAAGATTTTGGTGCTTGATTTCAGGAAGGCATCTGAAGTAGCAATGTATCCATTACACATTCAGAATTATTTCAAGTTTAAATAATGCTTTTTGGGTGCTGGTTTTTTTTTTTTTTTTTTTTTTTTGTTATCTACTGCTTAAATTTTTTTTTGTATTTTTTGTCTTAATTTAACTTCAATATTTTGAAAGATGTTTCCAAAGATAATCATACTAATATAATGCAAAATTTTAGCTCAAAACATTGAATAGAGAAGAAAAAAAGGCCATATTTAGTCACTGAAGTAAGTGAAATTATTTTAAACAAACAAATGAGCACCAAATTGTTCTGATAGCAAAGTAGTTTTTCCTATTTAGTTACCTCAGTACATAATCCAACAAGTTGCAACAACAAAAAAAAGGATGAGGCTTTTATTTAAAATTTTGAATGAAGTTCATGATTTCACAATATTTTTATATGGTTATATGTGATAACTGAAATCATGGAATTATAGAATATTCAAATTAGAAAAGACCTTCAAGATCGTCAAGCCCAATCACAACTTAACCGTACTACCCGAACAGTCCTCCACTAAATTATGTCCCTGAGCACCACATCCGAATGGTTTTTAAACACATCCAGGGATAGTGACTCAACCACATTCCTGGGGTGCCTGTTCCAGTGCTTAGCAACCCTTTCTGTAAAGAAGTTCCTCCTGATATCCAAACTAAACTTACCCTGGTGCAACTAGAGGCCATTTCCCCTCATCCTGTCACCTGTCACCAATGAGAAGAGACCAACCCCGCTCTCGCTGTAAGCACCTTTCAGATACTGGAAGAGAGCAATAAGGTCTCCCCTCACCCTCCTTTCCCCAGACTAAACATCTCCAGTACCTTCAGTCTCTCCTCATAGGCCATATTCTCCAAGCCCTTCACAAGCCTTGTTGCCCTTCTTTGGACCGTTCCAGCACCTCCGTGTCCTTTCTGCACTGATGTGCCCAAAACTGAACACAGTACTCGAGGTGAGACCTCACCAATGCTGAGTACAGGGGCAGGAATTCTTCCCTAGTCCTGCTCACCACACCATTCCTGATACAAGCTAGGATGCCATTGGCCTTCTTGGCCACCTGGGCACAATGCTGGCTCATGTTCAGCTGACTGTCCAATCTAATGCAATTTTCTAGAATAACTGGTGGAAAAAAGAGATTGTATTTTCTCAATGCCACGAAACTACTGAAGACTATATGGCATAGTGCATACACAATAGAAACACCTCAGTCTTTCAGATTTTTCCTCTGATTAAAATTCTTAAAAAAAAGTCCTTCTCAGACAATGAAGGAAGAAGAAAATACCTACAAAAACAAAACAAAAGACATTCTTATTTTGCAATAGGTATTCCTCAATATGAATATAGACATTTATCTGAACTATATTCCTTCCACATTTTTTTTCTTTTAATACAAACAAGTTTTGATGAATCTTACTAAGATTAAATAGTTGGTATTTATCAAACAAATCATCAGAACACTGTCTTGTAAAACGCAAATTAAAATAAATTGCCTAGCTTCTAAATATCTATAATAATTATTTTTGTAGCATCTACAGGTTTTATTTAATCATTTAAGTTCTCAGAAAAAAAAAATAATAGAGAGAGACCCACTTTCCCATCTTCCCTTTTTCTCCACCTCCCATCCTGCTGCCACCAAACGAGCCAAGAACCCCAAAGATTTTAGGGATGCAAGTGTCCTGTAGATTGTGTACTTTCTAGACACAGATGCAAATGTACATTTTTGTATCTTTAGATACAAGTCTATCTATGTATTACGTTTTCCCATTTAATCTGTTATTTAGTAAAAAATGACAGATATTTTTAATGGAATTATTTCAGATAACACAATTCCACTGCAGCAATTTGTGATGGATGAAATGTCATATTAATTGTAAACCATTTTGATTACATATAACATCAAATAGAAGGTCACTTAAATATAAGTTTGACACCAAATGGAGTGTTAGCTTCCAACAAAAAGAGAATGAAAGAACGCCTCCTAAATAAATTCACAAACTGGAAGTCTCAGATATTTGATGTCAAACTGTGTGACAAGTAATTTATTTCACGAAGGACTCAAAAACACACGCCATGGGAAACTGATAGGAACAGCGGAATCATGCCAATAATGGTCTGCCAGTAGCAAATGCAACAGAAGAAGAACCTCAAAGTAGAAGGATGAATCTGTTTCAGGCAAGAAACTGTAAGTGTATGAGCACACAGAAGGAAATAATTGCCATGAGAGATGGCATCGCTTACGGTATGGATACCTATATGCTCCAGATGAGATATCACCTTTACTTCAAGGCTTCATGCAGGTTTGAGTTAGCAGCAATATTTAGGCTATTTAGGTTCATTATTATTGGCCAAAACCAAGAATAGCACTGTTCTTTTCTAACAGCCATTCCCAAATCCTTCCTGGTATTTTGCTTGATTCAGCCTGATTTACTTTATTTGTTTGGGTTTGCAAGCCTGTATGACAAACAAAGGCAAATTAAATTGTTGTCCCTTGCAGTGAAGTAAATTATACACATGTAAGAAAATAACACCTTTTATAATAAATCAAAGCATTACATTAACAAGACTAGATATACATATCATAATAAACAAAGTATTCATGCAAATTAATGCCTAGAAAAGATGAGCTAGTCCAAGACAAATAAATTTATTCTCATACATTTCTACATCACATAAATATGTAGGCAAAGGCTAATGTAACAATGGAGCTAATTTATAATTCTTGTACGTTTGAAATAGTTTTTCTTTTTCTTGATTCTTTTGGATTTTTCTTTTGGCCTGACTGGAACTATATTTGTAATCTTCATCTACTTATGAAACAACAAAAAATGAAGTACTTATTACTACAGAGAAGACAAATAAAAGGGTTAAAAACAAAATATTTAAATGTCATTTTTGAAAAAACCTGCATCCCAGGAATTGAGAGGAAGTAAAACAAAGCTACTCTAGGTTTTTTATCATCAATAAATTGGATGACATATTTTAGATACAAAATGATTTTTTAACTCTTCTGACTCTTGAAAGGAGGCTGGAGATAACTTCTAAGACTGTCTAATATAACAAACTAAATTTCAGCAGTCACTTAATGGGTGAAATGCATTACACTGAAAGAAGTACGAAAAGACATCCGAGAAGACATGAAACTTCTTCAGATGGATTGAGTGAAAAAGTTTTACTGGAATTTTCTTCAGTGCTTTCAAGCTGCAATTTTTTTTCCTTTTTAGTATGATTCTGGACTTAGCCGATTGTGTCAGCTTTAAAATATGCCTGAAGAACCAAACTAAGCATGGTGGTAGAACAATGTATGAAATGATGCATAAACAGCCTGTGCAGTTTCCGTGCGAGACTTGACGAAACATACTGGCTTCTATCCAGACATCAAAATGTAATTAAGTATGATTTGTTATGTATATTCATGGATTATTCACAGCCAAATATTTTGCTTGCTTGAAGTGGATTAGTGCACTTGGCCCAGATCTACAAAATATTTTAAGTGAAAAACTACATTAGAATAAGTTTTCCTGGAGGAAATCAGTTTCTCTTTGTCTACTCTTCCACAGATCTAGAGCAATTAATAGTTTGAGACATTGGATTAGTGTTAGACCATTAATCTAAATATTTAAAATAGTGACAGATGGTGCCAATGCAGCACACAGTGTGATCCTGCAGAATGGAGAGCTCAGCTATGGGAGCAATACCAATTTTCCATATGTTCAGGTTGGTGGTGAACACTTTAAAAAGAGAATGATTTGCTCTCAACAACATAATTGCCACAGTTCCAGTATAAATTTACAAGTTGTCAAATTAGCTCAAGAACCACAATGTTTCACATCCCAACCTTTTCAGGCTTTTGTCAGGACACTCTTTCAAGCAAAAAAAAAACAAAAAAAAACTCCACCAGAGAACATATGAGACCTCATCACTGCTCCCTATAAAGACGGGAATTTTCTCACTTCTACACATCTTCTGGACAGGCCTTAATCTTATCTTTATTGTCTTAAGGGATCACAATTTTTATTTAAATACATTATCTGATCATTACCTGTAGCAAAAGAGGAACAGTATAATTTTCCCCTTGATAGAGAACATGATTCTCTGTCATTTTCTCTGCCTTTTCATGGTCCATGTATATCTTTTGATTTATAAGAGTTCTACAAATAAAAGTTGGGCTCAAATAACATTTATAAGATATATAAAAATCCCACAACCTTTACAGCACACAGCTGCAACAGTAAAGATGTTATCCATGACCAAGTTGTAACAAATATTTCACCAGTGTTTCCTATACTAAAGTGCTCCTGGCTTAACATTCTTTCCTAACACAAACTCTTCCCTCATCTAAAGTTTTATTTATCTCACTTTATGATAACTTACCACAAATTCTAAATTCTTCAGAGCATATACAGTTCCATAAAACTGCCCTTTAGTTTGACAAGTAGCACAGTGGTCTGCCAGTCACTAACTCTGAGCTTTTGTAACACCAACTTTAATGTCACCATTTGTTGTATTATGCTATAAAATTCTAAAGGATGCTCTCAAAGCATACAGTTACACTCTGTTCAGTTGTAAAGATGTGCTGGAAGAATGTTGAAAGGACAAAGACTAAGTAAGTAGTGGGTTGTTTGTTGTTTTTTTTTTAATAAAAACTAAATACAGCTGATAAATGTACTTAGCTGGAAAGAAATGCACTTGGTCAGCAAGAGCATCATAACAAAGTTTTAAGTTGACTATAGATAAAATACAACCATTTCAAAAAGGAAAAAGTCATCTAAAATAAGTTTTTCCTACTGAGATATCTAAATAATACAGATTAATTTTAATTACTTATTGGAAGATACTTAGATCTTTTAAATATAGTAACAATTTGCTTTGCTGAGTATATCTTTGTTACCATCCCCTTGCTGTAGTACTGTTTCATCACCATCTGGCAGTGACAATTTTCCTACTTTAGTGAAAATTCCTCAAAATTCTAAAAATGAGGGTATTTATTTTTAGAGGGCAGACTGTCCTAGCTCCTACTGACTTGCAGAGTGCCAGTCAGAACCATTGTAAATTCAGTCATGTTACTTTGAGGTTTAAGGTGGGTCACTCTGGAAATAATGCTTCATATTTCCACGAAAACTACCATAGATGCAAAGAGCACAATAACACTATCATGGAGCTAATTCTCAGCTACAGAACACTACTCTTCAGCTCAGTCACCACCAGTGCATTTTCAACACTGATGAGCAAGAGTCTTCATGCCTCGCTCCTGAGAGTATGCACTGGTGGAGTTGACTCACTGTCGCTGTCGCCACTGCTGAAACTCACCACCTACTGCCTCACTGTGCTCACAGCTACTGCTGCTTTGGTCTCCTGAAACATACAGAAAGCATCAGTGAATGAAGGAATTCAATGATGCTCCTTTGCTTCACATGCACTTCCATGTCAGATGCCGTTCTGTCAGACTGCCCCTCTGCTGCCACGTGTCACATGACAACAAAATGAAAGAGAATATTGCTGGGAAGGTTCAACTTTTAATGCCATACTACCAACACCGGTTTCTGATGTCATGGGCCAACAAAATAAAGTAAGAGATATTACTTCCAGAACAGCCCTCATAAACGAAGAGGACACTTCGCAGGAAAATAAAAAACAAAATAAAAACATAAATAAATAAAAAGAGATAAAAAGCTAATTAGTTTTCTTTCATATATAAGGTATATTTTTCTTGTTTTTTTTTTTTTTTCAAGAAGAGATGTGTTCAGAATCACTTAGTCCATTTCATCTCCTTTGCTTCAGCTTACATGAACGAAATCAGCTGCAGCAAGCAGATGGCAAAATAAATTCCATTATTAATAAGACAGGTTCCAAGAATATCACGTAAAGACTGGGAAATCTTTGGTTTCCATGGTAAATTATTTGAATTTGATACCCTTAATAAACATTGTTAACACTCCAAACTCAGTTGATCAAATTGAAATAAGGTAATAAAAATTACTAGGCAAAATAAATAAAGTAAGAACACAGAACAATAAAATACAAAGTTCAACAGATAGAAAAGGAAGATCTCTTTAGCCACAAACCTCTCTCCTATCTACATTTTGGCATTTCTGTAACTCTTCAGAACTCTGCTGTAATGCAGAGAAACATTTTATTTGCATCATCTGTATAAAAGAAGTATTAGGCTTTCATCAAGAAATAAGTGCTCCCTTTATCATCTGCTTATCTGTCATTGCTTATCTGGTTATTAAAATTAATTTGATTGATAAATTATTTACTATTGTGTTTGAAATATTCTTTGAAGTTAGATAATAAACAGCCAAAAAATCTTCCTGCATTTGAGCAGAGTACGGGTAACCACAAGGTAATGATACAGCTTAGGATGCGTTTTACACACGGACATTTATGTCTTTAATATGCAAGCAGAGAACAGAGCAGACATAGACAGAAATACTTGACCAAGCATGCGTCACTCCTTTCACAGATCCTGATCATAAGACTGCAGACTACCCTCTGCAGTGAATATATAGGAAAGGCTCATTTTTAAGAAGAAAAAAAAAAAGGCCTTCTGTGTGCACAGAAAGACCTGTATAGTGTCAAATAAGTCTGATTTCTCAATAAGAACTTCTTCTATTATCTTAGTGTCTTCTATTATCTAAGTGTCTAGTTATTAAACATCTTTTAGGCTTGATATCTCAATATACTTTCTGAACAGTAGTTTTACAAAAACACTTTAAAAAAAATATTACTGCAGATTCCATATTCCTTCACAAGCATCTTTTATACACATTTTTTCTTATGCTCACTGAAGAATTACACAATAAATTAATTAAATATGAACCAAATTATTTTATGAAATCACTGAAAATTCTCTACTGAATGTCTACTTCTATTTTTTTTAAAGGTGTTTACCATGTGAAGCATAAAACTTTGGAAAGCTCTCTGGAGAAGAACAATACCAATTTTCTGATCAGAAAATAAAACAGTACCATGCAGTTTCTTCCTTAGGCAAAAGGACAAACTCCATGATTACATTTCCTTCTTTGTAAGGTAAAGAATTCTCACTTTTATTGAGATCATAATATCACTTTACACAATAAACTGTTACAAACTACGTAACTCATTTCACTGGAGAAAATCACCCACTGAAAATTTTTTCTTCTATCTAATATAGAGAAAATCTAATATACAAATTTAAAATGCAGAAGATATATAGTGTATAAATTATCAAAAGCTGACATGAACAAAAATAATGGCACTCTCAGTACTACAAATACCTTCACAGGAAATGTGAAAAACAACAGTTCACCTGGCCCCAAGCGTGGTCATGACACTAGGAGGCAAGTGTCTAACTAAGATGGTTGGGAAGGATCAGGTTCTGGGACCAGTGTCTCTATGGAGTCTGAAAAAGTAACATACAGGCATTGCACATCTCTTAGAAAGGCTAAAGGAAGATGTACATCAGTAGGATGCTTTGGATGTCAGACATAACTTCACAGTAGTCAGTGGTGCTGTAACATGAAGGAAGCAATGGCGTGAAGACAAGCTTCTTGACAAGTTTTAGACTGCAATTTATTTCATTGCATGTTCATTATAGGTTTCTCTTGCCTCACCCTCAGGAAAGATATTGCAATCCTCCTTTCCTAGGAGGAAGATGCAGAAAGTTCCTGCTTCCCTTTGTCAGCAGTCTATTTTCTTCAATACAAGTTCACAACTAACTGTTTCCATATTACTTTCAGAATGCCATCTCAGTGCTTACCAAGTGCAATTTTCTCTCCTACTGCCACTGAAGAGAATTATAAATACCTTAAAATGGGCAAAACAGTGGATAGACACTTTTCTAAACATGATACAGTAACTATAGCCTAAAGGAACAAAAACAAAGGGCACTAGAAGTGATTTTTAAGGGGAAAAATCATTATACTCACAATAAAATTAGCATTATATATTTAGCATAAATCAAGGAAATTATAAACGATGAATCAAAGAAAACCCAGCCGAAAGTGCATCCCAGATGCAAAATAAACAGACATGGACAGGAAACAACTATCAATTTTATTTACTACATCTGAAAGTCATGTTTCGTGTTCTGAGACAATTTCAACCACAGCATCACTTATTTACATTGTGAAATTTCAGTATGACTAAAGAATCCGAATGTTATTTTAAAAAAAATATTGAAATTCATACTTTAGTATTCATTCTCAAATTAAGCCCTTTTCCCTTTCATTACTTTCAATAGAAATATTATAAAAATCTAAAAAACAGTAGGAAAGACACCCACACATCTGCTTCTAAGTATCTACTTATGTCCACAGGAAAGTTTTGCTCAAAGAGATTTATAGTACTCTTAGCAAATTGCTGCATGTAATTCAACACAAAGAATTACTCCACATATTGTTTGCAGGAAATACTGCAAATGCAATACTAATGTATGACAACATATACCTTACACTACAATTCTGACAGCACAGATAATAGTCTTTGTTGATAACCAGAATTTCTAGGTGCCACGGTAGTCCAAAGAACTCTTGGAGTACCTCACGTTCCTCTCCACTTCAACTGGTAAGAGTCACTATGTCCTAACTATTACCACTGAAACATTTTTCACCCACAGTACCGAGATGAAGAGAACATGTACCAATATTATCAAGAGGATGGTGGTCACTTTAGCGCAGTGCAAGAACATCTCTTGAATTAAAATGGTCAGCCTTTGAGGTCTCATGGAGAGAAGGTGGTTATTATTTTTATGGTTTTTTTGATTGTTTGAGTAAATATGTTTGACTAAAAATGTTTGACTAAATATGACCACATAAAGTTAAAATTAAAAAATAAGAAAAGCATTCCCTTCTACACGCAGCTCAAGTAGAACCTGATCCACAAAAATATCTATACCCATTTTAACTCTAGAAGTACCATTTCTCTGACATGTTAGTAGCCCATGCAGTTTCTATCAGACAGTTCTATTCAGTACGTGTCATGTCTATACAACAAAGTTGTAATGGAAATTAATGGTAATGTTATGAACCTCAGAATAAAAGCAATTAACTTTTTTCCAAATGCCAGAAGGAAAAGACGTGCAAAACCTCTACATCTTAATTAGTTCTCTATTATCTTACTTCATATTTTTCCAAAACATTGGGTTATTATCTGCATAAAGTATACTTTGGAGACTAATTTCTTAGCATGATGAAGTAGTTTTTGCTCCGCACTGACAATGTGAATTTAGGTTTTACCCTACATTGGGAATTATCTCTCCACTGGAAGACTGAATTTCCTGTTAAGTAGATGAGGCACAGATACATCTTTTTTATAAAAAAAAAATTAAAAAAAAAAACAAAAAAGTTTCTAGTTTCACAGTAGAAAGAAAAGGATTATCCTGTTCACAGGCATCACAAGCCAGCCCAGAAACAAAATTGGCATGCTGAGAATTAACGTAATCCATTATAATAGGTTTCAGGATTTTCTCCTAGCAGAGATTATTTTATTGAGTATCAGATAGCATTTATTCTACTTTTTCCAGTGAATTTCTTGTCACACAATCTGTGCAGATCAGTTAACATACAGAATCTAATGTGCTCTTATCGAAAGAAGCACAGACACACTAATTGGTTGGGTTTCACTCTTGTTTTCAGCTGAAATGGAAGAATTTTCTTATCACCATAGCAAACACAAATGCAGCTTTCAGTTCATAATTGTAATTCTTTTTTAAGAATTGAAAGTATGATTTATTATTATTGCTTGTTTTTATCTAGCTGTACTACCAAGATCTTAAGAGTGTCACAGAAACTAGAAATGATTCACGAGGCAAGTACATTCCTCCTCAGACAACAGTGAACTGATAATGCAGAACAACACTAAGAAAAAATGCTCTAATGAAGTTGATATCTTTTATGAAACAAGTTTTCTTTTCTCTATTCCACTTGGTAACAGAATTCAATGAATTATTTTTTCCATATTCTTTGTGCCACAACTATGATTCTTCATAAATCTGCCTCAAAAACACTGCCAGTTTTTAGTCCTGGTGGGCAGAAGTGTAAGCCTTATGAAAAGAAAAAAAAAGAAAAAAAAAAGAGAGAGGGAGAGAGAGGTGGGGGGGAAACAAAAGAAAATAGAATAAAAAAGAGAATTTTAAATCTTGTGCTTTTGAGCAAAATGTTCAAAAACTACACAATACAGTACTTTTGAAAGCACATGCTTTCTTTTAAAAATAATACAAGTTCTCTGTTTAGCACCAATTGTCCCTTTCACTTTATGAGAAGTCCTTCTAACCTCTAGAGATCTGTGCTATGCAAAGCTAGGTAGATTCTCCTTGTGCTGGTCAAACTAATTAAGAATTTGCAAGCAGAATTTAATTTTACAATAGATTCATGAAACTTGACCCAGAAAATCAGGCAGTTATCTGAAAGTTCCAGAGGATTAATTTTTTTACAAGATAGCACACTATGCATACAGTAGATTTTATTTTAAATAGAAAGATAACTACCGTTTCCCATCACAGCTGTTTTCTCCAAAATCTAACATACTGCAAACCATTAAATATTTTAAAAGGTAGCGGATGACCAGAGGACTTCAGATATAGTAACGTAATATAGAATCTGCTCAGTTTAACTTCAGAGTACAGTCTATCTCAGTAACTTTGCATCATACATCATATTTAGTTTTCATTCTTTTTTTTTAAATGCTTCAGCCAATCAACTAATGAAAACTGGGAAGTTGTGGTTTTTGTGTTGTTTTGTTTTGTTTTTAATAAAAAGCAGCAAATAGCAGTACCAGACATTATATGATCAAGAACATTTTGTATTAAGATTGGTAAGTAGGGAGACACAAAGGAAAAAGGGAAAATTACATACCACTATTTGTGTTTGTTGTAGTCCTCCCTCTTCTTCCACCCTACAAAACAAGATCCCATACAGCAAGCGTTATCTACCTACTAGGAAGCAGGAGGCAAAAAGACTGTCAATCACAGGGGTATTACATACAGTAATACAGACTTCCACCCTTTCTCCCCCTTGTAGTCTTTGAAAAAAAAAAGAAGGAATAAAAACTGTAGACTTAGGAAATATAAAAATATGAAAAAAATCACTATAATGTAAAAAGGAGAAAGAGGGAGGAAGGTAGGATGGGAGAAAACAAGACTACAATAAACACTAGTATGTAATTTTATGCTTTTGTACGTCCTGTCTCCTCTCATCCTACAAAACAAGATTCCATACAATACGCAGAAGTGGTAAGAAATGAAATCAGGAGATGATAGGCTTCCCTATATTGCCAGCTTCAGGAACTATCCAGTCAAAATCACCCAGACTAACTCCTGTTGATAGCAATAGTTGCAAGAACTGTATGAAGGATCAGATTTCAGCTTTATGCACACCAGCTGTTACTGCCTCTGTCCTTTGGGTCTAGAAGATTAAAATGCTTCCAAAACACTGCTCATTGACAGGCAAACAGGTATGTGCTTTCTGTACCCAATAATGTCTTCACAGTACTAAGTAATACTCATTTCAAGAATTCCTGATAACTTCCTTTCCCACAAAATCAAACAGATGCCTTCTTTATATGAACACGATCTGTGTTAAGGAAGATGCAAGCGTAAGTTGACCACTGCCACCTGACGGCTTCTAAGAAAACCAAGAATTATTGCAAATCATATATAATACTGAAAACTGAAGGAAAGAAAGACAAGCTACACAGCTTCGTCTGTAAGCAGTTGCTTTAGAAAAATAAACAGGTCTTCCTCTTTACCCAAAGGGTGTTTTTGTAGAAGCAAATGAGCGGAATCAAAGAGATTCAGAAAATTTTGGAATATCCTGGTTTTGAAATAAATACTATCCTTTTGTTATATTCTGTCAAGTTGTATCTTGAATACACAGTATACAGAAATTTCTTAATCACAAAGTATTTTTAGATGACCTTACTGAAAGAAGGAATTAGCACTCTATAAATTTAGAAAAAAATCTACCTTAAATTAAATGCTGAACAGCTAAAAAACAGCTACAATGTTTAATGACATAGAGAAACTGGTATTCTTAGAGGAAAAATCTGATGAAATTATTACTACAAAGAGTAAGGCAGGTGGGGCATAATTCATTGTGGGTAAGCACGAGAAGATTGAAAGACTTTTTGTTGAAATACCTTGCTACAGGAGGTTATTTCCCTGTACTTGTGCACAGTCAAATCTCAAAGAATGAGTCAGAAACTAAGCCAAAAGGGAAAGAGTCAGGAGTTATATACTCCTACATTAACTGGTCAAATGTCACAGGAGGACAAGCTTTAAAAAAGCAGTTCCTGATGCTACAAACTTTTGTTTTAGCTACTAGATTTAGATTATAAAAGAGCTGTTCTTCAGAAACTTGTAAGTCACTTTCTTCTTTCACACAGGTTCTACAGTTCAGTCACTAAGCTACAGTAACTGAAACATAATTAAGGTGTACATTTTAGGATAATTATTATGGGCTTACAAACTTTGGCATGATAAACAAGATTTTATCTACACCAGATGCAAAGGTGTGAACATATAAAAGTTAAAATTCTTCAATGCCTTTAAAATTCTCCTTTAGAATATTATAATTAAGTTACAGTGAGTGGACAGAGCAAGAGGGAACAGCAGTATGATGGAAGAAGAAAAATCCAAGAAATGATTGAAAATAAATATTCAGCATCTATAGGCCACTTTTTTTCCAAGAATAAAATCAACAGAAGTAAACTTTGAAGACAGACTGAAGACCAGATAACTGAATATAGAAAACAGTAAACTAGGAGTCAGAGAAGCTATGAGAAAAATGAAATTTTCTCTCAGTACAAGGGAACAAATCAATTAAAAATATTGAAAGCAAAATAAATTATCTACTTGCATCATTATAGATAAAAATATGTGATAAACTTCCCTTTTCAGGTAGAAAAAACAGATATTTACTAACAATAACACATTTAGACAATCTAGAAAGCTGAAAAGGTACAAATTGAAAGACAATAGCAAAATGTAGTATCACCAGGTGACACACTGAGTTTCAGGGAGTACAACACAAAATGGATCCCATAGCAACTGCACACAGGCAAGTGATACAGACACATCCAGAAGGTATCAAGCAACATCTGGCTTCCTAAATATACCATTCCTGACTGAGTAACCAAAGGCAGAATTTTCAAAGAGAATTAAAGTCAACATCTTGCTACAGATCCAGAGGTCACACCACCTCTGCTGCTGTACATAGAGCAATATTTTCTAATGGAGAAAAGATCTCGGATAGATATTCCGATAAGGAGAAGAAACAGAAACTGTGGAACACACCATATTTTTGACTGTGTTATTTTGACCCTACAGCAGCCTTGACCTCAAGTCAAATCTTGTTTATGCATATTAATCACTGAAGATGGAGAACAGCATACCTAGATTTCTCACGCAAATTCAAACTCCCCTCAGTCAGAGACAATTGATTAAGCAGGAATATTCAAATGGATCTGGCAGTCGGATTACATCAGCATTAAAAGCAGTTTGCTGCCAGATACATGATGTCTGCCCAGATTAATCAAAGTAAAGCCTGCACAGTAAATGGAGTACTGATGGCCAATTAAATTCATCCACACCACTTTCTCACTCCCTTTCCTCAGCTGAACAGGAAGGAGAAAATATGATGGGCAAAACAGGTTCAACATAGGGATTAAAATGATTTATCACTAACAGACTAAAACAGTGCGGACAAAAGCAAACTCCAAACACCTGCCCACCATCTGTCCTCTTCTACCGTCTACCCCTGAGTGGCACAGGGGAATAGTGGCTGTGGTCAGTCTCTAGTGCTTCATCTCTGCTGCTCTTTCATGGTCACATTCTACCCTCATAGCAGCATGGGGCACTACCCATGGCATGCCATCCTTCCCATAGGCTGCAGCTCTCTAGGCATAGCTCCAACACAACTAAGTTCAAAATTTGCTCCTCAATAAAGAACACAGAAACATTAATTTCAATTAAACATTTTTACTGAAATGGCTATTTTTTTTTAAGCTTTCTTCATCCTTCGGAATAAAATTGTGTCCAAATAGCTCTACTGAGATTACAGATGCTCTATGTAGACTGTCCTGAGTCAGGTGGTTTCCTTATATAAAACTAATGTGTTGGAATATCTGTTGAAACACTGTACCATGCAAAACTTGAAGTTAACATATTTTTTGTTTGTTTGTTTTCGGTAAATACCACAATCCAAAGGTTGTCTTGCAAAATCACCTAAAAATCAATAGAAATATATATATTTTTAAAGTTTCAGAAGAATACTGTTCCAGCTGTGAGATTTGCAAAATACCCATTTTTTGATAAAGTTTTGCATCCATATTGTTGTCTTTACTTGAATATTGTGTCCCACTGGGTTAAATAGAAGACAGCCATAACGTAGGTCCAAAAACAGGCAGTGCGCAAAGAAAAGAAGCTATTTCTGTGAAAAGGACAGCCATTTCTAACTGTGCTGTTTAGAATGGTGAATGTACATATAATTAAGAGTATGGAATTAATGATTTCTATAAAATCAGAAAGACTTGATAATAAGAACAGTTACAACAAGTCCACCTACTGAGCATTGGAGATGAAGCATGGCTTTATTTATTGTAAAAGAACACATCGGCTGCCAGAATACTTAGGGAAAGGAAAAAGTACTCACAGACACAATTTCCTTAACCAAAATAGTAGAAAATTATGTAACACATGCAATAACTTAGGAAGAGGCTGCCAAAGGATTGTTTTCTGATTTAGCAAGAAAAGAAATGTAGATAGTGAAATTCCTTCCAAAATTCTAGAGACTATTCAACTGTATCTGCAGTCTGTATTTGGCATGAGCTAAAACAAGAAACATACACTTGAAAATAACATTCAAGCACTTGAAGTCCTAGTTTCCTTGAAATTGTGCTTGGTAAACAAAAGGAAATATTAAAAGAAAAAAATAATACTGAAATAGCTACCAATGAACACTGGGGTCTTTAAAAGTAAACTCAGGAAATGAAACAATTACAGTGAATTGACTGCGCTCTGCCAAAAGCTCAGTGATACAGGATATTTGTAGGGCAATGTGCAGCACTCAGAGCTGGTAAAATATGTTTCACCTGCTTCTCCAAGATGTGGAGGCAACCTATGTGACATGTGGATCAATAATTTCAACAGATATTTGAATATAATTTAGAAGATACACCTTATACCTGAACACCATTGCAATTTGGGAGCAAAAGGTTTGAGCTCAGAAGCACAAGTTTCAGAAATATCAGTAAAAATAATCCCTATCTTATTATCAGCTTCTTAACCATTTTACTCTTTTCAGTCGGATGTCTTTTTTCGAATGAAATTCTTCTGAACTGATCTGTATTAAAACTTGAAGAAATGTAGGTACCTTTTCATAGTGAAATATTACCTTCTAGGAATTTTCAAAGCAGAAATGGAGGAAATAATACTCTACATATATTCTAGACTAAAGATCTACTGCCTGGGTCAATTAGGTTTAGTACTACATAGTTCACTGTATCAGCATCAGCATATATATGTATATATCAAGCGCAGTGTGAACATTTCCTAATTGTTCAGAAATTTAACTAACCTCTTCTGGTCCAACAGTTTTCATAGCACAACCCAAGTTATTAAATACATACATAATAGTTCTGAAACTGCATTATAATTATAATTATTCTCTAGTCACAACAGTTAATCATGCACAGTACTGTAAACAAGCAATGTGTCAAGCAAATATCAACTGTAAAAATATAGTTGTATAATTCAATGAGACTATTTTACTTATAAATTAGTACCTTTTGCTATTTCATGCTTGTTTTATAAACAATTACAGTTTGACAATGCCATACTTATTATGTTAACCCATTTGCACACAAAGGCCTTGGGGAAGGAAACAATTCCCTAGACCATAAACACTGTACTTAAGTTCAGGTCCGATGAGATATGATTATGGAGGTTGCAAGGAATACCAGAAAATAAGTCAAAATGTTTTTGATATCACTCCACTGGACTTATAGAGGAAATAGAATTATAGCATTTTTGCACCAATTTGCGTCACAATTATTCATTTAAAATTTTGCTGCACAAACAAATTTAAAGAGATGTTTCCTAAAATAAGGATGTAATTCCTCAGTTTTATAAAAGCTATAGCACAGGAATTTACTTTCTTCTCAGTTTTATAGCACACAGTCGGTTTCTGGAACACAGCTAGTCCTCTGAGGTACTACCACTGTTTAAGTAGCAGGTATGAATACAAAATTTGTGCAAAGCTAGTGAGTTATGACCATTGCTCCAAAAATCCATTGAAAAAACTTCTTCCTTCTTCAACTCTGCTTCAAGATAAAGACACATATTTGTAATATTTTGAGTTGCTAGCCATATAAATATGCTTTTCTGTTGAAGAATACAAAATGAACTGTTTCTAACGCAAAACATCAAAGTTTGAATCCAGTATAACAATACTAAAATAACACACTTCAGTGAACATCATATAATGGACATCAACAAAGACAGAAGAGAAAGATGCCTATAAAGTGCACTTGCAAGCACTTTTATAAGAGAGGTGATCTTGAGCAAGTAATGAGATGCTACATGTACGTTTCATATGAAAATCAAAAGTGGAGATGACAAGAACTTCTAATCTGGAAGATAAGGCATGATTCCCAACCACAAAAGCTGAATCCTGTATGAAAAGAGTGAAGAAACGGACTTGGAGGAGAAAGAAATCATGAAGAATCATCATGAAGAAATAGAGAGGAGATGGAGGTTGAATTAACAGTGTTGTAAGAGAAAGCATATGTATGCTCTCACACATTTACATGTGTGTATTAGGGGAGACTGGCATCAAAAGAAATGAAAGTAGCAGATAATTAACAAGAGAGACGAAGAAATTAAGAGGAGGAAATTGATTTTAAGAAAAGACAGTTGATTTTAAAAGAAATGATAATGTGAAAGAAACATCCACACAGGAAGTAGAACGCAAGTAAATGAATGGCCCTTCAACAACTTTCAGGAAACTTCAGTATTTCTGTTGGTCTCAGTAGAAAAAACACTAAATGGCTAAAATATTTTTCAGAATCTGTAAAAAATACACAATACATCATTTAGATGTATTTAGACATACATTTTAAATATTTAGACATTTAGACATTTAGACATACGATTTAAATACCAAACATTGCACAACTGTGTTTCAATGCTGAGGTCTCTTTGTATGCTACAATAGTTCACTCTGACATAACTGGACTGCTGTTAAAACTTGCATCACCCCAGCATTAGGATAGGAGCTAAGCTGATAATGTCTGGTGTAGAGGTGTTGATTACATGCACTCCATTCATCGTTTTATTAACTTTTCTTCAGAGAATAATATGTGCTAAAGCAATAACACATTAGGATGTGCTCTAACAGTTTGAATTCAATGTTGACATTTTGTCTAGTGCGCATATCAGACAGCTGTTGAGTGGTAGCTTGCTAGCTACCTAGCTTGCATTAGCAATTATGGGTGCAGCATATAGTGTAGAACGAGAAATGTCCAATTGTCTTGAAAGTAGAAGAAATTGGGGGAAAAAATCAAATCAGATCATTTTGAGAACATAAATACTATGGCTGCAGAGGTAGGCAGAGGACAGGAGAGATCTCATGAACAGGCTCAAAAGTAGAAAAAAAAAATAAACTGCACACTCCATAGAAAATAAAGTACCTACACATCACCTACTCCATAGAAAATTATATACCTACGCATCACCTGCACCTCATTAAATTTCTTTTTTTTTTTAAACCTTAAGTATGACTCATCCTTCACAGTTATTCTGAATTGCTATTTAAGATCAGATTTGACCTCCTCTTGGGCTTCTACAACGCTCCTCTATGTGTCAGCCTCAGAAAAGACCATCAAGAAGTGCTTTTAGTCAATTTTCTTTATTGTCCAACTTCCATTTGAGTGCAGAAAGGATTTTTTCAAAATGCTCAGCAACTTAGAGACTTATGAAAATCGAGGTGGAGCAGCAGGTTGCTAACTATTCCCTCCTGAATCATGGAGAGTATATTCTGCTCTCCGTCTGTGTTTTCCAGTTCAGGAGGTGAAGTACCCTGAGGAAAACTGATCTGATTATTAAAGACAGAAGGAGAAATGACATTGTGTACCTCAGCCTTTTCCTTGTCTTTGGTAGTAATGTTCCATATTGCATCCAGTAAATTATGGAGATTCTCCTATGTCCTCCTTTTGTTGTCAATGCATTTGTAAAAGCATTTTTTGCTATCTTTTACAACATTGGCCAGATTAAGCTCTTATTAGGTGTTCAACTTCCTAATTTTTCTCTGTATATCCTAGCAACATCCTTGGATTTTTCCCGACTTTTCTGCCCTTCTAAAGTCAGTTGGAATCTCAAACACATTTTGCATCCCTGCAAACATTTTAAGTGAAAAAAGATCTAGCTTCCTATACACTGTTTTAACATTTGTGAAATAAAAAGGGAGGAGAGACATACCAAAGTTAACGTACAATACAAAGCAAGAATCTACTCACTCAAATGTGCTCAGAGCTAAGAAATAAAGTATTCACACTATACTTACTAGTGAATAAGTATATTTCCAGAATATTTCCTAATTTCTACAACAAAAGACTCAGCTTATTTCCATAGTCTGCCTAAAATTTTCCATTTCCTAAATTTAGCCATGCTGGAATCAGATCCCACTATTAAATCTTCAGTTACAGTTTTCTAGCATTAAGAAAATAAAATTTGACTGGATTTCCATCTCAATTAGTCTCAAAATTCTTTGGCAAGTAACACAAACACAAGAAAATTTAATTTTGTATCAATTAACAAAATAATCATACACATTGCATACTTGTTGCAGCAAAGGCAGGATAAACCGTTTCCCACGAATGAGTCCCAAGATGTATGTGATCCTCCCAGTTCTTTGACATAGCATCATTTGAAAATAGATGACATCTAGAAACAGCTGGGAGTGGCACAGTCTTGCACATCTGTATGTATGGGATATATACTTTCCTTCTTCTCACGTATGAGTAGTTTATAGATCAGGGAATACTCACAGATAGAGCTAGATAACAAACACCAGTAAAGGAAATGGTATCTGTCATTGCACGTCTTGAGTTTCTGATGTCAAAACTGTCTCCCCACATTTCCTTTTGCAGAATTTCCTCAGAGGAGAAAATGACAGAAATTTTTTAGGGATGATAATAATCTAATCTCCATTCCTGTCCTCACAGACAGCTGTCAATCAAAGATATTTTAGACAATGTTATCCAAAACCTTCCTCAAATTTCTCCACGTAACTGACAATATGCCAAGCAAAAATCCATTACTCGGTTCAAATGTTTGATGCTAACCCAAGAAGAGTTTGGAATACCCTAAGTATGACAAGGACTCAACGCTGGATTCAATTCAGCAACACACTACACTACTACCAGAGTGGAAATTTAAGCCCTAATCTAAGAGTGCCGTGCTTTGGGAGCTACCTGAAGGAACATACATATTTCTCAGCTCAGTGGGTCAGACACTGCAAGCTGAATAACTCCCTGCAAAGTCCGAAGGACTCTCAGCACCCTCCAAGATGAGTAGTTGGAGTTCAATTTAGAGAAACTTCTGAGAGTATTATTCGGCTTGTAAAAGATGTATTTCTTCTTTAATATTTGCATCTCAGATGATGAAAATATTTCTAACACTGATCCTAGTCCCCTATTTCAGATGATGTAAATGTTCAGTAAACCACAAAAAAAAAACATCCCAAAAAAGGAAAATGCCTAATTTAATAACATTGTACTCCTGGTCACATGAGCTGGAATACTTTGGTAAAAATCAGATCAAACTTCCTCAAATATTTTTATCAAGCGATCCATGAAATTTAAAGCACATAAGGTGAATTTTCCCCCTTACAAATATAAAGGAATATTTTTGTTATTTGAGTGATCTGACTGTATTCAATCAATTATGGTTTCATTTACAGGGACTTAAAAGTACATCACATCCACGAGCCCAGCTTAGAATAAGAGTAATATCATCAATAAAGAACAGCTTAGAATTTTAATTAACATCTTACTGCTAAATATCGATCTTTCCCCTGTTCTTTCCAACCCCCCAATCAATTTTGAAGGAACATGCTCTATACTTATATGTCCACTTGGGATTGTGTTAGGATATATGTATGTTCACCTTACAAATCATAAGGGATGAATATTCAGTGTCTATCAGCATGGCTTTAATGCAGCCATTAATAAAAATGAAAGACAATAAACAACACAGCTGGGGAAAAAAAATCTAGATTTTATACATTTAATTATTTTATTGATATGCAATTTAAAAATTATTTATAAACTATTTTATTCAAGTAATATTGCACATTAATGAATAGTTTGTACAACAGGCTAAGACTTCAGCACATTCTTTTGATTTAACACTATTAATAAGGCAGTGTAAAACATTGCAAATTGTAAAAGAGTAATCTAATCATCTCTGGCTTTTGTAAACATAAGAAGAATTTTCAAATTCTTTCAATTCTTCCCTTTTAGTTATTTTTCACTAAGGTCTATGTGGAAGTAAACTCTAAAGTTTTTACTGATGCTTTTTCATTCTGCTAGGAAATTCAATTTTAACTATTAGGGATACAGGGTCTCACATTTTAAAAAATAAAAAAAATTAAAAAAAAATAAAAAAGGAAAAAGAAAAAAAAATAAACTTCTTCCTGAGAGGAAACGTCCCTTTTAGCTGACAGCAATCAGAGTGAATAATCAGCTGTTTCTGAATCAAGACAAGTAGAAATCAGATGTTATTAACATAGAGGAATGATGCTATCACATTTCAAGGATGCTGCCTGTCCAAGAATGTTAAACCTTTTGGATACAGTGTCCCCACATGGGACTAACTTAGCCCATTGCAAAACTACCCCATAAAGCCAGTTAAAGCATAAGAATATGAATCCTTCAGCCTTATAAAAGATCTTATATAGAATTCATGAAGCCTGTAGGATTACAACTATTTGTCAGATTTTTTTTTTTTTTTTCTATCAACAATCAGGAAAACTTGATGTATTTGAAGAATTTAACTACTGGCAATGTTTCTCACTGTGCTAAGCACTCTTTGTGGAGCAATGCCATAGAATATTCATGAAATGTTTTCTCTTTTAAACACAAATTGAGCCTTCATATTTGCTCTCCCCCACAGTTGTTGGGCTCAAATCCATCTGAGCATGAAATTGTCTTTAAGTAAATCTTCTGGAACAAAAAATGAAAGTGATACCTGCTTATATTTAAAATACCTCTCGCTATCCCTCCCTTTCTGCCCCTCCTCAGAATTCCAATTAAACAAAGCTTAAGACAGTAGATAACTTTTACTATATGTAAAAAAGTGTCTGTTGATTTAGGCTGAAGGTGTGTTTCTTGCTTTATTACTAAGAAAAACACAAGTTCTCTAATGAAGCTTCAAAATTATTTATTATCATTATACACTGAATCCGTTTATTATAAAGAAAAAATAGCACAGATGACTAAAAATTAGTGTTCTCAGAATAAAGGAAGCTAGAAGAGTTATTAATTTTGGTCAAAACAGATGATACAAGTGTCATGCCTACTGTTACATTATCCCCGTCTTCATGAAAAATACCAATCAGAAGAAAAATAGAATAACTGAAATTCTTATTCTCCTAAGAACATTCACTTCATGTAGTATAGTGTGGTTGAAGTCCAAAATATCTATCATGTCCACCATTCAAAGTCATTTTAGGGAAAAGACACAAAAAAGGAAGACTTTGATTTCCAGTTATTTTCTCTGACAGGAGTATATAAAAGAAATATTCTAAGGAGTATAGCAAGTCAGATAAACTTCTGCTCAGCAGTCACTTACTCAGCCACTCCTGAGAACACTCAGAATACAGAATGATTAAATATTATTAATTAGGGTAAACTTCATATCCCTGTTAAGTCTTTATAATCTTGGCCTCAAACACCAGCTGGGGAGACAGTCTAAAGCCACCTTCAGATGAAAAAACATCTGAGCATTCCTCATTCTTTAGAATTTCAGAGGTTCCTCACTCCTAATTCTCCTTTACTCTCCTTGTAGATCAGTAGTTAGTTACCTGAGGGCAACTTCCTCAACTTAGGGTATCTCCCTAAACTTTGCTTGATGCTGCTTTGTGTCAGGCAATGAGTCAGCTGGTGAGATTAGGACACCAGAAGTTAGATGCACCACCATCAGCTGCATCTGGGGTACCAGTCACAGCCATTTTGGACATCACTGCCTGGATTCTTCTTCTCCAGTGATCAGAGGTGCAGAAATATTATCTTTGTTAAACAAATATTTTTAAATTCTTAATAAATAACAGAATAAAAAATGGCATGCTGAAACACTTAATTTCTCAACTTTTGCTAGCTTTTTTTGTTTGATTATTTGGTTTTGATTTTCAGATGTGGTCACTTTTTGAAGTTTTTAAATCCATCCTAGAAAACAAAGCTGGACGGGCAAGTCTGAGGAGGCCCAGCAACCTCAGCTAAAATAGCAGTAATGAACTGTCATCATTCTAAAGGAAGAAAATAAATAAAGAAAAAAAAAAAAAAAAAAAAAAGAAAAAGAGAAAGAGAAAGAGAAAGAGAAAGAGAAAGAAAAAGAAAAAGAAAAAGAAAAAGAAAAAGAAAAAGAAAAAGAAAAAGAAAAAGAAAAAGAAAAAGAAAAAGAAAAAGAAAAAGAAAAAGAAAAAGAAAAAGAAAAAGAAAAATAACCTTTCAAATATCAGACCAGTGATACTGTACTGCATCTTACCCAGAATAGTAATGGAGAAGAAAATCAGTTACTGACGTGAAGCAACTTATGAAATGGATTGCTGTGCTGCCTGTAATAATAAGAGGAGAAAATTTTGCTTGAGCCACTCTCAGTCACTGTATTCTAAAATTCCTGACAGCTTTGTTCAAACAAAACGATCCTCCATTACTCTGGTAAAGTCAGCATACGATTAAAAATTTGCAAACAAAATAGGAAACAAAAAAAGTGAAAGTTATAATTTTTCAAAGGCAAGAGACAGGGAAGAAAGTGCACGAAGATAATTATAAGAGAGCCATTTGTTCCACTTGCTTGTATGCAGGAGGAACATGAAAAGGCAGTAGGTTAATTACATTGTGTAAATAATGTTTGTCAGAGCAGAGTTTGGATGAGTATAACAAGTTCACTGAAACTGCAATCATTATTCATTGCAACCACCTGTCCAGAAATCTCTATTAGCTGTAACAAGAAGGAAGTGATATATATCATTTATATATCTAAATTCATAGAAAATATTCACAATTGCTACATGTAGCTTTACCAGTATTTCTACATTTCTTTTCCTTCAGTTTTACTCTTGTCATTACAGTCTAAAATATTTTATGTCAAGAAACACCCATGATACCCATCTAACCTCCACCATGAGCGAAAGTACCATCACAGACAGCATTAAATTGTTGTTTGTCTTCCACAGTAGACATATTATTCATATGCGTTTTATGTGATATGCAGAAGTATATAATAAGCAATATTATAGCTTCAGTACTGCCAGTGTGATACTTGCACATTCACCTATCTGATGTTTTTCTTTAGACAAGTATTAAAGATAGGGTTACTGATATAAAATAGACTTTAAAACAAAATAAAAACACTACTGATATCACAGGTTGGAATAGCTCCATTTATCTAAACAGCCAAGTGCCAATGATAAGTTCAAGAGTTTAAAAAAGATAATGGACTGCACAACAGCAATGTTTTTCTATGTATCCTTCACTCTGCCTTGCTAACAAATGATGTGTGCTCATTAACCCAACACTGCTGCTCACAAAGCAGGGAATAGAACATCACACACAAGCACATGAATTGAACATTATAATGATGAAGAAACACACTGTGAGCCAAATCACAAATATAACACACATACATAATGTATATATATACAACTATGTGTTTAAAAATATATGTATATTTTTTTAAACCAGCTTGAATCAGAATAGGAACATAGAACAGATTTTATGCTATTGATAGATGACAAGAAGATACCAGATTTCTAGAGACAGATCTGCTATCAGAAACATGCAAGATTCTTTGACTAAGTTTCCCATGCCATTTTAAACACTAATGCAATTTAGCAAAATCAAACTTCTTCCTCAGTGTATATAAAGCAGAAAATTACATGGAAAAGTTTTGATACATACACTGAAGGAAAAATTGAGATATGATGCTGTACAGGTTTAGGAGGATTAATTTTGGTTAATAAAACTTTGAAACAAGCTAAGAGCAACTTATTAAATAGGAAAAGTATTAGAAAAAGTATTAGAAAAATAACAATAAAAAGCTTGAAAAAAAAAGCTCATGATCTTGTTTTCTTTTAAGTAACTGAAGTATTGAGTTAAACAGTTCATTTAAACATATACACAGCTGAATGAAGAAAACTTAAATTCAAGTTTTCACTGAATTATCTACATACAATATATGGAAAAAGTGAAAAGAATAGAAAAATCAGGTAGAAAGTGAAATTAACCTCCTGCAGGTCATACAGTGATGCAGATACTATGGAAGGCACAGAAAACCATTAATCTATGGAATAAGGCCATAAAACACAAAGCTGAATAGAATACAAACCTATGCAGCTCTACACACGAAAACCACATCTTTTTAGGCTTAAGGAAAGCAGAGAAAATGAATGGATGAGATGGTAAGAAAGAATGGTGCTAAATATTGTTCAAGGGGAAAACAAACAAACAAACAAACAAAAAAAAAACCAGAAAATATAACAACAAAAATTTGTATTTTTTTTAAACTAGCAGCAAAATCATTACATTTCTATATGTACTATAAATATCTACCATTACCACCATGGATCCAATCCTCAGAAGCAATTTTGTCCTATGCTTCTGAAAATTTTATAGGTTTTTCCTCTTCAAAACCACCTTATTGCTGGTACATTGCAAAACTGGAGCATTTTGCAATGAAATAAAACAACATTTTCATATTTTACTAGCTTGTCTGAGCATGCATGTAAGAGGAAATACACTGTTTCTCATATACTTCAGGTCATAAGGAAAACAACAACCTTTTCAATGCTAGAATCTTTATGCTGGAAGTCCATGTTTGAGTTATGAAAATGTGAAAGACTATGAGTACTAAAAGTGCCTCTGACTCCTAAATTTTCCTATATTGGCTTCCTGTATAATAGGAAAAAGGAAAACAAGAATTAAAAAATAATGTAGGCCATTATGCATTTTAATCTCCAAAATCTTCACAAAGTGAAATGTGCACAGCAGATTTAAGGATTGCAGCTTTAACATGAGGAGGCACTATGAAGTAGAGAGTGTCTCAATCTCTTTGAAAGAACATATCTATAACTTCTGCATGGATCCTGAAAAAAGCCACAGTTATGTCGGAAACCAGTAAACCTCAACTATATCTTAGTTTTACTTGTCAAATGTTACCTACGTAATATAGAAACACACAGAAGTAAAACATAACTTTTCTTTAATCAAGTGTTGCAATCTCATAAGAACATTTATTTGCAATATCAGGTAGGTCAGCATTTCTCCAATTCAGAATTTCTGAAATAATGCAAGTATTAAAATATGCTAAAGCTTTCTCCAAAACATCGTCTAAACAAAACTGCTCTGATTCAGATTAGATGTATGTTGGGGAAGCTAGCCAATAAAACAATGAACAAAGCACCCTCATCCCTCTACTCCACCATCTTTTTGTTATTTTCTACACTTTGCCCGTTCAGCTGAATTTGCTTCAACAATGTTTTATTACTGAACTGAATTGTTTTAGATAACATAGAACAAAAAGCACAAATAAAACTAAAAGAATTCCTCCATGAGCTATTCTGTTTTGTTTTGCTTTTCCAAATGCATGAATAGAAAACAAACAAACAAACAAACAAAAAAAACAAACAACAACAACAAAAAAAAACCAAAAACAACAACTTAACAATCTAAGGCAGTAAACAACTGCAAAGTGTTATGACAAAAAAGATGGTTGGATTACCTGGAATATGAGACCTAATACTGATTCTATCTAAAGTTGAAAACAATATTGTTAGATACAGACCAGGGCTGTCAAAATAAATAAATGAATAAATAAAATTCACCAATACTCTTTTTATTTACCTACTTTTTAAGTAATTTGAAGATAAAAACATAGACTCCACTAAAAAAAAAAAAAAAGTCAGTAAATTGTAAGATCATTTACTTCCAGTTTACCTAGCAATGTATATTGTTTACTAGTAAACCATTTAAGAAATATGAACTAAAACCATTAGCAAGAGAGCGCATGTAAAACAAAGACCTTTAAAAATATATGAAGAAACAGAAAGATCTTAAACATACAACCACAAAATTCCATTTACAGCAAGAAAACAGATATTTTGAACATTTATTTTGTAAAATCTTGTGTTTTCTTCCCATATACAAATTAATTAAAACAAGTTCTGGCATCTAATTATAAAAAGAAATAAAAAACAAAAAACAAAAAACAACAATGGATTAGCTTGGATGTAAGTAATCATATCTTTTTAATTTCATAAGTTTTCAGGCTACATTTGGAGCATTACAGTTGTCTATTTTCATAACATTTCATTCTTTATTTTTAATTCTAAATTAATTTTTACTTCTCTCCAGGCTTAAACAAGTAACAGGAATAATAATCGAAAATACTAAAGCCAGAAATCCAATTCCTATTAGATCACTGAGATATACCATGTTTCAAGACTTGAAAATGAGTCTCACTAATTATCACAGAAGTGTTTTGTCCTGCTAACTAAGGAATCAAATACAGGAGATAAACAAGATGCAGCAAGAGTAATGTGAAGTATAGGTGAAGAACACAAAATACAAAAGCATGAATCTCACAGTTCCAGTCTTTATTTATTTGCAGTTCATATAGATTGTGCGCCATTTTTGGGTTTTGTAAAATAAAAACTTGCCAAGTTCCATAGAGGAAACCTGGATTGATATGCATGGACCACCCATGTAGTGGTAAGTATGTTCAGATCCCAAAGATAGGCGGTAAATCATAGGCAATATTTTTTAGTTTTTTGTCTTTTTCACGTGGGAAAAAAAAGAAGGAAGAAAGGAGGAAAATTCTATAGAAGATGTAAAATAAAAAAAAAAAAAAAAATAAGGGAAAAGACAAAATGTTGAATAGAAAAATAGAAAATTAAAATTAGAATGCAAAGTATCATTATACTTTCTTGTTCTATTTTTGTATGTGATTGAGTATAGCTAGAAATGTAAGTGAGGGGTCAGAGACTAACATCTCATGACTTATGTTTATTTTATTTTCTAGAAGAAATTAAGTTACAAGCTTTCTGCAGTTCAGAAATTTTCAGAAATTTTCAGATTTTGAAACACATTTAATAGTGCCAGGGGTTTGTTGCTTTATTCTTGTTCATAGTTATAGAATCATACAATATCCCAAGTTGGAAGGGAACCATAAGGACCATTGAGTCCAACATCTTTCGTTATTATGGCTTCTCTGTCACAAGTGTTAGGACAACCTGAATTCTCTACTTCAGTAGCCAACAATTACTCACAATTTATTTTATGCGTAAAGAAAACAAATGTAATGGCCCAAATGAATAAGACCTTTTATGAACAGTTCTGATCTCTTATTAAGGTTTCTATGACATAACTTTTCTAGAAGAGTTATATAGGGGAAACAGAATGGTCTGAATATGGCTATACCAGCTTCTGTTTTTGTGATTTTTTCCCATTTTATAAACCTCACAAGATCATATTAGATTTCAAGTTCTCTAAAAGGGGCTGGTGGACAAAATAAAATTTTTGAAACCTTAAATGTTCATATACCGTAAACTGACTTTCAAAGTACTAGTCTGCTATCATAACTTTCCATTTCTCATTGTCCTTGTTATTTAACTTGTTTTGGCTGCTGGACAAAAATGTTAATTGAAATTAGGAGCTTTTTCCTGCTTCTTGTGTATTTCACCTAATGATCTGAATGTAGCTCATCTTTTTTTTCCTTTTCTTTATTTTTAAAGGAGAGGGAACAGATGTGAAAAGACGACAAAATAATGATTTGCCAAATCCAAACATTTGGCTTCAACACTTTTGACATTTTTCACAATAATGGCTTCCCCCCACTCACCTCCTCCCCCCCACTCCCAATTTTATTATTACTATTATTATTGAGAAGAGGTAAGAAAAATAGAAAGAAAGAAAGTCTAGAAAAGGAATCTTCAAAAAACATTGCCAACAAGGACGTTGTAGTAAACATATTGTAAACATGCAGATGATTAGAACCCACTTGCTGCGAAAGTTACATCACATAATTTAAACTTCATAACCTAGCAAATGATGCTTATCAGATTCTTTTTGGTCCAGTGACTAAATATACAAGCATCAGAAAAAAACTGGATTTTTATCTTAATTGGATAATCGACTATTCTGTGATAGACACGAATGCCCATCAGATGATCTCCAAATATTTAGTCCCAGTGCAACTCAGAACATATTTAAATTGAAATATGTGCTAAATAGACAAGGAAAATACTTCTGCCAGCTCTTCCTATTCAGTGCTTTTATTACAAGCAATTTTATACTTATTCTTTTACAGTGTGAAATTAAAAAGCCACACATTGTGCAATCTACTACAAAAAGAATCACCTTTGAAGTGTATTCGGACTCTACTTCCCAGCATTTTAGTTTGCAATGATTATTTGTAATTAAATTTGTTATAAAACAAACAGAATGTCATTACTGAAGAAAAGTCAAAGTATGAATCAACACACTATTTTCCATAGCAACTGCTGATATTTCTCATGCATACTCATATGTGCACATACACACTTAAAAGGAAAGCTAATCCTTTATTGTTTCCTAGTGGTGCAGCTAAAAATCTACAGCATGTGCAGGGGACATAATTTTTTTAAAAAAGGTCTGGTTAGAATGCTTATCTAAAAATATTACAATGCTCCAGTAAGCAACAGGAAAGGAAGATACAGGAAAGGAAAAAGTAGCCCTCAAGTCAGCCGCTGTTTATTTTCAACCCCACCATACATTTTGGATTTTTGAGGAAAGTGCAAATTAAAATCTGATTAGAAATTTTGGAAAATACTGGGAAAATGTTAGCTTTTTAATGAAGTTTTACATCAAAATGGAAGGCCTTTTATATAAACTAAAATTCTTCAAACCAGACACAAATATTGCTGAGGGTGGGGCCTTTAAGTGCTTTACATTAATTCAGATGCGCTACAGGGAAGGTGAAAAGGAAGCGAGAATATAAGAAGTGCGACATCAAATGAGATCAGGAGAGGGCAGGTATGACAGAAACAAAAGCAGTAGTCTAGCTCTTCAGCACTGGTATCGTGAATCAAAGTTTAGATAGGATGCAAAACTGATGAAAATATCAAGCAAAAATCCTGAGTCATGCTAAATCCATACATGCTTCCTCTGGTTATGGAAGCCCCTGAGATTCCTGTCACTGAAAAATGAGTTTCTGGAAAAACTATGCTTGTCTGCCCGCCCTGTTTTTACTCTTCCCAAAAAAAGCTGTTTGCTGTGTGCCAGTTGAGTGCAAATGACATATAGAGCTAGGTGAACATTTGGTTTGAGCCACTGGAGTGATTCTCACACTACTGTGTGAGGAGTATAGGAGTCTTTAGATAATCATAATCACCCTGAAAGAAGAGTCCTTTATCTGATTATATGTCTATATATTTTTCTGGCAAATAGTGAACATATTGACAAGAAGTATTTGCTCTAGAGTAGCAGAAGTCCCCACTCCTTGCAGCAAAACAGAAGGCATCATCTAAAAAGAAATAATCAGTAGAGGCAATTGAACTAACACGATATACACACAGATGCATGTAGACCCTATTTGCCATTGCATACCACCAAACCCACCACAAACACCAATAGCATCCAAACAGCCTCAAGAGAGCTCGGAAGGGAGGTCTGCATATGGATAACTCTGACAGGCTCCCTTAAAAGTCAATTTGTAGATGTTCCCCGCCTCTCAGAAAATGGCACGACAAAAGAAAACCAAAACATCATGACAAAAACAGATCAAACCACTGTACAATTAGGTATTTGAAATGTGGTACTTTCAAAGGAACAGGTTTTATTTGAGTATATATAATTTAAGTGTAATTTAAGCCATTTACTGCATGTTAGTAAAAATTCAGATGGTTAATGTAGCTTGATATTAATACTCAAAGCACTAAATATATTGCACAACAATCTGGTTTAAAGAAATGTACAAGTTCCAGAAGATAAGGGTGTAAACTGTGGAACATATCCTAAAATAAAATAAACAACAGAGGAATGAAACAAATGCTTTCTATTAAAAGCATCCTTTTTTCAAAATAGCCCCATTTTGAGTCTTTTACATTTATATTTCATACTTTTCACTTGGTAGAGAAAATACAATGGTCTTATTAGTCGTTTGCACTTCTAGGCTCTATTTTCCAAGGCATACATTAATATTAAGTTGTATTTTTTTCCAGGCATACCCTGACATTATGTAGGAAGTTATTACTACCTTATAAATATATGTTGCATTATTACCAGCAAACATAAAACGAGGAGTGAAGAAAGACTTACTCTTTAACACATACTATGTATCTTTATCGACAAGATGTTTGCAGTGGAGGCCTCACTTCTAATGCTTAGGTATTTATTCTTACGTCTTACTAATACGTGCCAGATGCCATATGTCAGATTTTAAAATAAATAGTAAATCCAGTTTGTATAACCTTACACAGTTTTTCTCATCAGGAAAAGAGAGAAACTCAAGAAACTGGTAGTTCTGAAAGCTGGTAATTATTTTTCCTCTTTAGAGTTTGATATAAAGCACTATTTAACTAGTGCTAGTTCTAGTGTTAGCTCTGACCACAGGGTGTTATAACATGATAAGCTTTCATTCCATCATTCCACAGAAACAGTGAAATATTTCAGTGTCCCTCAAAGGAAATTTTACATTGAAAGTTGGCAGCCAGGACAACTGAGCATGCTGATTTATCACTGGAAACAGAGGACCCTGGATGTCACCTGGAGCAGATACTCATGCAAGACTCTTACAGATACACAGAAGTAATCATAGTTTTCAAGCTGCGCTGTCTTTGAGATGTGACATTAGCATCTCTAGTCTCTCAGACCTTTTCCAACAATTCTGATCATGACTCTTAAGCTTTTCTTTAAGTGAAAACCATGAAATGGTTCTAATGTTTCATTGTCCCACATATCAAACATACCTAGCTATGTAGACCAGCAAGATTCAGTACTGGTGCTTCTATTCTTTGTGATAAGTGGTGATTAAAGTCATTTGGTGATGAATAAAGCCATTTCCTTATAGCAAGAATGCTTGACTTCAGCTAGAGACAATGAGAAATACTCAAACAGAAAGATATCTACATAAATGTCTACTGGATGCAGACGGTGCAATTGGAAACATGACTGTAACGAGCACAGACTTACCCAGGCCAGTTCTAACCAGGGTCATTCTGACAACCACAGCAGTGGTGTGGAAGAAATGGATTTTGGTTCTGAGAAAACTTTATCAATAGTGAATACTGAAAACATCAGTTTTTCTCCTGCTTAATACAATCCATAGCATCATAGCTTTACCAGTATTATCAAACTATTTCTTTCCCATTAATGATTCAGGGATTTGAAATGAGAAAACAAGAACAAACTGCTTTTAATTTATTAACAAGGAAATAAACTCTCCCCTCATTTTCTTATCAAAGAATAAAACCTGCTATGCTTTGTTTGAATGTGCTTCAGCTTTGGTGTCAGAATAGCTAACTGCTACAGGTTTTGGAAAAATCATTTAATTTATCGCAAAAGTTACATAAAACAGCATGAAAAGGGAAGACAAATGCTGTTAATTGTTCCCTGAAGTGCTTTGCTATGGACAGAAGAAATAGCCTAAGATGAATACATAAATGTTTTATCAATATACACAAGTTCTACAGGAATTTTTTTTAAATGAAAATTACTGTGAATAATAGAATGGCTGTTTGGAGGGGGCTTTAAAGACCATCCATTTTCAACCTTCTCCCTTGGGCAAGGCTACCACCCATGAGCTCAGGCTGCCCAGCACCCCATCCAGCCCGACCTTGAATGCTTCCAGGAATGGGGCATCCACAACCTTTCTGGGCAACCTGTTTCAGCTCCTCACCATCCTCTGAGTAAAAAACATCTTCCTAACGTCCAAGTTATATCTCCCCTCTTGTAGTTTAAAGCCATTCCCCCTTGTCGTATGATGCTTAAGATGCATCTTAATTTTAATTCTCTTATTCCCATACCCATTAAGACCATGTTAAGCACATGGTAAACTCCAATAATTAACGTAAATAAGATTGTATTCAAACTCATAGTTTTCAAACACATTTACCATCAAAATTTTTAACTTCCTTCCCAACACTTCCATACTCCCTAGAGCATGCTTTACAGATTCTTACAAATTTTGAATATTGCAGTATATTTAAATCCCCCTATCTCCTGCTTCAAATCTCTGTTCTGAGCAGAACATAGCTTTAAACATTAACTTAAAGAACTTTAAGCTTTCAGATAGTTAGTTTCTCTTATTCTACAGAATACACTGTCCAATTCCAAATTAATATTTAGCAGCACTTCAAAAAACTGTAGAAAAAACCCTTAATCTTCTTTACTTCATCTGCATGCCTCTGGTACATTAGCACATTATTAACTCTTGAGTGGACCAGAAAGATGAAAAAAAAATGTTAAAAAGATGTACTGAGAACTTTCCATGGGAGAAGCAACAGAGTGAGGCAAAAACATCCTGACACTATGTAGAAAACCTGAATTTGTTTAATATCATACTGTGACAGGAAACATGGTTTAGATGCTGCAATTCAGCTGTGGCTTCTTTTCGTCTGTTCCACTTGGAGTGCGTATAGGCAGCGGCAGAAATGTAGAAATGTGAAAGAAAATGAGTGAGATATCCTCTGAAGAACACTTTACTCAGATGTGTCCAAATCATCAGTGTGATTTTTCTAATATATGTTCTCATAGCCTGTTTTCAGATTCAGCCAGGACGGACAGCACCTTTATATTAGGACGTATATTTAAATGAAAAGAAGGTAATTCTAATTTACAGGAAGAACTCTTCACAACAAGCTGAGAAAAAGGTGATCTTGCTAGAAGTGTTGGTAGGTTTGTTTCATAAAGATTGAACGATCACAGAATTACAGGGGTTCAAACAGATCTCAAGAGATCATCAAATCCAATTCCCTTTGCTAAAGCAGGTACCATACAATAGGTCACACAGGCAGGCATTCAGATGGGTCTTGAATATCTGCATGGAAGGAGACTCCACAGTCTGTCTGGGCAACCTGCTCCAGTGCTACACACCATCAAAAAGAGCCTGGCCTCATCCATTTGCCTCCTACCTCCCTTTAGATATTTATAAACATTAATCAGATCCCTTCTTGGTCTTTTTTTTTTTTTTTTTGCCAGGCTCAGCAGACCCAGATTACTCAGTCTTTCCTCATGTGGGAGACACTCCAGGCCCATAATCATCTTTGTGGTCCTGAGCTGGATTCCTTCTAGGAGATCCTTGTCTTTTCTCAACTATCATATCAGTTTCCATATTCCCTTTCTTTGAGGGATGGACTTCTTTCATTCCAACTTCACTGTGAAACTATAGGCTGCAGGTTAGGGTATATCTGAATTAACTTTCTATAATGATTGTAAAAACCCCCTTAAGTGCATTTTCTATGTTGGAAAATATCTGACTCTGAGAATTATATTCATTTTATTTGCCTTATTCAGCTGTTATGTAGTGAAAAGAAGTTATTTTCTGTAAGAAGGAGAGTGTTCAGCAAATATTACATCTCTTTTCCACCAGTGTTTTAAGCTTTGAACTAGTCTCATCTCTTATTATTAACATATTTTGGTTCTTGTTTCAAGGTGATTATGGCTAGAGAATTTAGTCTCTAGGTTTTGATATGAAGAAGTAAAGCAATAATATCTGATGGGGAGCAGCTGAGTCCCCTGGGTGTGCTCAGTGCAGAGCAGAGGAGCTGAGGGGAGGCTTGATGGCAGCTGCAGCTCCTCACAGGGAGAGGAGGAGCAGCTCTGAATTTTACTCTCTGACAGTGACAGTGCTGGGGATTAGGACAAGAGGCAGGACAAAGAAGAGCAGGCTAACAAGTTTCATTATATTACTTTAAGAATGGATAAATGTGCACAAATATGTTTGTTAAAATGTTATTCCAGAGAGATTCAAGCTCTGAAGGAAAAAACAAAAGCATTTCATAAAGGAACTGGTGGATTTACAAATGATGAAACATCCTTTTAATGTTTTTGTGGTGTGATTTAAAGAGCTTTTATTGCTTTGCAGGAAATCCAGGGAACAATGTTCCTGCCTCCAAGAACATCATTATTAAACAGAAACATATACCTAGTTTCTGAGGCATCAGAGAGCCATCTCCTTCTCTCTCTCCAAAAATTTGGGTAAAAACCAAGAGGCCATAAGGTCTTTTCTTCTACGAGGTTTTGTAAATCTCAGAAGCAGATCAGAGCTCCACTAAAAGTTAGCTCTGAAGGTAGGTTTTAAAGAAATAATTGGGGTGATAAATTGGGGTCCTCTAGAATTGTCTGAATTTACTTCAACTTCACCCAACAGTCCTGCTGATATTTCAACTGCATGAGAAATCTCAAATACCAATACCATCATACTTGAAATGTAGTAGCAGAAGATGCCGTATGAGAGGAAGGTATTTAAAACACACATAAATAAAACTCAAGAATAGCAGTGCTCCTTCTAGCAGCATTCATTATAATCTTCTGAAAATGAGTCTGTTACCACAGTAACCAATCTAATATTGGCTTTCCAGTTTGCAGACATTCAATTCCTTAAATGCAGGTGCAGAGAATGAATTCACAGTTTTGAAGCAGGTGAATTTTCTCTGCCAAATACGTTGCATTTGCAAGTAAGAAGATGCTGTAAATTTTTATGGCAAAGACATAAAAAAATGGTAACTGAAGGAAAGCAGTAGAGAGGCTTGTGATGTTAGTAAAACTTGCACTGGATGGAACACAAACTCTAACTATCTAATCTTGCTGTTCTCTGTCTGGAAATATCAGACACAATTCAGAGAGTTGTTTTCTGGTAATGCTTAAAGTGAACCAGAAGTCATCTCTCTCTCTTTAAACTGTAGAGACGATGGACATAGTATAGACTGGGTCTATAGTGAGTTGGTGAGGTTCTAAACACTAGTAAACAGTAGATTTGCTAATACGTAGCACCCATCTCAGGGCTGTTTTCAAACAATAACAAAATAAAACCTAACTTCAAAAAACTCTAGAAAATATAAATAGGTATCGAAATGAACGGTACTTTGGTACCATGCTGGCCTCTCTCACTAAGTCAATAAATTATAAATAATTAAAATTATTATATAAATAATAAATAAATTATTTATTTATTACAGATAAATAAATTATCTATAGATGTATGTTGTGGATATCTAACTTTTCCAAACTTAGTGGCTAGTACTGAGTTACAGGAATAGATTCATTGCTAACTATTCTTAGAATTATTTTCAAGACACTCAACAGCTTTTTTTCTTTTCCTTTTTATTTAATTTTTGTCTATATTTACATTGCTCTTTTGCCTGTTAATTCAGTCTAAAGAAACCCTTACAATTCTTTTTTGTAATTCATATGCTCTAAACAATAAATATCCCAAAATAATTCTAGATTTTGTCAAATATTTTATGTTCCATAATAAAATAGCATTCTAGAATTAAATCATTGCTACACCATACTTTTAAAATAGTTTAAATATGTATGTTTGTACAGGATCTGAGCCTACTACCTGTATTGCTTCTAGTATCATCATATGATAAATCTCTGTCAGTCTCAGAACATGAACAACTTGGGAAAAGAAGCCTAAAGCTGCCCATCATAGCCAGAGGGGCTATGGATGGCATCAGAATGCCTTAAGCCTCAGAGGGGCTGAAAACATCATGAGGCTAATGAGTCACTTCAGCCTCTCACCTTCTGACTCAAGCACTTTAGAAAAGTGACACAGAGGCAACAGCCAGGTGGGAAAGCCACTCCCAGCAGTGCGCTTTGTACAGGATATGCTGGCTTCAGAGAATGTTGTGCCTTTTTCCCTTTTCTGCACAAAGTTGCTCAGTCACCTCCCAGTCATAAGGCCCAACATTCAGGGTTACCAAAATGACCTTTTCTAACTCATCTATTTGTCCAAATGATTTCAGATTTTATTATAAATAAATAAGAAACAGTCTATTTTACGAGGATTTAAGTTATATTCTTCCATTTCTGTAAACATAATCAGGGATTTTACTTATGATTCACCCAAATGTTCTTAAAACTTTCCTCTGTGTTTTTGACTGTCAGAGATGACATTTCAGATTCAAGAAATCTCTGAAGCGTATTAAAACAGATACAACTTTCTTTTTTTTTTTTTTTAATTAGCAAAGAATAAATGCAATCAAGCACAAATGTTGATGTGATAATCTCAACCACTTTTAACAAAGGTTGGCATCAACAGTATCTTCCTAGTGCTCATATTTAGGATCATGATCTTTTAAGCATCTATGCTGATCCATGCTGATCCATGCTGAGGGAGTTTCTCAAGTAAATCTAAAAACTTTTCAGTATAAAAGCTGTTTAGAATACTAAACATTTTAATAGTAGACGTATTACTGAAGAATGGAACTATTCTGAAATCTACTTTTTCCTTACTCATGCTTTGAAGACTAAGGAATTTGACAAGGTCCCTGTCTTATGAATCAACACATATCAGTAAGACCTTTGTAAATATGGCCAGCTGGTGTACCATGAACGAGAATCTACACTAAAAATTTATTATATAATACTTCTATATAGCTTAGTTCTTTAATAAAAATATCCTAAGATGCTTGATGCATAGGAAAAATAATGCAACATGCTGACATTCAGCAGAAAACACACAGTAAAATTGCTTTTCTACACTGACGTATATTTCATGGATTTTTAGAAAAATAAATCAGAGGAGCATGCTACAAAATGAGCTGATCTTAGCCTACTAATAAGTCTTACATACTACATTTTCTTTTTACTACCTCAGCTTTAATCTCCTATCGGGCAACTTGTAAAGATTTTGTGAAGAGTTTGCCACCCCAGTACACAAGCAATGGTTCAGTGTGTGGAAGAACACCATTGTTCAGTGTCTGTTACTGGCCTTGTGTCTGTTTCCATACAACTGGATGATGTTCTCTGAGCTGCTTCTCCTCCATTCACAGGCAAAGTCATTTGTGCCAACGTGACAAAGATGCTAAGGGTGCCCATATGACCAAGTACATCCAAATGTCTGTTCTCACTGTCTGTGAACCTATATAGATGGTATTTTGGCCAAAAGAAGAAAGCATTGCTTATACCTTGACTTCAGATATCTGCTTTACTTATTATCTAATAGGAAACTCAAATCAATCTAAACTAAATTTAAACTAAAATTAAACCCTGACTTCCATAAGATATCTAATAGCTATTATCCATTAGATCTATCAGTATTATCTATCATAATACGAAAATATTATGCATTTAAATAAAAACATTCACATTTTTTCCTTCAATTACAATTTGATATCCCATCCAGTAGTTTCGGTTCTTAACAGAAAAGTAGTTGAAATTATTATAATGAATTTAAGAAATTCATTAGAAGGTATCTGTATTATTTGTAAGAAAGCCTGATAAGATAAAAATCTTAGTAAGTTCAATAAACCTGCTCAACACAAGGCTGCTTAAAAACCAAACACCAAATAAGGAATGGGTAATTCTGAATCACATGACTTCCAGGAACACAGTCACCAGGTAGAGTTGTCATCATTGCATGACACAGCAACACTAATGTATTTGTGAAAGTTGCATTTTTTCATAACATTGTACTGACTGACTCAAGAGAATGTTCATCTGCTAAAATATTACAAGCCACATCTCCTGCGGTGACTACAAGGACTGGCTAAGATCTAACCAGGTTGGAGTGTTTGAAATCACTCCGTATTCATACTTAAAACAATTGCAGAATAATGAGCCATTACTTTTACCAGCTCTCTAAAATGCATCACCAGTATCATATTTATTAAAATTTGCCACTGACTCACAGCTTTTTGATCAATTAATCCGAACATCTTCAGTATGTTATGAAACCTGCAGATAGAAAAGTGCTCATTTTACAGCTGGTGTACAACTTCTGCTGAAATACGCAACGTGGCACTGCTGCTCTGATACCTCTTGACTTTCCTTAAAGAAAAAAGCCAATTCATTATTTCTGCCTTTACTCCATCACACTTGATAACTTCATAATTTAAGTGGATAGCAGTGCAGAAATTCTGATGTGGCAGAGCTTAGATGTTGAATGAACTATTTGCTATGCACAATCTTTCCTGCTGTGTCTAACAGCGTCTGACTGCTTCAGTCACTCACTCCTTCCTCCTTAAATTAATTTATTCTCATGATTTAATATTCCCTAAAAGTCTAGTTAATGTCACTCACCTCAGCTATCACTGTTACATAGAATATATTCATTAAATTACTGGGATATAGACAAAAAGCACTGCATATAAATAAGCACTTAAATTTTCAGAACTTTGACATTTTCCATGTACTTGAAGAAAAAATAGAACAACTTTTCAGCATTCAACACAGTTAACATTTTTTAAGGTATCTAACCCTGAAATATGCTGGAAGATTTGACAGGTATATGTTGGTTTAACGCTCATGAGATAAATAAATACTCTGAAGCCAATATCAATTTCTCTCAGTTTTATAATTTGAGAAACAGCCACGTAGCGTATCAACACAGCATGCAACACTCAATATTTCAGCTTAGCAAGTTGTTGTGCAAAGACATCTGAGGGTTCCTACACTGTTTTAAATACAGATTATGTGTTCTTTGTATAAAATAATAATAAAACATTAACCTGCAAGTAAGACAATGTTTTTTTTTTTTACCAACAATCCCCAAATACAGGCTTAGTTCACCTTCCTACTTCCTTCATCTGCTTCCAAAAGCCGTGCTCATTTTCAAGGCTTCCTACAACACTTCTCTATCATTATCATTTCCTTTATCTTCACAAATCATGCAGTGTTTCGGCATATATGGACATATAAGCTGTATTCATTGCAAAAGCAACCAGAGTTTCCTTATCACCTTTGCAATGGGTTTAATTACTGGTAAAATGGCAAGTTACAGATTCCTTTTTGATATTGTAGGGCATGCTACTGTGTTATTAAATTTTTTCCCTTCTACTATTACTACAGAAATCTTGAAAGTATTATGCGTTAATTTTTTTTAAATGTAATTGAAAATTTCTACCTGAAGTAGTTCTGTCAAATAGGCTCTTAGCAGGCAAGAATACCTAGTATCTTTTGTTGAAAGATTAAATACACAGCATGAAATAAAGACATTAAAATACAAAAATAAATATAAATAAAAAAGTGAAGTATTCTCATCTTTATAAAAGAAGCACATCCCCTTGAGGGGCTGTCACTGAACTGACCTAGAAAGCCATAAGGGTAGCATTGAACCTTCTGAAGATTGTATTGCACTTCCCTAGCCTCCTCCTTCCCATCAAAAAATGTGTGCCAGTCATCATTCATGCATATTAAGATCCAGCTGAAGTTAGCAGTTCCCCAATTTCACAATAAGTTTAATAAATAAATAAACAAATAAAATAAAAAAAGTGAGACAGCCCACATACTGCTTCTCTGTGTAGCCATAATTCGTTTCCATAGGGTTCTCTAATGCAGGAGACCCACTTCTACCCAGCACAAGCCTGAAACTGCAGTGTTTGGTGAAGCATGGGCATGCCAACAGAACTCCAACCTGCAGAAGAAAAACCTCCTCTGGAAGATATCAAAAGGATTTTTTTTTCCCTCCATATCTATCCCTCCAGCTTATACCCCTTATGAGATGAGTAATACTTAACATATTTACTTTGGAAGGACTGCTCATTAGGCATCTACATATTTTTTGCAGAAGTTGAGAAAAAGCACATGCTTTTTAACATTTTCCCTTCTAGAAGATAACTACTGTCAGCACTCCAAGTTTTTAGAATTGTTCAGGTGTTTAAATGAGTTTAAATGAGTTCTAACACTTCAAAAACTGATCAAACTCTAGCATTTCACATATTTACATCCTTTCCTTCTATAACAAAAAGTTTTATTTGAAGTTTAAACAGTTTGATTTTGATCTCCACAGCAGAGCGTAAGGAATACTTAAATCCAGTATCTCAGTAAGACTTCACAGATATTCTTACTGGTACAAATATTGCAGCAAAATCCTTCTGTCATTTTGAAATAGCACAGAATCCAGAAGAATACTTTCTACTTCACCATGTACCTCTCAGCTGAGGAATTTATTAGTGGTTTCCTTGTATCATCACAGAAGACAAGATTGCAATTTCTACACATTTCCAATGAAAATATTCTTCAGATTGACGAAGTAGTAATTTTTCAAGTGGTTCAGAAAAGAAAGATTCTGTAACACTACATTCACTCTCTTGATCAGACACCATGACAGAGAGAAACAAAATCTCCTCCAGAACCATGAGATGGTCAGTTTTTAGGTGTCCTTTGATCTACTCCCTGAATTTCTCCCTTCATTCTGCTGAGGTCCTTTCAGTGAAAGAAACCTTGGAAAAAAAGTTTCTCTGAAAATGCTATTGGCTGATCCAGCTATAACTCCAGAGTGAAGTTGAGTAGCTTGTTAATTTAAATTTTTTGCAGTTCTGCTAAACTTAGTGAAACTGATGTCATAAGAGCTCAGAAGCTGTCTCTAGAAATACTCATACTGCTTCTCTTCAGAGAATCTGAAGGATGCAGGCAGGGCAGGTCCTGTTTGACCAACCTGATCTCCTTCTATGATCTAGTGACCCATCTAGTGGATGAAGGAAAGGCTGTTGATGTGGTCTACCTAGACTTCAGCAAAGCCTTTGACACTGTCTCCCACAGCATTCTCCTGCAGAAGCTGGCAGCCAGAGGCTTGGATGGGTACACTCTTGGCTGGGTAAGGAGCTGACTGGAGGGCAGGGCACAGAGAGTGGTGGTGAATGGAGTCAAATCCAGCTGGCGACCGGTCGTGAGTGGTGTTCCCCAGGGGTCGGTGCTGGGGCCTGTCCTCTTCAATATCTTTATTGATGACCTGGATGAGGGCATCGAGTGCACCCTCAGTAAATTCGCAGATGACACCAAATTGGCTGGAAGTGTGGATCTGCCTGGGGGTAGCGAGGCCCTACAGAGGGATCTGGACAGGCTGGAGAGCTGGGCTGGAGCCAATGGGATGAGTTTCAACAAGGCCAAATGCCGGGTCCTGCACTTCGGCCACAACAACCCCAGGCGACGCTACAGGCTTGGGGCGGCGTGGCTGGAGGACTGCGTAGAGGAAATGGACCTGGGGGTATTGATTGATGCTCGGCTGAACATGAGCCGACAGTGTGCCCAGGTGGCCAAGAAGGCCAATGGCATCCTGGCTTGCATCAGAAACAGTGTTGCAAGCAGGAGCAGAGAGGTGATTGTTCCCCTATATTCAGCACTCGTGAGGCTGCACCTCGAGTACTGTGTCCAGTTTTGGGCCCCTCACTGCAAGAAAGATATTGAGGCCCTGGAACGTGTTCAAAGGAGGGCAACAAAGCTGGTGAGGGGTCTGGAACACAGGCCATATGAGGAGAGGCTGAAGGAGCTGGGAATGTTCAGCCTGGAGAAGAGGAGGCTCAGGGGAGACCTTATTGCTCTCTATAACTTCCTGAAGGGAGGTTGTAGTGAGCTGGGGGTCGGCCTCTTCTCTCGTGTCATTAGTGATAGGACCAGGGGGAATGGTTTCAAGCTACGGCAGGGGAGATTCAGGCTGGACATGAGGAAGTATTACTTTTCAGAAAGGGTGGTCAGGCACTGGAATGGACTGCCCAGGGAGGTGGTGGAATCACCGACCCTGGGGGTGTTCAAGGAAAGACTGGATGTTGTGTTGAGGGACATGGTTTAGTGGGAGCTACTGGGAATAGGTGAACGGTTGGACTGGGTGATCTTTTAGGTCTTTTCCAACCTTAGTGATTCTATGATTCTATGATTCTAAGATGGAAAAATCAAACTCCTCCAAGAATTTTGAAAACTGTTTTCCTTGTTTAACATTTTAGTTTTGACTTTTTGTGAAAGAGGAACAACTTCTCCCTCAGAAACATATGATCCAAAAATATGCTTCAACAGAGCAGTCCCAGTATCAACACAGATGCATGCACGTGGTTCTCTCACATTTCAAACAGTAAGGATATAGACAAACTTGGCTGCTTTTGAGTAGAACTGAAATCCCATGCTGTCTTAGGCCAACTGACTCTCGTTCGCTGAGCAGGATAGCTGGGAATCTCTACAAATTTTATTGAGGAAGAAGAGAATAATAACATAAAATAGGCCCAGAAGGCATCAGCACCTACCCAGTTTTTTGTAGCAGTATGACTTGGGATTACAATTTACCTCCCACTGAAGTCTTCCAATGTTAACATCAGCCAGTAAACTTGTCTGAAGTAGAGCTGACACACGAAACAAGCAAATCTTCATAAAAAGGTGTTTTCAAAAGCCAAAGAGAATTATTTTGCTGCATCTCTGCTGCATGTCTCAGAAGTAAGAAAATAAAAGCTTTCTCTGAATTTTCTGTTGGTGATATCAACACTGGAGGCCGTCAGTGGGAGGTGAACAACTGAAGCCTATCCTCAGAAAATGTTTTCACACATTTTTAGAGATCTGGGGGAAAAGAAATCACTTTCCCTATTGCACTTGCTGAATTTGGACTGTTGCTAACCATTTTCAGCTCGCTAAAATCCCCAAGGTTTTCTGCCACCACCCCACAGCTCTAAAAGTGAAGAGATGGCACAAGGTACCTTCTGGTGAAGCACTCACCACTCATGGTCAGAAACAGTGCCTAATATACATGAAAAAAGAGCACACAAAACACTGATTCATATTCAACATCAAATCTCTACTTCTGCTCTCCTCCTCCTTGCTGTGTCTCAGAAGTAAAGCTGCCAGAACAGCTCCCAGCAAAGCAGCCTTAACCCATGGGAGCAGCAGCAACCAGAGAGGCTCAATGTGGAAAATGTAAGGAAGAAGTCTTTATGCATCATTAAGCCACCCTTTAATGCATGCTGTCAGACAAATACTCCACCAGCCCCCCGTTTGCTGGGATGCAGGGTGGTTTTTGTTATATCTTTCCCTTGAGAGCCATAATTCATCTATTCATGTTACATGCAGTCCTGCATTCTCCCCTAAGATGGGCACTGCAAGCCACTACATTGTGTGAGAGAAAAATCCAGTTCAGAGATTCAGACTCAGAATGTCTCTGTGCTGCTTGGCATCTGCCATCAATGTTATATTTTTCTTTCCATCTCAGAACATATGCCTCTTCTTGCATGAGAGAAGATTACACAAAAATAAAAGACATCATCTGTGTTAACCCATTTTCAGGAAACTAGGTTCCTACGACATTACGATTTAGAAATATAACTATTGTTCGCGTGCTAAAACAAGATAATCTCCTTTGCTTTGTTTCTTCTGCCATCTTGTTTGGTTTTTATGCAAATAATATAATTTATCTGAGCCTTTTGCATCATAAAACATGGAATTCAGCAGACAGTATGCACAACCAAATTGCACAGCCATATGAGAATGAGACGGTTTCCAAAGATAGTAACATTAAGCTTACATTTGCAGAATAAATAATTCAATCCTCATGCTCTGCATTTAAATATTTATACAAATACACTGCTTGTCACAATTAGTTTGATTAAACTGTTAAGAAAAAAAGGAACTGCAAGAAATGAGACTTCATTCAGGAGAAGTTATTTATGTTGCAGTTAATTATGTGAAATTACAGAAGCAGAAGCAGGTCAGGATGCAGCCCTCCACATCCAAAGATCTGACCTCTAGTTTACTTGGGAAAGGTTTCTTAACCAAAATTGTTGCCTTTATTTAGCAAACAGAAGTCCCTGAACTTGATTTCCTGTTTGCCTTGGTTTTCCCTTTTCCCTCTCAGTATGACTTGGAAAATCTTATTTACAGACTGAAAATGCACTGTTTACAGACTATTTTCTGCATAGTTTTCTTCTGCAGCACTCTCATCTCAACTCCTTGAAGCAGGAAGTTAAACTTTGTTTATTGCAAAACCTCTTCCTTTTAGCTTCAGGAACATTTCTCAAGAAACTAAGAAAATCAAATAGCATTTAAAAAAAGCCTGGATTTTTGATCTGTTTCTAGATCAGAACAGAGAGTATCTCTAATTATGTGATGCCCAGTGCTGTGAAGTTTATGGGGACAACATACCAATCCTCCTCTAAGAGAAAGAAATCAGCTCATCCCATTTCCCTGGCTTGAGTTTGATGTGGCTAAAACTACCCAGAGCTTCACAAGTGTTCTTTTGGTGTAGTATCTGCAAATGAAACTCTAATCATAACATCTAATATCAAAGTGTTGCTGCAAAAAGACTCAGCAACAGGCAAGTGAGTCACTTTGAGAGGACATATTTTTTTCTGTTGTTTAGTAACCAAAGGAAAAACAGATGACCACATCACTGACCTTGGACAAACCAAACAGCAATGTGTAGTAACAATTCCTGAAAAAAAAAAAAACAACTGGATAGTGGGAGGGATCCTGCAGGATCAGCTTAACATTCAATATATACCTATGGGATCTATCCTTAGGCTCGAAAGGCCACCAATTAGACACTGTGTTCAGAAAAGAAATTAAAAAAAAAAAACTTTTCGTTTTTACCTAGTTATTGTAATGCCATCTTTGAAACAAGTTTCTGAGAGTTAATTTAGGAATGCTGCAAAAATTTATAAATTCGTTTTGTACCATTCACTGGGGGCTGGTTCTGCAAGAGCACAGAATGTGAAGGAAAGCATGGAATACTGCTATTAACTGCCATAGACCTCCCAAAACATGCCAAGGTTGCTGCTATGGTATCATTCAATGACACCAAAGAGTTTACTTGCTTTAAGGAGGCAAACTATGTTCCTGAATGTAAGGAAGTACACATGGTATGGGAATTTATCAGCTTGAGGCTTTCAGGAAATTAGTTCCTTGGGCGCTTCCCTTTCTCCCCTTCTATTTCTCTGTCACCACAACAGAGCAAAGAGCAACATTTCTGAGACAGAGAAGGCAGCTATCAGGGGTTTTATTATTGCATTTATTAGTACTTAGAGAAAACTCCTTTCTAATAGCCCTCATGCTGGCAGCTTGCTAAGCATGAGATATTTGTTGTATCTGTCAACTTGCTGTAAGAATTTTTTTTCCCATGGCTGGGGAAAGGTTCATTTCATATTGATCATGTATCAAAAAAATAAATGCAAATTCCAGATAATATCTTTGCAAAAAGACTTCAACAAACCAGGAATTATGGTGGTACCTGTGCATCCAAATCATTCTTGGGTATTATTTTCTTGACTACCTTAAATTGTATTTGTAAGTTAGTAAAATATTGGTATGCGAGTTACTATGAGGCATCTAAGTCTTATTATCTAATTGTTACCATTGCTCTGTTATTCTTCAGAGAACCAAAGAACACTAGATCTTGAAAGAAAAATCTTTCCTCTCTTATCCTTTATTTTGGTATTAAAGGATTCTCTCACTTAGCAATGATTATGCCACTTCCCAAAAGCCATGCAATCCAGATATGATTTGTTTCATCAGAAATGTGAGAACATTTAAAAAGACATTATTCAGATATTATGTCAGCTGAGTCTGAGTAAGGGAAAAGTTGTCCAGAGGTTGAGAAGAAACTGAACTTTTGACTGTGTTATTAACACCTGTGATTTCACAATGTGCTACTGTCTAATCATTGTCCCTTGAATACAAGGGATGTGTATGTGTATGTATTCAAAAGAACATTTTAAAAGCAAATCCACTATAAAACAGGACATAAGTAATGCTAACCAATATACCTCTCTCAACAGCAAAGAAGGAAAAATAAGCGCAGTGTAAAATATTTTCAGTTCTTATTTTCAGAGCAGTAGTACATATACTGCTAGAACTTCTTTTCTACATACAACAGATATTTTCCTGCAAACATTTAAATTCAAATGCATACAAGTGCTAAATAAATCTTCAGTTCCTGGAGACAGACTAACTTAATTAAAACATTTGCACTAACAGATGTGAAAGCAAGGTTGGGGTCAGTTACTTTCTGGAATTAAACAAAAATGGAGAAATCAACACTGTTTAGCAAGTGTTTTTATTATGTAAATAAGGAAACAGTTGCCAGCCAAGGCTATGTTATTTTACTTTCCCATGTCGTTGGTAACAGAAGCAAATGAAACTAACTCGTCATGCCCTGAATAATGCAGAACCCAGCCAATGAAGATCAACTAAAGCAACTCCTCCATGTAACTCCTTTTCTTTTACAGGTCTTCCAGGAAGCCAGAATAAGCCAGCATAGTCAGAATAATTCTATATCCCCAGAGAGATCTTACAGAAGATCAAGTTAGAGATTTTATTTATCTATTTATTTATTTTAAATATGCATGCATAAAACCTCAATGTAGAAGAAACATCTATAACAAGGCACAATTGTCCCTTTCTAGTTTTCCTGTTATACTGCATTTGAAATTGCCCTGAAATTGAGACTAGGTTAAAGAGCAGCACGGAAAAACATTAGCATAAGTAAAGGCTGAGGACATTAACTAACATTTATTGCACAACTGATAACACTGTTTTGCATCATTATCTCTCTTCAAAATTAACAACCATGTTAAATATGGAAAAATAATTCAGTTTAGGCCAATTAAAATATTATTCAAAACATAATTAATTCAAATAAAGGTAATAAAACTGGATGTCCTTAGACCACAGTTTGTTCAGCTCTGGAAAGTCTTCTCAGTGCAATCTGCATGATTTTCTAAACCTGGAAAAAGCCATAAGAGTCTGCAGAAAGAAGTCCTGCCAGGACTGCATATCATGAGATCCTTCCTATCTTTCCTATTCTCCTGTTTTTCTCCTAGTAGAAAGCTACACACAGCCCCACGACTCTGTACTGATGGCTTCAAACGCAAAACATGTCGTTAATATTTTAGTATCTCTCACACTTCTAAAATCTTTTGTAGTTCCTTTGCCTTAGACCTGTTCCTTTCTAAAAGACATGAACGAATGTGTTTCTTTTTAATATTCTTTGAATGTATGCTAACAGAAGGACACATGGTCTTCACATTTCAGAGATAACTATGTAACCAGTTGGTTAAGGTGTCTGGATGCCTACACTTGGACAGCAAAACATTGTGGTATGTGTAGTGAATGAAGCTTATCTCTAATCTTTCTAACAAGAAGCAGCTTTCTGCTTGGTGCAGTAAAGAAACTTTATTAGCAATAGAGTAAAACATGCCTAATCATTTATCTAAAGATTTTCCTTTGATCATCCAGCTGGCCTTAGATCACCTTTATTGAATGGAATTTTCAAAGAAGAAAGCCATGACCCATTTAATACACATTATACCCAATATTTTAAAGAATTTGGCAATGAGAGGAAAGGTTTGAAGGAAAAGGCTATTGACAATAAAGGTAAGTTAGTTGTTACAAAAACAGTTTTTCACAAGCTTCAAAGTGTTGGCGTAAAAGATGCATTTGTGATATGATATGCTAATATTCACTGAACCATGAGGTAACTTCTTGGTCAAATAATTTGCAAAAATTACACATGTAACTGTGCTGTTTTATTCCAAGCCTTCTCAGAAAGCTTGCACATGACTTTGCATATGATTTTGATCTGAACATTAGCACTAAACATTCTGCACTTTGCGGCTGTCATAAGACACGGTTCTGAAATTCAGAAAACAAACTTATGCTAATTCTGTAAGCTCTGTTCAGATGTGCAGCTGTTCAGATCCAGTTGAGATACCCTGTCTGAGAAGTCTGACAGAAACTTGAGCAGTCAGCTAGAGAAGCAAATGTACACATCTCTATATATTTGCATAATATTGCCACTTTATGTCCTTCAGCAACTGGGCTGTACAGATCATCTTCGTGAATGCTGTAGTCAGCAACAGATCAACTTGAGCAAAAGTTGTCCTACTTAATGTGAAAATTGTGTTTCAGTAGATCTTAATTTTTGTTGCAGAATAATAACAAAATTTAACAAACTACTTGTTTTGAAATTAATTGTAATTAAAAGGATAAACTAAATATCCGGATGAAATCTCACAAATATTGAAACCAATACATCTGATATATTTACACTAGAGGAAAAGCTCTATTTTAAATCATCTACTCATATGAATGAGACCAAAAAAGCAATAAAATCATTTATCTAGAGGTTTTCCTTTGATCATTCAACTGGTCTTAGATCATCTTTATTGAATTGAATTTTCAAAGGAGGAAACCATGACCCATTTAATACACATTATGCCCAATATTTTAAAGAATTTAGCCATGAGAGGAAGGGTTTGAAGGAAAAAGGTTATTGATTGTAAAGGCATGTTAGCTATTACAAAAACATATTATAATCTTACTGTTAACATTATTTGTAAAGATATATCTGTTGTAACTGTTCAGGAACTAATGTGAGACATTTTAGAAGAAAAGATTTAATAGAAGATAAAATAAATCCCTTCAGAAAACAATATTTAAGGGTGTATATTTTTTCTGAAAGCAAAATCCAGATGTATTAATTCTGCCATGATAACTTAATTAAGTAATTGTCAGTGTTACAACAGAAATGCTGAATTTTATTCTATCCCTGACACACATTTCCAGCTTTGGCCAATGTCCAAATTCTGACATATGTCTAGCAAATGTGCTAGGTATATTACAAAGTAACTATTGTTTCCTAATACACACAGTTCATTAATTATTGGCTTAAGGTATGACTTATTCAGGGTGACAGTTTCTGAGTAGACACCCTAGTGCAGGCACCATGAGAGAGTAAAGGAAAACCTTTTTTTTTTCTTTTGGAACTATATATATATATTTGTCAGAATAACAATGCATTCAAATGTTTGAAAGAAAAGACTTGTTTCAGTTGATAAAGTGATTTTTTTTTCCACTCTCAAGTAAGAATATAGGTAGAAGTCCTCAGCCTCTATGCTGAGATTTAAATTTATGCCTTATATAAAACCCAATATATTTTTAGAGCTATCTACAACATAGCAAGAACTGATTTTAAATAGCACAATTCCAGATACCAGGAAGAAAAACTCAACATTCTTAGACCTCAGCTTGTTGTACATAGCAGCCAGCCCTTGTTACAATTCAGCTTCATGCAGAATTCAGCAAACTTTTAAACTTGAATTGACAAGGTTTTTCACATTTATTTAATTTTTTCACATTTGTGCTAGTATGTACAGTGGTAACCCATACTCCTGAATGATTCCACATTAATTCATGGTTTTCTTAGACTATGTCTTTCCACCAAAACAAGTGTAGTAGGAGATAAAATATGAGAAGGCTTTCCAACAATAGCCCATAGCAATTTTTGAACTCATTTTGAAGATGCAGCCACAGGCAACAGTATTTGCAGTTACTGGAACAGGGTCCACCCATGAGGAGCAAATCTGTTCCTGTTTCAGGAGAATGCTCATCACTATGTTTCATTTATTCAGGAAGTTTTATTCTCATGTTCTCACAGGCATAGGAATTCTAATGATATTCACTTATTTCTGTAGCACGTAACTAAAAATCACTGAACACTGTTCCCGTTGGTTGAGATTGTTCTGGAAGGCACTAAAACATCAGCATTGGTTGCTACGTATTTTGAAGCATTTAAGAAGATATCAGGAATAATCTAGTCCACTGCTTCCGAGTAATAGAAACTAATGAGAAGAAATACATGAAATAGTTATTTTTATTCAGTGGCCTACATCTTGCACTGAAACACAGTTAAGAACTTTGTCCTTATGGTTACATTCATTCAGCTGTATTAGAGAGGAACTCTCACCTACCTTAGATTCCTAAATACAGCTATGGAAAGAACTACATGGTGAGACTTGCAAGAATCAGAGGGAAGTAAAGGTCTGTTGCTTATCAAGAACTCGACTTACTATCTAGTGAGAATTGTTTTAAAAGAAATCTACTGGCAGTGGAATTTTATAGGGCAGTCTTAGAAAGGTTTTACATAAACAGGCTAATGTGGTTAATAACCTCTATCACCAAAAAATGCCATTACTCTCTCATTATTACTAAAAAAAAAAAAAAAAAATCAAAATCAAAAATAAAAAAAAAGGAATCCTTAGTGCACACCACACTTGAGAGCATGGATGGAACTGCAGGACAAATGGATGGATAGTCTGATTATCCACTGATTCTCTTCATTCTGAATTTTCACTAGTTAATTCTCAACAAGAGAAATCACTGAGTCAACTGCACGCTGCAAAAGTAAAAAGAAGACTGAAGCTGCAAGTCCTTTGGGGCTTGAGTGATGATTAGACTCTGAGTTAGATTTCATCAGCTCTGGTTGTTCATAATAAGCATGAAAATAAAATGTATCATCTTGTACGTAAACATAGTCACTGTATGTCACTGTACGGATTTTTAGCTTTTCCCAATGGTCAGACTGCTGATCAAAATCCAAGGAGAGCACACTTCAAAAAGAAACAGAACTATTAAAAAAATAAAATGTACTTACAAATCAATGGATATATGACCTCATTTTTTCATTTACACATTTTTTTTTCCACCCTCCATCTTCTTGGACAATGGCAAGAATCTGAGTCTGACCTCATGGGTCATACCACTAAACGGAAACTAATTCTCACCAGATTTTCTCCAAAAGAAAAGATTTTTCCAATCAGCCAGGAGATCAAAGACATTTGTGAGAGCTGTCTTTTGCTCTTGAAAAAAAATTCAAGTCATTTTTTATGATTTCACAGAATCACAGAATCACAGAATCACCCGGGTTGGAAGGGACCCCAAGGATCATGTAGTTCCAACCCCCCTGCCTAGCAGGGCCACCAAACATACACATTCAGATCAGGTTGCCCAGGACCCCGTCCAACCTGGCCTTAAACACGTCCAAGGACCGGGCATCCACAACCTCCCTGGGCAGCCCGTTCCAGGGCCTAACCACTCTCCTAGTAAAGAACTTCCCCCTAACATCCAACCTAAATCTTCCCTCCTTCAACTTAACACCATTTCCCCTAGTCCTGCTGTTATCAGCCCTTTTGAAGAGTTTACTCCCCTCCTGGGTGTAGGTTCCCTTCAGGTATTGATAGGCTGCAATGAGGTCGCCCCGCAGCCTTCTCTTCTCCAGGCTGAACAAGCCCAACTCCCTCAGCCTGTCCTCATAGGGGAGGTGCTCCAGCCCCCTGATCATCTTAGTCGCCCTCCTCTGGACCCTTTCCAAAATCTCTATGTCTTTCTTGCACTGAGGGCTCCACACCTGGACACAGTACTCCAGATGGGGCCTCACAAGAGCCGAGTAGAGAGGGACAATCACCTCCCTGTCCCTGCTGGCCACCCCTCTCCTGATGGAGCCCAGGATCCCATTTGCCTTTCGAGCTGCCAGAGCGCACTGCTGGCTCATATTCAGTCTCTCATCCATCAGGACCCCCAGGTCCTTCTCTGCTGAGCTGCTCTCAAGGACCACTCCTCCCAGCCTGTACAGTCGCCTTCCCTTCGTCCACCAATTTGAAAAGTATTACACTGAGCTGCTGCTTATGAATCCTACTTGACTGTATAGATACTCAATCCTACTTTCAGAAACATGACAGTAAGAATCATGCCTAGTTATAAAGCAATCCATTGACACCCATCAATCAAACAAGCAGAACAACTCAGAAGTTCATATAACCCAGGAAGATGTTCTTGATTTGAGACCTAGCCTTGGATGCAGACTCCATTTCTTGCTTTTCCATAAACCACTCAAGATAATTTATTGCTACAAATCTAAAAAGTAACTGAGAGCATTATAGCACCAAACTTCTGAAGCCCAAATCTTAAAATGTCTGGGCCTGAATTCATAAGAGGAGAAAAAAGGATAAAAAAACCAGAGAAATGCTGGTTCAAAATTAGGCTGACTACATTTAAATTGTGCCTTTGAAGGCTTATAGGAAGTCCAAAATCATAGTCAATTAAAAAAAAAAAAGTTTCTAAAACAAACAAAGCAAATAGCAACAACAAACACTAACTTAAGGAAGGACATCACTTTTGTTCTTGATGTGCATATATTAAAATAAAATAGGTATGTATATATACATATATATATATATAAAAGGATACACACATATACTAGATAATATACAAAAATAAGAGTAATCTGGGAATTTGTGCCATTAGACAGGGTAACACTGAAAATGCTTGACCTTTCTGGAAAAGAGCTGGAAAAGCTGCTTGCTCTTGCCTACCTCACTCGCTGGAGCCCACACAAACACTTTGCAGCACAGCAGGAGCTGCCACGCCTTTGTTCTACATCAGCTTTGGCATTTAAATGCAGGTAGGTATGAATCTGTTTCTCTGCTTCCTGACTCCAAGGTATGGGAAAATGAGCCCCTTACATTCTCCTTAGCACAACCTACTGCTTGTACTTCTGCAGTTTATCTTATTCACAAACATCCCATGCTTTAGACTACAGGTACTAAAACCTGAGTTACCTCAAAGGAGAATGGCATGAAAGCCACCCCCCACCACCACCTCTACACTGCTTAGGATTCAAAAATGACAACAGGATGAAGCAGGAAACAAAAAGGTACCACTCAGCAGTTCATTTTCCTACTCTTGTTATATATATACATATATTTTTTAATTTAAGTTTGACTACTGAAAGTTACAAACATTTTTTGAACAAAATGCATCTTAGCATAGAAAAAACAACCAGCTACCAGATTAAACTGGGCTTGCTCATTAGCTCATTGCTACTCATTGACAGATGTTTCTCTAAGCAATTGGTTCACTTACAGAAAATCTGGAAAACACAACCTCAGCCATTTGTTTTCTCCCCCACAGCACGGATTGACAATAGACTGTTCTAAAAGCTTACAGACGTGTTTACATGTACACAGAAATCCCATAGACTAAATAAATTCAAACAGTTCAATCTGCATTTAGGTTTAAAAATGAACTGAAAAATCAATAAGGAAATTAATAAAACATTTCCAGAATTAATTTTCTCTTAAATATTAGTTCAGTTCTCTCAGTAGAACTGATGCTTTCCCTCGTGAAGATGAGCATCGTTACTGCCTTCTTAAGTGCACACTCCAAAAAACATTACGCCATTGATTGCTAAACCCAGGGCTGTTTGTGAAGGAGTGAGGTCAGTACACTGAGCTTAGTGTAATAAGTAATTGAGGATGAGTTTTGGCAACAAGTGCTATTAAAGATTAAATCCATATGAAAAATGTTCTGACATTGTTTGGAGAGATACTATACAAATAGAAGAAGTTTAGTTAAATCTAAAGCTTTTCACAAATATTGTACCAAACACTTGTGCTACAGGAATGATCCTAGAAAGAAAAGTATTTGAGTGCCCTATGTTTCAATAATTGCAGCAGAGAAATTTCATATTATAATGATCACGTTCACAAATATCTAAAGAGTCCTGAAATGTCAATTCAGAATAAAGCTAATTATCCTTCAGGCATTCCAAAACAGGAGAATTTACACTGTTAGAACAACGAGATTCTGGAGTTAATGAAAGGTGGGAAACTCACAAGACCTTACGCCCTTGGGCCACTGTAACTCAGTGTCAAGTTGTAGCTCTATTGGACTAGAGAGACAAAGCATGTAATCATAGAATCATAGAATGTCCTGGGTTGAAATGGACTGTATTGATTATCTAGTTTCAACCCCTCTGCCACAGACAGGGTCACCAACCACCAGACCAGGCTGCCCAAAGCCACATCCAACCTGGCCTTGAATGTCTTCAGGATGGGGCATCCACAACCTCCTTGGGCAACCTGTTCCAGTTCATCACCACCCTCTGTGTGAAAAACTTCCTCCTAATATCTAATCTAAACCTTCTCTGTCTTAGTGTAAAACCATTCTCCCTGGTCTTATCACTATCCACCATTGTAAACAATCATGCCCCTGCCTTTATACACTCCCTAAGACATATAAGGCATTTTCTATTTGTATTGAAACAGTCATCTGAAAAAAAAAATCTGTCTATAACTAATCTGTCCAAAGTAGTTATTCATTTAAATCTCCAATAGTGTTTATTCTGTTATACTAGGAAAAAACAAAAACAACAACAAAAGAAAAAAAAAAACACAACCAAAAACACATTGGCACTCACTTAGGCTTCAATATCAAATTTAAATAGGGGCCTTCACTAGTTCTGGTGGAGATCCTGCATGCTCGTTGCAAGACTGGGTCTGTATTTGCTAGGATATTATAGGAACCAATCTCCAAACCCAGTTTTCTTCACATAGAGCTCAGAAGAATCTCAGTGGCAAAATATTTTTTTTCTGTCAGAGTAATGAAAAACCAAATCTGCACTCTGATCTCATCGTTGATATTTTCTGAGAACAAACAATGCAGATAGGTTAGTTCTTCCCTTCTAGATGAAAAGTAGGTCTTCACTCTAACTGGACATCTTTGGAAAACACTTTTTCCCATTCATTTTCTCTGTCATTAAAATTCTGTGCTTCTCTCTGAATTTTTAATTCCTTACTCTTCTTATATAGGAAAGCTAAGTTCTATTTATTTGTTGTTTGCTTGTTTGTTTGTTTGCTACAGTTTCTTTTACTTTGCAATTCACTCAGGAGACAATCAATTCTCGCACTGCTGGGTCCAGCATAACAGCAGAACGACAGAAAAGGAAATGCATTCTCAAACCCTAGACTAGGCTTTTATTGTCTTTTAAATCAGTTTTTACTGGACGTACAAAGCTAGGTGTTCAAAGCTATAACATCTCTTGAAAACAGCAAGTTATGTTTTTCAGGGGGGAGATAGCATCCCCAGCAGTGTGAAAGCTTTATGCCTACAATACCCTCTCTAGAGAAAGGAACATTTCAGGCACAATGACAGTGAGATCTTAATGGGAAGAAGATTACACTTCCACTGGGTATTGTTAGTATAGGGCCTTCTGTGTCTGAGGATAACACAGCATTTCCAACTCCTAGATTACCTTCAGACAGGTTAGTTATTTACCACAAAAACAGTAAATTCTGTAATAAGAACAGTGTTAATCCTGAAAGTTTAGTCATAGCTATCTTTAGGCTCGTTCATAGTATGCACAGTTCACATAGAATTAAATATTTTCTCATTGAAAATAGTTAAACTTCAGTACTTCCATGCTTTGCAATAGTTAATACTCCTAAACAATTTTCACGCATTATAAGGAATAGTAAGAGTTTATCATACGCTGATGTAGAAAGCACTAATATCATTTTCACCAAGGCCATCACATACAAAGGGTTTCACTTCATCGGGTATTTTTCCACTTGGACTTCTTGGCAGCTTTATTAATATATACAAGAATCTTAGAACTAATTCCCTTCATAGGAAGGCTTAATTAGAGGATGCAGTCGTCGCATGCATCCGGGGGGATTATGTGAACCAAGAACCTCTGGGGCAGAACGCACAATCTACACACTGAGAAAGACCCAATTACCCCTATGCACACCTATACAAAGAAAAGCCCTGTTATTCTGACTGTAAAATGTAGCTGATTATATGAATGAATTATCAGTACAAATTTTACTTCTTACACAGAGATTTAATGAGCTATAAAAAAACATGAGAGATCTTGGAAAAAGATTGCAGTTTCTAGTTCTGTGATATTGCTGAACTCTGATGACAGGCTGGCTGAAAGATGAGGGCAGTGCCTCTGTTCTGAATTTTTAGTACTGCTGCCACCAGACACATGCTACAGATTTAATGTGTCATGTTATTTGAAACTACGTACACATGCAGACACACAGAAAATGAGAAGTGCAATTCTGGTGTAAAGCTGTACATGTCAACAAATAGTACTTGCAATCACAAGCTCTCACCCTTCCAAAACTCCCTTTGAAAATTCTACAAGCGCATGGAATTATTTTGATAGCACTTCATCTGTGACAACAATACAAAATATGCTCATTTCTCATAAAAAGAGAAAATAAAACATGTCTCACTATTTATCTTTTTTTGAATTAATATTACTTAACAGAGACTAGAATACAGACATGAAATGAAAAGTGATCTATACCAATTCTACGTCAGCTGTTTCAAGACTTCATAAAGGATCAATGACCATCCACCAGGATTTCTGCTGAAACAATAAGGCTGAAAATCTCACAACTGCATACTTTCAATTTCCACAGATATTTCACATATTCTTCATTCCAAATCCAAATACCATCCTAACAATTCCCTTGAAAGACCAGACTGCAGCCAGTATCAGCTAACATACACAATCTAAAATCATGACATTCTGCCCGAGTACTAAATTAGCAGCAGCAATCCCTATCAGACTACTTCACATCAAATCTCAACTCCCTTCTCTATCCCACCATTCTCAAATAAAAAACCTGCAAATAGCAATCAAAAGAAAACCATTAAATATCAAATCCAGTGATATTATTAATGCTATTTCGTATTACCATAATTTCCTTCACCACATATATTATCTCATTACTGCCCAATGGTCAAATAATGCTCAGAGTTACTCTATAAATATATAATTGCACGCAGTTTTTCAGGTGTAGTGTTGTTTTGCCTTTTGTTTGTTTTTTTGTTTGTCTTATTGAGTTACTTACAGATCATTTGTATAAACCATAAGAAGAATTTTAAGACCATTGTTCACAGCACAGGCTTGTAGGATGATAGTTATTAGGTTGAACATGAATACAGCTGTGTACCTATACACCATGTTTCCACTAACCACTCACTGAAAAAATACATTACCAGAGACAACTTTACTTCAATAGTGGTAGCTGTCCAGCATCTTAATAACACTCTATTGGAGAATAAATTTAAATGTCCTGAGGAAAATGTGGTCCTCAGACACAATATCATCACTCAGACAACAGGATCTGGGAACAGGTGATATAATTCACCCTGCAAATGTGGGTTCAGTTCTTTCATAAAAGACGTTGGGTTTAGAAAAGAGGTTGAATCGAGTGCATTATGATAAAAGGAAGGGAAGAGGAGGGGAAGGGAGGGGAGGAGGGAAGGGAAGGGTCATTTAAAGCAAATGGAGGAGAAAGAGGAGACTTGCTTCTGCTTCAAGCCAACCAGCTTCATTCCCAAATAGGTCGCTGCTGTGAAGAAAGTGTATGATCTCAAAACATGCTTCATTCAGAGTACTAGAGAACTCTAATTCTTCAGTACTGCATCTATTCAAGAATATTTATAGGCTCCCTCTACATGCTTATCCTCCCCTCTTTTTCAGTAAAAAATACATTTCTCCAAGGTTGACTAACTGGAAAGGGAAACACAGACATCGCTATTGGTAACTACAGCTACACTAGACTGCCAGCCTTGTGGGTTTGCATCCTTTCCAGGGTTCTAGGCTTTACAAGTGAGACACTGAAACTGAAGAAAAAGATAGGGACATTTACCATTTTACTTCAAACGTTTTCCAAAACATTATCCAAGGGATTGATAACTAAATTCATTGTGGAAGTTAAAGCAGAAATGAAAGTGAAAATTAGAAATGGAAGGTAGTTAGAGCTCTGGGTGACATATTCTCACCATAAATCTAAAGGAAGTCTGAGTCCACGTGCTGCGTATAATTCCCTAAAGCTGGGAATTATAGAACTCTAAGGAGGAAAGTAGGACTGCCCCTTCTCATCACGCGCTGCTTCCACAGGGAAAACTCTTTGCTCTCCTGCTTAGCTAAGACAACTTGTTGACCAATAACAAATACTCTAAACTAAAACTAAAGCTAAAACATACATGTAGGGTATACTACCACAACTATTATCTTTGGAATATGCTTAACTTTTATGCATAAAACCATGAGAGGCAAATTATCAGTGATATGAAAAACATTTGGACTATACTTGGGCATAACCAAGAGAGAAAATGTACCTTCTTCTGTCAAAACTCATGTTACAGTAAAGCATTGAACCAGGTGTAAAAATAAGTAAATGTATACATTATTGCTTGTGGGGCTATTTATTAATGTTTACAAGAATTTCCCAGTCCAATATCTTCCACAGCAAAAATTCAACAGCCACCTCCATTTTGGGGGGGTAAGTGATAGGAATATAAGGGAAGAATCAGACCTTTGTGAATGCCCTATCTCCGAAGAGCTTGAAAATTGCTTTTTCTACGACGAATCAAGAATATAAAAATCTTTTATAGACAAAGTGGAAAAAAACAGAATCAAAAGCCAAATTTTTTTACTGAAAACTGATGTACAAAGCAGTAGGTGAAATAATGTTCGAAAGTACACTGAAACCAGAAGCTATTCTGCTTGCTCAGAGACAATATGGACGTATGACAAATGTCTGCACTAGCAGTGCAAGATCACTGATGATGGGCACAGCAGAGCAAACACAAGCAACCAGTTGTTCATCCTGGACAGGAGCACATGGATACTAAAGTCCTTCCAAAGAGATTTCTTCATTCTGGTATCTAAACTTATCATCTTTCTTCCCTGACATTGTGTTTTGATGAATATATATAGATGAAAACATTTCAAAATCAGGCAAACTGCTTATGTTACCTATTAATGAACACGGGGATTAGGGGGGGAGAAAGGGGGGAGGGGGATGGAAATCACTGACTAGGCATTTTTACAGTCAATGTTATAAATGACACTTCTGACATTCAGTACATTCAATAGAGCTAACTCTCCCAATGTGCATAAAAAGTAAGAAAATCCAACAAAACTCCAGCAATCTTTTCAAACGTAGATTTAACCTGACAGTAATCTTATAAAAAGGTTGGTAATTTCAGAGTTTTCTACCTAGACCCAAAAAGAAATAACATCAAATTGGGAATAGCAGCACTGATGCATGGTTAAGCAAGAAGATTTTTCAAGCTTTTTAAAAAATAATTTTGCAGCAAATTGAATGCATAATACATTATAATTTTTTTTTTTTTAAATAACATTAGCGAATGTTTGATTGCTAAGAAACAGTTTTCATTAAAAAAAAATGGGAAAGTAATTCAAGTTAGTTATTTTGGCAATTTACAGAATGTGTTATTTCATTAATTTAAAAAAAAATCATTAATGCAAGAATGTCAATATATCAGATCTTAATAATGTAGCATGCCAACTTCTTTTGATTCACTGAGAGCTTTCAGTTTAATTTTTGCTTTCAAACAGCATCATTTTGGAAAGATTTATAGCTCTTTAATTTTTGCCTGAAATACATTCCCAGATCTCAGTAGAAGTATTCGTGCCATTAAATGTAGAGCACATGCATATATCTTTTGCAGGACTAGGATCCGATTCTCAAAATAAGATCCAAATTCAAGTACTAAGTCAATATTCCAGCAGAGAGAAAAAGGATGCCAATTGCCTGTATGGGTCATTCTGATTTGAGAATGTACTCTCAGGAAGAAAGAGGGGAGAACCTTCTCTTTAACAAAGTGTCTAGGGAAATTTTTTAAGAGAAGATATATTCTCGGTAAGGATTGGCAAACTGAATTTGTGGAAAAATTGAAAATCATATGTCAGAAAATGTTTGACTTTTTTAAAGCAATTCATATTGTCACCTCACCTCCTGAAAAAACATACATCATTCTGTTGTTTTGTTAATTTTTGTGGAGATAGGCACATTGTTAATTGAAAGTGCAGAGAAAACAATAAAGGCAAATGCTGTACTGAAAGCAAAAAAATGAAGGAACCTGATTCCTTGAGGTTCAAAATCCTAAGTAGGACGAAGGAAAAAAAGACAGAATTATTTTTCTTTGGAGCCATAAACTTCCCTAACTTAGCTTTGGTAATTTAGAACTTATATATCTATTGCTGAGGTACAGATCTTTATTCAAAGACCTAACTTTAGGTGCCTGTCGTTCCTTTACAATAACTACAGATATAGTCAGCATATCCAACAGGGGCAGGAAGCATCACTGCACCATAATCAGTCATGCATGCTGGTCAGCTGAATAGCTGTCTCTGATCCACCTACATACCTTCATTGACTGTAAGAGGCCCGTAGACACCATCTCCAGGCACAGTAGCATCCTCTTGGATCTGAGTCACATTCCTCATCAGTTTCACTTCAAGATTCTACTCTAAACCTCTCAAGGAAAGTTCATCAGAAATAGGATGAACTGTAATGTGAGGGTATCTTTTTTGCTCCAAGAACATCAAGGCAGTGCTTGCTGACTGACTGTGGAACAGACATACTGAATGAGACGCATCAGATAGTAGAAACAGTGCTATTAGAGCACTGCTAACAGAGCAGCTAGATAGATCTCACTGCATGTCCCAAACGGATGGTCTTTGGAAGGAGTCTGTGCTTTTGAGATGCTATTCTAAACCAGTTTTCCTTCTGAGACCCAATGTAACTTGACAAGAAGAGCAATGGATGTGCAAGCTTAGCTCACTTTTGTGACCACAGGTACCCAAAATAACTCAGAAGTAAAAACAGAAAACCGACGGAAGTTAACCACCAGAACTGTTTTTTCTGCTTACAGAACATGAAGACATGAGAATATGAAAACATGAAAACATGAAGATACAAGGGAGTGACCTGTTTTCTCTGTCAGTGAGTAACTGTCATCAAATGTCATTTACTCAGAAAGGCAGAATAAGCCTCAGCACTTTAGTAATAGTACAGTATCAGTGACAACTTGAAGGTGCAAAAGCAATGGCCACTGCATATTCTATGAAGAAATATAGATCTTGTCCTAAAAGACCGATCAAGTTTAGCATGCACCTCCAAAAGAGAGCAGTGAAGGTACAAGCAGCTTAATGCCAAATCCCTAGTAACTTGGGGAAAGGTGACATTGGCAGAGGTATTTCAGTAGTGGGTTAAAGCAGTGTGCAGTATACTGTTGTTCAAGCTGAAGAACTTTAACAGAACTTCACTGAAACTCCTAAGCTCCTTCTATTATGAGGACTCCATTAGGACTGCTACATGGTTTCTTGGGAAAGGTTTATGGCCCTGTTGGGAATGAAATGGGGTCATGGGATATAAGCGAGGCAGGGAAGGGTCTCAGGAGTGGCTGAATAGGACAGAAAGACCTGTTGCTACCCTAAGGGTCCTGAAAAAGCATTTTTGTCAAGGAAGTTCATCACATTCTGGTATGATATAGTCCTATTTTCACTTCTGAAATCAGTGGACATTGCAGTTCAAGGAGACACTGCTGCATAGGGAATCTGTCTCTGTCTCTATGGAACAGCTCATCACATACTCTCATCACCATATCTGTGTGTGAAAAGTGAGCCTTCCTAATGAATTATGGCCAAAAAGAAAGGGACACAAATCAAACTGAATGGGTGTGGGCAGATCCTGTAGTTAAGTCAGCTTAAAAATTTATGGTATGCCATTTTAACAAAATACTGTATCTCCTATGGAAAGAAAAATCTTTCAAAGAAAGCAGTACCTGCAGAGTTTCTGCAGCCACCAGTGCCAGAAGCATATTTCAACAGCCTGAAACCTTGCACTGCTGTATTATGAATTCATAGTGTGATACTTTGGGGAGAGCTGAAACAAACAAAATATTTAGGTTCCATGTCTAAAGAGAACTTTTGAAGTCACCACAGTTTACTATTCTACACTAGTTAATAAACTAGCAGTTCTATAAATGATCAACCAGTGCAGTTGGTAACTTGGAATATATTTAGTAAAGATGAGGGTATATCTATCCTCTGTACATCTGGCTCCACTGAACCCTTAGGAATTTTATGTTTGGATCCTGTAGCACAGAATTTCACTGGATATTGTTTGTTCATACAGATATTGAATTCCTGACTTTGAACTTTTATTTCTGTGTTGGCTCAAGTATTTTTCAAATGCACAAAAAAATTCAAACCATAAGTACACACTCATTATATACATTGTTCTTGGTACTGAAGGCATCTACAGCAGTGCAAACTAAAGCAGTGCAACTCGAATTTCTAGCAATGTGGGGAGTTATATTATTTCAAACTTGAGTAAAAAAATCATAAAAATGCATGCCTTTGGTATAGTTAAAATGCAATCTGGTGTCCTGAAATCTCCTAATTAGAACATAAATGATTATTTTTTTCTATTAGTCTTATTTGAAAAATGTAATTTCCTTACAACTACCAGAAGGTAGAAAACTCATATTACAATAGCATAATCAGCAGACTCTGCCAGTTTGAAATCTTACAGAAAATATTGTAGGCTTATACATAGGTGACTTGAGGGGGTTCAGTTGTTAGAGTACACAAACATCAAGTCAAGCTGTATACAAATGCAGCTCTACCATAGAATGATCCAAGAAGAATTTTAATAAAACCTGCACTAACTGTAATAAAAATCATCACTGTAACTGTTACATGGCAAGTTAGTGCCGCATAGTTGGCAGCAATTTGTTAATCCAAAGTGGTCAAACTATTATGAATTATGTGGCTGTACTTACTTCATGTAATCACTACTGAATAATTATTATTTCATAAATGATAGTTAAGATGGAAAAAGCGGCCTCTCCCACACAAAATCTTCAAATGCCTAGGTCACTACAGAATATTTCTGACAGGGAGCAATCACATTTCATATAACTTTTATTACAAAATGTTTGCAAAGAAAAGTGCTTTGAAAATGATGGTGCCAAGTACTACTAGGCAAGACAAAATCACAAAAATGGCAATGCCAAATACTATCAAGTAAGGCAAAATTACAAAAATTACAGGTGAGAGAAAAAGCTTTCAAAAATCTTCTAAATGTCACTATTATCTCAATTGAGAGAAGGAATGCATCTACTCAGATGCATAAAAGGTCCTAAATACAATTGCTATAATATATATATAAATAAATAACAAAGATGCCTGATGGATGCTTTTACTATGTCCTTGAATAATCACTCAATGCAAAAGATTTATCTGCTGTACATGGATAAAGACTACTACCTCTAACACATTCTAAGAATCTGAAATAGTAAAAGCAGAGCTGAATTTGGGACTCCAACCCTCACATATACCAGAAAGACTTTGGACAGATTGAGAGATCTTAATTAGAGCAATACCCAGAATATTTAATCTGAACCACAGGCAGTCCTGTTTTGTGATATAGTTCTCTTTCTGTCATTTGCAGCAGAGTGGCAGTTCTGATTTTTGTCGTCTATTTGTAGTGCTGGTAGCAATGCAAACAAGCTGGGAAAAGCCAGATCTCCTTAGCTACATCTGAGCTGTAGGGCACTCTCAGGGAACAACTAGTGTTCCACTCTCCCACTGCCCTTCTCCAACAGCCTTCTTATCCAGCATCCCAGCCTGCTTTATAGTGGAGGAAAGAGAGGGAGGACAGAAGACAGAAAGTGGAGAGAGTAAGCATCCTCTTTGCATCTCCACTGTGTTTCTGGGGTGCACCTGGGATGCACCCCTTGGAACTCAGAGTTCTCACAGTTTAGATGGACACCTGCTCAGAATATCAGCTGTCCCATGATCCTTCATAAATGCATGTGTCCCTTTCAATGGAGTCCCTTTCAAACATCGTGTACCAGCGAGGGCATAGACTGGCACATGACAAGGTTACAGAATTTAGCCCTGTGGGCAGTTCAATATTCTTACTGTTCTCTGTATCACAGCAGCAGTACTGACAGTGATGGTGTTGGATCTCTTGCACTGCACTGCATGCAGATACACAAGATGGCAGCTTTCCACCCAGGAAGATTTTGTGTTCTAAATATAGATGAGATCCCATTTATAAATAGCAAGAGAATAATGTGGCTAAATAGCCTCCTTTGCCAGCGTCATAATGATTCAAAATTGCATCAATGGAAACAGAGAAAATTATCAGCGTTGCCTTAAACCTTTGTATGTTATGTTGGAGAACTTGTCAATACGACTCTGTTCCTAGCAGTTTTATTCCTGTAGCTAGTTGGAAAGAAAGCAAAATAAAGCATTCCCAAAGAAAAATCATATGAAATAGAAAGGTTGTGAGGATTAAGATAAAAAGTTTAACATTGAAGGTACTGCTTATGTAACCACTGAGATGATGATCTTAGAGGTCTTTTCCAGCCTTTATGATTCTATGATTTATGAAAAGAGAAGAGAAGAGAAGAGAAGAGAAGAGAAGAGAAGAGAAGAGAAGAGAAGAGAAGAGAAGAGAAGAGAAGAGAAGAGAAGAGAAGAGAAGAGAAGAGAAGAAAGGAAAAGAAAGGAAAAGAAAGGAAAAGAAAAGAAAGGAAAAGAGAAGAAAGGAAAAGAAAGGAAAAGAAAAGAAAGGAAAAGAAAAGAAAAGAAAGGAAAAGAAAAGAAAGGAAAAGAAAGGAAAAGAAAAGAAAGGAAAAGAAAGGAAAAGAAAGGAAAAGAAAGGAAAGGAAAAGAAAAGAAAAGAAAAGAAAAGAAAAGAAAAGAAAAGAAAAGAAAAGGACAAAACTTTCATATTTTCTAAGTGGAACTCCCCTACAGATTCCTTTTCCTTAATGGCTGGATACAGATTGGTATACAACCTCATTTCAACAAGTTGTTCAATAGAAACTGCTGGTCTCCATTATATTGCATAATCTTACACAAGCATAGTTAAATGCCACGTAAATAACAACTCCAAGCAAATTTCACCAGATGGTTTTTTCAAAGACATGTGTAGGCATCCAGAAAGCCCACAAAGATAGCATTCATAATGGGCATAGTTACTAAGCATACCTCTAGAAGCAGTATAAATATGAACAGCAATGCAGAGAAACAGCTAAAAAAGGAATAGATCTGATTTATCATTGTGCCACTTGAGTTCCATGTGACTTTAATTCCAGCAGTTTTCCCAGAAACCATTCCAATTGAGTTCTGGTGGACAGAGAGCAGTTTTAGGCAGAGTTCTAGAAATGAATCAGATCCTCTATCAACTGCTATTATAGATTTCTCCCTGTCTAAAAGGAAATATGTCCCTGTCCAAGAGAAAATATGAGACATTTTTTAGACTAACTGCAAAATCTCATCTTCCTAGTGATCACCGCAAATTAAAAAGAAGAGTAAGATGTTTTCGGGGCCAAAAGAAAGTGGAAAATGTTGGTTTCATTATTAAAGTTGTGATGTGGGGTACACATCTAGGGAAATAAAGCATAACCTTGCAAAGCAAATGTGTGCAGATACTCTGAGAGCATGACAGCTGATGGTGGATGATGCTACAGCCCCCATCAGGAAGCTCTGCATTCCATTAAAATAACAAAATCCCAACCCAGTATGACTTGCAGGTTGTCTGGAAGCTGTGACAGGCTCAGGCTTGCTATGGAGGCTGAAGCAGAGACATGCCATTCCCAGAAAGCACCTTGCACTCTCCTTAGTCCCTTTGCAAAAGTAGAATATCTTCTTGTTCTAAGGAGCTCTTTGTCTCTCCTAAGACCTTATTGTTCTTTTTATTATAATTATTTTTTTATTTACCATGTTCAGTAGTTGTCTAGACGTTCGTGAAGAATGTATGATAGCTCATTTCAACTGCACTGAAATAAAAATTCTCATTTCTAATGCATGCTGATAAACACAGGTTTTTGTTGAAATGAAGTAATGTACATTACTTTTAATGTAATTAAATTAACAGCATTTAAACTTAGCAAATATCATACAAGAGTCTTTGTAAGGGAATTACTGACTTGACACTAAAGAAAATTATTAACCTTATATTTAGAGATTCTGGAAGCAAACCACAGTCAGACAAAGTAAAATAGAAAAGGAAATAAATAGTATTGTTAATTCATGCAAAAGCACAGAGTTCTCTCTGTAAGTGCGATTGAAATGATTTTCTAAGAGAATTTCTTTTTTTCTTTGTAACAGCATAAAATATTTCTAATGAAATTAGCAAACATCATCAAGACTTGTACCATAAAAATCAGTTTTAGAGAAAAGAAATGGATGTCATTAAGATTTTCAATATTTACTCAGAGAAGCGCTAAGGGAAAAAAACAGTGTGCACTTGCTTGTAATATATTACAGTATCGCAAGAGAAAAAAATTTTCTTCTGAGAGCCTGTCTTCTATTACGCTTTAGTCCCCCGGATAATAAGCTGGTATAAATTGCATTTTTAACTTGCTCTGAAAATAAAAATATCTCCCAGTTCTATTTTTTTTCTACAGAATTATGGCCTGTGCACATTTGCCTTATTGGCAAAAAGCTGTTCTCCTGGTTCATCCACGCCATAATCTAAAAAAATAAAAATAGATGCATGGATGAGCATACAATACATCATTATTTTTGGTCAGGGTTTATTTTTGTTTTTGTTCGCTTTGTTTTTTCCCCACTGATTAGCTTGAACTTACAAACCAAGACAGGAAATAAATAAAAATACTGAAGATATGCTTTCTGCACTGGAACAAATAGTACCATGGAAATCCCATGAGAAATGCATGGAAAAACCAATTTCTTTTTATTTTGTGTCATGACAATGTAATTCTGAGAAACTGAAAGGAATAAGAGTTTCAACCTTGGACAGCAGTGAGAACTGTTACATGGCATTGAGGTCCTGGGTGATTAGGTACATTTTAGAAGGTCTTGCATCTTGTTTGCCAAAGTGTTGCTAATATTTGACATTCCTAGTGGAAAAACTATATGTGATATTAAAGCCACTATCTAGTTTATAAATATTGTGCATGTGCAAGAAAGGAAAAGAAATGCAAAATTAAAAACAATAACCTGTTACCATTGGTCACTGAAAGAAACAACAGGCCACAGCTGTTTTCTCTTTTCTAAAAACAGGATAATTGTTAACTTCTTAATCAACAACTCAAGTGCTTAACATATAGTAGATAGCATTAGGAATTTTTATAGCAGGGATTACATAAATGAACTCCTTAACTTCATATATGGGCTGAAAATGTATAAGATTAAGTAGTGGTAGAGTTGACCTGCATTCTGATCAGTTACTGGTAATTGAGATATCCAATTAGCATTCAACAAGATACAGCTGTGTCAGTGGCTAATGTAAGTGTACTCAGTGAATATTTTACAAAGCTGTCACAGGGAAAAAAATATTGAGAGAGATCTCTGATAATCTCAAAGGAAATGGACTTCTGACCACAGAGAAGAGAAATGAGACTCAGAAGAAGAGAGATGTAATATAATCACAGCCCTGCTGAAAAAAGCTTGGGAATACTGGAGGATGGCAAGCTGGACATGAGCAAGAAATGTGTCCTCACAGCACAGCAAGCCAACCATATCCTGGGCTGCATCAAAAGCAGCGTGGCCATCAGGGTGAGGGAGGTGATCCTACCCCTTTGTTCTGTGCTGGCAAGACTTCAGCTGGAGTACTGCATCTACCTGTGGACTCCTCAGTACAGGAGAGACTTGGAGCTGTAGGAGTGAATCCAGAGAAGGACCATTAAAATGATCTAAGGGATGGAACACCTCCCCTGTGAAAATGGGCTGAGAGAACTGGGACTTGTTCAGCCTGGAGAAGAGAAGGCTTTGGGGAAACCTACTAGTGGACTGTCAGTAGTATCTAAAGAAGGGCTAAGAAAGAAGGGGTCTATTAACAGGAGCTTTTGTGATAAAACAAGGGGAGATTATTCCAAAATAGAGAGGGGAGATTTAGATTGGATATAAGGAAGAAGCTTTTAACAATGAGGGTGGTGAAGCACTGGAATAGGTTGCCCAGAGAGGAAGTGGATGCTCTTTCCTTGGAGACATTCAGGGTCAGGCTGGAAGGTTCTCTGAGCAACCTGATCTAGCTGTAGGTGTCCCTGTTCATTGCAGAGGAATTGGACTAGATGACAGAGGTGCCTTCCAATCCAAATGGATCTGTGACTCTACAAACACCCTTACTTCTTCTTTTTTTTTAAATAGCAGTAAGAATATTTTTTCAGGATTTTTTTAGTTTACAGTTCCCTCATTTATTGAAATAAATAAATAAATTGAAAGTTGAATATTGAAATAAATGCTTTTTTCTTTCTCCCATTCTGTACTCTGTTTTCTCCTTTGCTCAGGGATGTCTACTCATTTTAACGTTTGCCACTGAGAGTTTGAGGGTGCCTTATAAATGTCTTGAATGAACAGTCACACAAAAAAATTGCTATTCATGCAAAGAAACATAAAAGGAAAAATAAATAACAAAAAAAAAATGAAGTAGGGAAAAATAAATTATGGGATTAAAGGTTATTTTCTTAAAAAAAAAGGGAAAATATAAAATAAATTATTAGAGGGTTCAAGTCATAGTATTTCTAATGATCAAAGCCAGCAATGGCAGCATGATCAATGATCAAAGTTTCACAAGGTATTTAATTTGACATGCAGCTTTACTTTTTCTTTTTTTGAAGTCATAGCATATGTTATCTGTGTAAGTGCATATTCTCATTGAAAAATATATATATATATTCACGTAATGGTTAAACTACAATCCATTTTTAAGCAGTTTTTATGTTTAATTTGAATGTGCTCAAGATAAAAACAAAATCTAGACAAAAAAAAAAAAAAAAAAACACCAAAATCTAGACAAAAAACCCCAAAATCTATTATTTTTGTCTTATTGTTTATGTCAGCATTCAGTGGTGGTTGAATGACCTCACAACTACTATTTTGCAAAACATAATATTCTAAATGGTGCATAGCTCCATACCTAACCTTATCTTGCAGTAGATGCAAAGAAAGAGATTCTTTACTAACATTTTGTTGTTCTCAGAGAAACACTGAATTTGCAATAATACAATGAGATAAGACATATTAATCAAAGATACCAAGTATTCTTCAAAGCAAAACCTATAAGCTCAATTTATTATCATTCTAATATACACATAATTTATAAAGTACAATGATTTTTTTTTCAACAAGGATGATGACTAATATTTGCAAACCTAAAGCTGACTCATCATATGCAGCTTTATTGACAACTCAGTGTTATTTTCTTTGTACTAAGAGCACAAACATTACCAAATGAAAGTGCAGAATGTTAAGAAGGAACAGTTTGTATGCTTTCCACTTTCAGATGATTTGAGCCCTCTATTTAGTCTTTTTGAAGTACACATTTTTGTCCTCCAGTCCAGTTCAAGAAATATTATAATCCATTCAACGCTCACAAAAGAGTTAAAGCAGAGAATCAAGTTCATGTTTCTCATCTACTGTCAACACAGCCTATGCCCTTGTACTGGCAAGTTTATATCTAAAAATGAGATGGGTCAGGGCTAAGGGTTTGTTATATAACAAAGCTGAACACATATGCCTTTTTCTTTGAAAGCAACACTTTTTAGAATTTTTTTTTCCTGTGATTGAAATATGAAAATTAATGGGCTGCTGGCTACCAAAACCAGGAAACATATACCCCTTACTTTCTGTAATGGTTTGGTGGTGGTGGCTTGTGTGTGTGTGTTTGTTTTTTGTTATTTATTAGCTGGTTTTTGTTTGTTTGTTTATTTGTTTGTTTGTTTGCTTTGGGGGTAGTGGGGGAGAGAAGCAGGAGAAAATATAGTTTTGGTTTTTGATACCTGAAGTTCATGCATTTCTGCTAATGAGGTTTCTGCTCGTTTGTTGGTTCCTTTTTTCAAGCTTAAAAGAAAGGAATAATATGGTCAACATTAATAGCAGATTTCATTTTTCAGTGCAACACATTCAATCTTGACTGCTTGCACTCTTCTGCATTACTGGCTTTTATTCTTTGGTAGTCACATAAAGAAAACATCTTTTGTTCTCAGTATGAGAAAAGTATGAGGTATCTAGGAATAAAATCCTCTCTTCTCAATCTCAATATTTATTTGTGTTTAAGCATCTTGTTAAAAGTGTATAGATTGACTAGAAGGAGAAAAAACTCAGTCATGTTGCTAGACACATGTAATTATTCATATGATAAATCCTAAAAATTTTCAAAGCCATCTTCATTGTGAATCCATTAGTATAATCCTTTTATAGAACAGAAGCCACCTGTAGATCTGAAGGAAAACAAGATTCATAGAGGAGGAATTGAGAGAAAAATGTAATCTCTCATACTGTTTGTGATACATCTAGATACCTAGTCACAGGCACCTTAGCCTTATAAAGGAAGAAAAAGGCATTCTACTCTGGACAAGGCCAGAAAGGAGCACAGACTCCACAGGGAATAAGCTGTGTGTATCAGTGTGCTTCCCTCTGCGCCCAGCATTCACTTTCAGCTTGGCTGTTATGCCCATGGCCTTGCTCACGAGCAGAATGAGATACACACTTTGCTCAGGACTGACAAAAATCAAAGTATCACCAAGACAGATTATGACCACACTACTGTCTCAAACTGGGTGCTCAAGGAACTAATTGCAGACAGCTGGTTGAACAAGTGCCAATTGGGCATGCTCTAAATGCTATGACTATGAGTTAATGAAATAACCCTATAAACAGGACCTGCACAAGCTGATTGCATGACAGGATCTCCACTTAAGCAGAGACACTTATAAGTTACACCTGAACAGAGATCTCTTGTGGCTTGATGTCAAGACACCTTGCTGATACAGATACTTGGTACGTGACCAGTAGTTTTAAGCTTTGGTATCTTTGTTAAGATTATATCTTAGATGTGCATATTTAATCTATAAAATGCAATCAAGTCTAGGACAAAGAGTGGATTGACCCACATCTACTTCTTACCTCTCTGTCTCAAGGAGTTTAGAAAGCAGTGAAGTACGTTTTGAACCTCGTGATTCAATGGGAGGGCTTTCTGGATAACAATGTATGCTGTGAATAATCCACTGTACTTCACCATCTGTGATCTTGCTGTTTTATTTATGATTAAGCTTTGTTAAAACACTATATTCTATAAATACATTCTTGCTCCTCCCTGATGAATGTAGATTTTATCTGCAACACTGACAGTTTTTCTACAGCCGCAGTCTCTTTTCTTTCTTTTAAAAGTGAGAGACTGTCAGAGGCTGTCTTTTGAACATTCTTGTTATACCATTTTTCCAACAGTGCTACATAATTCTTGATACTAGGAGTTTTGAACAACAAACCTCATAGATTAACCAGTACTAAGAGTGAATTATATTAACTTCACTAAATGCTACTGCTTCACACCCATTTGCGTTACTGAAAAGTTTTTATTCTATCCATTTAAACTCTGAAGCTTGTTTTAATAATGATATCTGAGTTATCTGCTTTATACCAACTTCCCTATTCATTTGGACATCCTAAATCAAATGGGGCTAACTGGCAGACTTTGGCCACCATAAAACAGAATGCTCTGGTAAATTCAATCAGGTGTTTCAGTTTCTTTTTCCCACAGGCCATTAAGACTCCTGGGGATCCTACAAGACAAACCTGTAATAATCTCAATGAGTTACAACCAATATTCCAGGTGCAAGTGGGAAGGTATGGAATAATCTGAGACTTCCAGAATTACATACTTTTTATCAACAAGAAAAAAGATATAAAAGTCAACCCATTTAACTGATCAAAACATGACTAAATAAACTAGAACACAGGAAGTTCAATATGAAAAAGGGAAAAATCTTACTTGCTTTAAAATTACAGAGCACTGGAATAGGCTGCCCAGAGAGGCAGTGGAGTCTCCTTCTCTGGAGATATTCAAAACTAATCTGGATGCTGTCCTGTAAATCCTATTGTGGGCACTTGCTATGGTAGAGAGATTGGACTAGATGATCTCCAAAGGTCCCTTCCAACCCCTATTCCATGATTCTGTGTAAATGCAGCATATATTCCCTGTCTAATCTGGCAGTTATAACAAGAGTACAGGAAACAAAGGCTTAAAATTTCAAGCCTATTAGGAACATCTGAAAACCAGCACACTACAAATAATAGTTGCTTAGAGAAAGCTAAATGTGTTTGTGACAGCAAGTAATAAAAACATAGACAAGAAAAACACAATTAAATTTAATGTTCCATCACCAATACTCATGACCAGGCCCTTTGTTGGGCTCGTTATGGGACAATTGATGAAGAGACAAACCCACTACAGATTCACTGGAAAAGACATTCTCACTGCAAAACAAAGAAAACTCAAGGGGTTACTTCGGGACCTTTTTACTTGTTGCAGATTCCATTATCAAGCTGTTTTGTTTGTTGTTTTGTTTTTTTTTTTTCCTCCTAAGGGAAGCCTGTAACTTGTATAATGTTACTTCTTAACGATTTCAGTGACTTGACAGACTTGTTCACCTCCTGAGGATTCAAGTGAGAAATGCAATTGTAATCCTCTTGATACAGCTGAAAGAGTATCCATGAACCACTTCAGTTACACTGAACTTTTTCAAGAAGTATAGAAAGTACTGGTCATTGTGGCTGACCATGACTTTCTGCTGCAGAAAACAACTGCCAAGGGCTCTCAAAAGCTTAGCAGATTAGTGGAACTAAATGCTTTGCAATATGAGTAGGTTGCAAAGCTGCTGCAAAACTAAAGCACCCCCACGAAACAAAATTTTGCTGTAACATGATATAGTTGTATACATGCAACTATGTCTACAAAGTAAATTGTACAAAACAAAGCTCATTCAGACTAGATAAAGCATGATTTCCCGTGAAACTGGACTTGGTAAAGAAGAACATTGACATTAAAAAGTATAGAGAAAGCACAGTGACACCACTGGAGAGAAGAGTCCACCTACCATGTGAATATCCAGGCAAGGACTGATTTCCCTTTGATTGGCTTCTCCCTGCAAGTTTGCGTATGTTAATACACATTTTGATGTTCCCAAGTATTGCCAAGCACAACACTTTTATTATCGGTCTTTTCCAGCTTTGATTAGAAACAAAGTCAGCTCTGTTCTCTTGTGAAAGCAGAACAGGCGTTGTTTTATTGCGTGTAACAGATTGATGGGGAATGCAAGCAGCTCAACAAGCCAATGCTATAAGAGCAAGAATGTGAGAGTCTGAGTGGAGCAGAAATAGAAATTGTATCGTCATAAACAGTGAACAAGAGTGCTCGAATACAAGGATGGCAAAAAGGTCATAACCTGTGTATCCCAAAGCATGACATGGGAGGGGTTTTCAAGCCCAATGGACAGTACTGTTGGCCATTGAAGGAGGGCTACAAGACCTACTTTGGGAAGAGCATGGACAGAAAAACAAACAAACAACTAAACAAACAGAATCCTGATCCCTGGACATCTGAGGCCTTAAAAAGTCTTTTAAGTAAAATTAATGATGTTTTAAAGGGATTGGAAAGAGTGGATTGCTTATGAGAAAGGAGGAGTTAATGGGGAGGGCAGTCTGGGCTAGAAGAATGTTGGACAGCAGGCAGTAGCACATGAGAGCACGTGAAGATAAGAGCAGTGCATTAGGGGAAGACAACAAGTGCTGTAGAGGGTTCACTAGCAGGAACAAGGCCGAGGAATGTAAGTTGATTGCAGAAGGGAAAAACAGCTGTAGCTATGAGGGGATGATGTGGGTGGAAGAAGAGTGAGAAATTTCAGATGTAAAGCAACAAGAGAGCAAAAAGAGCCAAATATAAGTTTGATCAAGCTAGGGCAGATATAACAGTTGTGTTGGAGAAAACACAGAAGGGGAGTCAGGAGGCTGAGAAGCAGGACTTCTACAGAAAGATAACTGAGATGTTAAACAGAACTGACTGTGGTACAAATAATATGACAGCTAGCAAAATGGGATCCTGAGGACTGACACAGGGACATAGGGATGATCGAGTTCAACTGAGCCTACTCCTTGTGAAAGTAAGTTGTCCTCAGTCAACCACACGCACCGAAGTTTTATGGCACAATGAGGGACAGGGATACAAACCAGGGATATCTATATCAATGAAAATAGCAGGGCAGGGAAAAGCACAAATGAGAGAAGCTATCAAGACCATGACTACTGAATTACAATTACCTCCTACCCAGTTTTGATCTTTAGCTAAATAATTGGGACTTTCGAAGATAAATATCTATGCAAGGGTGCTGCTATCTTAAAAAGCACAGCTTGGTTTTACTAATACTAAATCAAAACTGCATGGCTAAGGCATCCTGTGCAGCCACCAAATAGGCCATTTGTAATGATGAACTCCAGAAATAGCAGCCATTACACCAGTTGCAGCTAGTGTTGTAATCTGTTAAGGCAGCTGATTTCATGCTTGTAGAGCTTCATTTGGAAGAACAAAAGCCAAATGGTTCTAGAATTACATACTGTTAGAAAGTTGTTATTGTCTGTAGTTGTTAAGCTTGTGCTGGATAAAAGTAGAGTCTGTAGTTATGAGCTAATAGTCAAAACCATAGCACTGGAGGATTCACTTGTTGATTGCAAGTGTTTATGGGACCTCTGAAACCCACTAGTGCAAACCAGGTAGACCAGGAAGGACAGACTGGGAAGGGTGGAAAGATTCTCCAAGAAGAAGGAAAGCTAAACAAAACAGAGAAGGTAAATAAATACAACAGTAAAACAAATACACGCAGTTATTATGCTGGATGAGTCATGAGAATGGAGTTTGGAACAACAATAAGGTTTGAAGAAACAAATGAAGAGCCTGAGAGATTATACAGCCAATGGAATAAGAAACCACTTACAGCTTTTATCTATAAGTTGGTAGAAATGAAGGGGGGGATCCCAATAGTCAGGCAATGAAACCAGTACTCATGATCTCTGGCAAAATGAAAACATCACCTTCAGCCTCACAGGCTGAAGTTAGACTTCAGCCCTGGGCATGTCCTCTGCCCTCTGGAAGGCATTACTAGCGAAGGTACAATCAGCCATGGGATAACTAATAGTACCTATTATCTTTTGGGATAGCTGTAAATGTAGTGGAAAAAATTATCACATTAACAGAGTCTAGTGCTGTTAATGTTTTGAGGCATGCTGAGTGCCCAGGGGACACACCTACTGGCAAGTCTGAAGAGCAGGGTAGTGAAAATTTGTTCAGCAACACACAGAAAAAAATGGCATTTTAGGTAATGGTTTCAAATCAGGAAATGATTTCATTCCATATCCTTCTAAATTTTTTTTTTTTTTTATAGGAATAATACAGAAATAGACATTGCATAGAAATCCTGATCAAACATAAGTGAATTGCAATGAAGCCCCAGAAATACCTGAAGCACCACACAGTGGGCATTAAGAGAAGATTCTACATAAACATGCTCAAGACAAATTAGAGTGTAGAAAGTTTAATACACTTGTATTGATAACAAAATCTGACCCAAACCCACAGGAACATTATGAACATCCAGCTGAGGGCCGGGGAAGATTGTGACCCACTATTATTACTTCTGTGGATAATGGTGTGCTACTTCAGTGACCCAGCTTATACTGTTTAACAGTGTATATATATATAAAAAAAAAAAAAACAATGGAGAAATATGCAGTCTGAATTTCAGGGCAGTAAACTCCACAAAGAGCACCAACTCTAAAAATGCCAAAATGTGTGGCCACATGAATATAAGGACCAAAGCTGTTTCCAGTCATTGACCTCAAGTCTTATACTGCTCTCCTTTCTAGGAGGATGACAAAAATTGCTTATGTTTCCAAAGAAACATAATTCTTCAGAATCACATTTGCCTAATGAAGGTATAATATCAGGAAGTAATAAAATACCACAGGTGCTGCTGTAAATACTACTCAGCTTTGTTCGAAATCTGTACATCCTTGATAAAGAAGTCTTTATGTCATTCACTTATAAATACAAAATTGTGTGTTAGAACAATAGGAAACTAGACAGCAGTATTCCTAACTCCTGTGACTGCTAAAGGAGCTTAGAGTAAAATTTGAATGTGGAACAAAACCTTTACAACATTTCAAGTCTACTGATAACTGAAATATCACTAAGAATTACTCTCTAAGAGCAGGAGCAGTCTAAAATTTTATACAGCGAATTGGTTAAAACTCCTTTCTTCAAAGTACTTACCTATACATCTCATGAAAAGATCCATTTTCCAGACTTATTTTTCAGTGTTACAGACAGCAGACTTAGATCACTTTATCACTAGGCTTTGATATCAGATGTATTGTGCAGCAGTCGGTTGTTGAAAACAACAATTTGGCTTTCTATAAAGCAAATCGAGCTGCTTGATGGGAACTGTTTGCAGAGTACAGTGATTTCTTCTTTCCCAGATATGTTTCCTGTGGAGTCTCAACTCTACAAACTCTATCTAAGCAATACCATTTTTGGAACCGTAGTATTAGTTTTACTTTAGAGTTTTAAAATTTATTAATAGCACCTGCATTTTAGCATTTGATATTACTAAGCATTTTAAAAATAGTGCAGTACAAAAGCCAGACTACGTGAAGATATCTGGTAATAAAATGGGAGTGAAAGTTGAACATAAACTGATATTTTACTCCTGCATATTTTCATAGTTGATGACTTTTATCAAAGGCTCTGTAAATTGATGAATCACAGAAAGCTCGAGGGTAGAAGTAGGTAGTTAAGACTGCCTGTATGGAGATCACCTTACATTGAACAAACAGTAACCAGTAACATGTGAACTGCAGTTTTTCTTTCAGGTCGACCCCAGCCCAACATTTAGTTTGCTTTCTGATGTCTTTCCCACTTGCTTCTTTAAGGGAGCAGCTGTAGTGCCAGCGTATTTGTTGTTGTTGTTTTTGTTGTGTTTTCTCTGTCTGAAGGCATTTGAAATATCACTGCAGTGACTTGGCATTACAGCATTCCTATTTCTAAGAAATAAATGAAGCTGTGAATGATGTCAGGAGAGAGAAGCCAGTATTTCCCAGCATCAGGGTATAAAAGGGCTTTTAATGTCCTTATGCTCATCCATTATGACAGCCTCTTTGAAAGGTTGGAAAAACCTCAACAACAGCTTACAGTCATAACTCAAAACAGCTCCTTGTGAAGTAAGGATTTACCCTGTTCCTATTCATCTAACAGCTCAGACTGCCACAGTTTCTGAAGACAGAAAATAACTTTCAATCACAAAAAAATTTTTCATCTACAGTCTTCTGTAATAGAGACAAAGGAGAATTCATAGTGTGCACCCATCATTCTCTAAGTCATATAATATGTAGAAAAAATCTTGCAATGTAGAGACCACTGTTGATTCCAACAGTATCAGGGATAGAATGTGTTTTCAGTGCTTTTTCACCCCCTTCAAAAGGAAGTCCTGATGCAGTTTTAGTAGTAGTGGCATCATCATTACAGCTTAATGTTTTCTAGGTAATGAATGGAAAGAGATGCCAGCACAAGCTGACACATCAGGTCTAGGGAGAGCATGCTTCCTCAGTGGTTTTAAGACTCACAATCCAATTGCATTATGTTTTATGCATTACTCTGCACAGCAGCACTTCAAAGACAAGAGTTTGTACTGGAAAAGAAAGTAGCACCTTCCCTTCAAAACTTAAAAATCAAATGAGTCTGCAGGCATATAGAAGTTCATAGCCCAAATAATCTAATACATATATATACACCTATATAAGACTACCCTGTAGAAATGTTCAAGTTGTTTCATTCTATGAAAATTCTGCTTTAAGGTATCGAAGGAGATAGATAGGTTTAAGTATATTTATTCTCTATTGAGAAAGTCTACTGTTAAGACTGTCACTATCATATAAAGATCTTATTTAAAATTATTATTTGCATTGTTTTTCTCTAGAAAATGGCTTTTTTATTATTTAATTATACTTAATTTCATTTTTCAGTGCTCTATGTTATTAATTCATACAGGTTTGATCATTATTGTGATGGTAAAAATTATACTTCAATTTACAGAGGGAGAAAATGAAACATTAAATATTCATAGTTCAACTTTCATGAATGTAGATTTTTTTTCCAGATAAAATGGATTATCCTAGGATATTAAAAAAATGAAATAAAACCATTTTTAACTGAGACAAGTACAACAAAAAATATACCTTTACAAAACAGCCAGGAATATTTCTCTTTACTTCCCCTGTAAATCAATGAATGCCAGGAGGCCACAGGTTAGAGTCTGAAGGAAACAAGGAGCAAATCTGTCATCATTGGGAAGGTTATGAAACACACAGCTCTTCTGGACTTCAAATGCCCATTCAAACATCTTTTTGGTTACACTTTTTTCTCACCCTTTATATCCCAGAACAGTATTAATGTGAATAATTCATGCGTGTGTGTTTGTTTTTGATTGTTTTGTAGATTGATTGTTGGATTTATTGCTGGTTTTCAAACTGACCCAGTCCTCACTGAAGATGAAAATGTGCCCACAGGCTGAAGTGGATGCAGGACCTTCATGTTGGCTGCTTCCAGCTCTGGTGCTGCTCAGCAGGCTCTGTTTGAACAGCTGTAGATCACTGTACTGGGCCATCCAAACTACAGTACAGTCATTTATTCATTTATTAATACAGTCATTTAACTGAACGGTCTCTGAGTTTGCAGCCTGGACTAGTAAACTCGAAAATAATCTTACTTTCATTGTAAAGTACCCATATACTGGCAGTTTGGCTCTTAATATCTTCATTCAGACTGCATTTGATGAACTCAAGATGCTCTCTCCCACCTCCTCTGCAATCCTGAGCCTTCAGTGTGTGAACAGAGTGCAGGCTTTTATGCCAGAAAATGATAAAGATTTTCAATAGGCTCCTGTCTTAAAAGAGCTGCAAGTCCTACACCAGTGGTAGAAGTATAAAGTCTACTGTAAAATTACGATAAAGTCCATTATTTAACCTTAGGATTTCATAAACTGTGACCACTTGAGCTTTACCCTTTCAGTCTATGAAGTAATAATAGTAATTTCAGTCAAATTTCAGTCTTGCAAAGCTCTGCTGCATACACAGTCTTCCTCACTGTAATACAAGATTTACAAGGAAATATGTAGCATCTGGGATGTTTTAAAACCTGATGTGGATCTTTGAGGGAGCAAAGCACTTCACAGTAGTTAACAGTAGTGAATGAATAATGAAAATGAGTCATGATAGTACTATTTTCCTCTAATGGTGAGAGCAAATGATGTCTCCTTTTTCTTGTTGCTCAAAAAGGTATCTATTCAATATCTTATTTCACTTAATTTGATGTCTTTTCATCACAGATTTCCATTGCTCTTGCCTCTCTCCTCTAGACAGGACAACATCTGCAGATCCTTTACTTCAGTCTGCTGGCTGCTAAGCAGGGTGGGTTTCTCATGGGCTTGCGGGTTTGTACATCTATGCAGGCTGCCTGGCATGGGAGCTGTGGCTGATGACACAAATCAAGTCTCACACTTTTGTGCCTCCCCTGTTTTCACAGCCCTGAATACCTAATAGGGAAAAGAAAATCCTCATCTTGGCCAACCTCAGCTGCCTGGTTATTCCACTAGCCAAAGCACCAGCATCTGCCTTACCTTCTCTTACAGTTGTTTTATCTGATCAAAGAAGGTCTGTTTTCTTTATTCTGGTATATATTCTACATTATAATACCTGCAAGCCATGTTTAAACTAGCAATGAAAGGAGATAATTTAAGAATGAAGAAATGACCAACTCAAATTTTCACATTCTCCCTGAGGAAAATGAGTTTTGTTCCCATGAGGATCATTGCTTTACCTTGTGAAGCAAAGTCCCTGAACTCTGTATTCTTCATCACAGATGTCACATGCAAAGTAAGAGTAACTTGATGTGAAGGACATCTTGAAATATTCTGCCTTTTTTGAATACGAATGTAAGAATCTGCAGAAACTGTGAATGAACATTTACAACAAACTGTGAGCCTCCTACTGATGCACTCAAATACAAAACAGGAGGCGAGAGAAAGAAGGAAAAGAGATGAATTTTTTTTCCTACCAAACAGCTGTCTTCTTTAACAGAAGAAACTAAAGAGAAAACACTGTGTGAAGAGGCCAAAAGCTGCATTAATTACAGTATTTTTAGATGCTACAAGCACAATTTTGATAAACACTCTAAACTGTGAAAAAACTGTACTGTCAATGCAATTAAGTCCTTTTTCTTGGTGCAGCATCATCAATGCATGTGTCTGCTGAGAATATATTGTGGGTTGTACAGTGCAGTTATCCTTTGATTAATGATTCAAGATGATCACTAGGGACCACACAAGCTCCTGGGAGATGCCAGAACAAGCAGCACAATGTCATCATTAATTTCTTCTCTTGACCTACATTAGAAAGAGTGATGATACATTCAGTGTTATGGGGTAAATTTCAGCCATGGTTATATACAAACAGCCCCCATGGAAGTAAAAAAATAGGTATATGGCTTTGGAATAACATTAGGCATTAAAAAATTACTGCATGGATCTAAATGTATTATTTATTTATTTATTTAGATCAACTGCAGAACATGGGAAGGTGTCAGACTAATTATTCTGTTAGCTTTAATATCTGGGTCTGTTGTGAAATCCCCATACAAGAAAAAAAAATATAATCCCTCTAGGTGGAAAATGTGAGATCTCATTTCTTAGCTGGTTAATATTTCTATTTAGCCAGAGGATGGCATTAGAGCTGGTATTTTATCAGGATAGACCTAAAACTCAGCTCAAAATAATATTTTTGCTAAAGGCACCTGCAAGTGGTGACATCAGTCTGTCAGTTGGATTGCTTTTCTTCACTGACATGAAGTCCTCCATTTTGTGCCAGTGGGTATTGATCATGAATTCGCATGAAGCACTCTGAGTGAGCAAGGCAACACAGCATGTTTGGTTTGCTGTCTTCAGCAACTAGAATACACCAAAGAGCTCAAAACATTGCAGCACTTCCTTCAAAATACTTGGTCTACAGTTTGGGTAGTAAATCTGTTTTTGCTTCCCAAACTGACCTTCTGTATTGCATTTATCCTTGTCCAAGGTCTCAGATACTATCTTCAAGGTATGTCATTGTTTCACCCAAGGTTAACTGAAAGCCCAGCATTAGTAATGCTGCCAATAGCACTGTTTCTCTAATATGCTGTAATTTTCTATAGTGAGGGTGAAGCTTGTTTGCACTAGAAACATTTTTTACTCCAGGGAGAAGTATGTGGAGTATGTTTCCTGAGTAACCAAAGGACATCTGTGTGCCAGAGTTATTTTCAGCTTTGAATTTTTTTTATTCACTCAAAGCATCTCCACTACTTTCATTTTTCCCATAGGGAAAGGATGCAAGAGCAGATATGATAGATTCCAGTTGCAATATTTCTGCTCTTCAAAAACTGCTCAGATACTACAGTGCAAAATTCTACATGATATAAAATGGAACAATATAAATGCTTGTATATGATACTGCAGTTATGGGATAATTCTGGTTTCAGTGGGAGTTGTGATTTCATGCAGTTTTACTAGGTTGTTAAACAGGGATGGATGTATTAATGGAAAGTTAATATTTTCACAGAGTAAATGTATTATAAAAGTTTCTATGTTAAGCAAAAAGTGATCTTTAAAATCCTTGTGATGTTGTTTACAAAATGTAGTCCACAGGGTCATATATATTGAAAAGTGTCTTCAAACCTGTGAATTGCCACTAGTTAAATATTTCCTATAAGCATGATCATAAAAAAATCCAGAACAAAACAGCACATTCTGCGTTCAAGAAGCCCACAAGGAGCTCCTTCCAGCCTAGCATTAAAGAACTCAGACAGTAATACGGCAGCTCCATCAAATGTCTACAAAAACTGAAACTGACCAAAACAAGACTTTCATTATTGTGACATTCACAAATAAATTTTATTTTTATCTTTTAACTCATGAGAGTATAGAAATAAGATTGATAAGTTACACCAGCTGCTGAAATATCTTCTTCATATTTGTAGATAGCTCACCAGCTGTCATGGGCTGCCTTAGCTTACCTCGCTTTCAAATGAGAGACGATTTACTTTTACATCTTTTCAACTAGAATGGCAATTTCCAGTCTCAAATTGTACCAGACTCATCACTTAACTATTGTTCAATATTAAGCTTCATATGTTATGCAAAACAAGTTACTCCTACCGAAAAATCAATACAAGTGGACGGTGCCACTTGAATTAATGATGCATGTCTTCTAAATTGAAGGGAGTTTAGTTGTTTTTACATGCAAAACTCATGAAAGTGATTCAACTACAAAAATACAACTTTTATTCTTTTTCTCTCTCTTTGTATATTCATCTCTATTGATATAAAGGAGGATCAGTTTTCACTAAAAGATTAAAATTTTAAGCCCTCAAAATCTGTTTTTCAGAATCCTTCAGGCACCTGGAACTGCTGTTCCATGTTTGAGCAGGACTGGCCCATGACTGAGAGGAATGAGAACTAAGATTACTTTATTGGCAGATGCTCTCCATTCCAAGGATTTCTCTTACTCAAACATTTATTAATTGGGCCAAGCACCAGGACAGCTCTATCCTATTTCTATTCCCCTCTCTTTGTAAGCCCTATCAGCTAAGGAAGCTCTGTCTTCAACTACCTGATCAACTTTTGGGCTGAACTTCAAAATCTCAGTAGGAAGAGCATAAGACTCCACCAGCCACCCAGATAAGATGGCAGCACTGGCTGCTATGTCTTGAGAAATTAGAGGCAGGAAGCGAAAGAAATGCAAAAATAGTAGGAGCCTTCAGTTATCTTTAAGAAGGTTGAAAAATTTCACACTGGAACATAACAGAAATCACATTTTTGTGAGGCCACTGATGAGCGCTTCTTCATGCATATGTGAGGACAAACCATGAAGTTGGACAACTCTCTTAGCTTTTCCTTATCACATGTAGCTTGGCTCAAAAATGCACATTTGAATGTGGGTAACATTTGTGGCTGCAGACATAAACATAATCACTATCACTACTGGCACAACAAAGGCAAAAAAGATGTGCTTCAGTTTATCTCCATTTCAAGAGGTAGGAATGTCCAAAGACAGTGAAATCTTCCAGGCGATATGAAGATTATTAAGGGATATTTTTCAGCACTTTCACAGCACATTTTTAAAACTGTATTTTAAAAAAAGGTGGAAACATCATCAAGACTGAAAAGTAGGTAAGGTTATTAGATCCCTCAGAAGACTGATGCTGTGTCAAACTAATGAAAAAGCAATAATCATGAGTTCTGGCACATTAAGTGTGAAGTCGTACCTGGGAGGGACCGGAATAGAGGTTGAAGAGCAAATGGTGAAAGGAATCAAAACTAAATACAAAACCTCTCTTGAAACACATCACAAGCAAGAAGCTTGGCAAAAACTGTAAGGCCAACTCGTGATCAAAGAATACACAAAAAATCTGAGGGACAGAGAGAACAAAATTGCAGAGAATAAAATTACCCGTGTTACTTTTCACTGGAAATGAAACTGGGCTGTTTTCCATTCTGAAACCCTTATTTTTGGGAGACTCATAAAAAGAGAACTCTGACTTCCGTATCATATTTTACAGCTACTTAAAAGTGTCTAATTAACTGTAAAAACTTTCTGGCATTTAATGAGTAGTTCTAGAAGATGTCAGGAATAAAATGAAGTTACTAGCAGTAATGCACAAACTTCCTACAAGCTCCTGCAACAATTGAAAATGGTAAACACAAGTTGTTTTGCAAGATCATTCTAAAGGACATAGAAAAGACAATAGTCCAATACAAGCATCAGGACTGTAAGTCAGTAGTAGAAGCTGTAAGAACAAACGTAATAATTAGATACCCACATAAATATAATCAGGTAAAAGTCAGTATTATTTTTGTGAAATGAAATCATGATTCTTTGGAGGCATCAATACATACACAGATACAATTATTGGTGCATAAAATCTGCATAGTTTTCAAGAAAGCTTTCCCTTACCAAAAAACTTCAAAAAACTAGGCAGCAATAGGGTTACATAAATGGTTAAAAAACAGGAAATGTGTAGGGGATACTGGAACAAACTTTCAGTAGAGGAAGGTCACCCCTTTTTAGTACTCTGAGGTTATTAACTGCATTTGCAGTTTCCCAATTCAAGAATGCCTTGGGTTTGAGGTAATACTGATACTGATTTACTCAGACAAAATTGAGAAGGGTTTTTTAAGACTGGATGACTAGGTAATTAAATGTAACACAGATAAACATGGAGTGGTGCATACAGAAAAAATCCATCATAACTTCCTATAGAAAAATGTTATGGATTCATTGTGTCACACAATGATGATGACTGTTACTTCCACTGTACAACTATCTCAATGCTCAATAATAATCATAAAATAAATTGTTACGAGTTTATGGGGAGAGAACAGAAAATCAAAGAACAAGTTCGAAGTTTGCGAAGATGTGGCTCATCCATGCAGCTCTTACCCCTTATCTGAAAAAAGTTATATTAGAGAATTGGAAAAGACTCAGGAAGAAATTGTGAGTAAAATCAAAGGCAAGAACAGCTTCTATAGAAGGAATCACAAACGACATGGCAAAAGGAGGCAGATGGAGTGCTCACTGCCTTTCCAATACAAAAACAAGTTATCAGATGAATCTAGGAGCTCATTCACAAAGAAACAAGATAGATCTTTGTGCAATGGGAAGCATACGAAAGGCGCCTGAGAATAGGAAGTGTTTTGAGCACTGACATTTTGAGTATGCTCAAGGAAGGAATAGATAACTACTTGGAAGAAGCATCCATTGGGGGTTAGTAAATACACAAAAATGACATCAGACTCTGGAAATCAACTGAGTGGAAAACATTTGGAAACTAGGAAAGCACAGGAAAGTACTCAGGGGAAGTTTAGTACATGGTAGTCCCTGTTTGTATTCTCCCCAAGCAGATGACTATAGCCACTGATGAAAATAAAAAACCAGATCAGATAATCCTTCCAAACTGATTTTTTAATTAGGAAATTCAAGAATGTAGCTTTCAGATAGCGAGTGTTACACAAGGCAGATCTCAGATTTCTAAGCTCATAAAGAACTCTAACATGGCTATTTCAAGAGAAAGAAAGGATTTCTCCTGGTAAATGCATAATCTCTAACATTAGTTAGAGATGTCCATACAAATAGACATTTGGGTACAAACAGTGAGCAACATAATTATTTTGAAAATGTTGCTCTGAAAAGACTGTATAAGCATCTAGAAAGAAGGTATTTCAACATACCGAGGACAAGAAAAAAAAATCATTAAATAAAATCATTTCTTTGACAGGACATCATTTCTAGTCCATTTTCTTTAAAGATGAGGACATATATGGAAGGAATACATGGAAGGAAAGACATTAAACTTGCCTCAAAGGCATGATCATTTCAGGCCAATATTTCTGGGTTCTTTATTGTAGTATTTTTATTTACTGCTTTTTGAGAGGTAACATATTTTAGCTTGGAAAAATAGTTTGACCAAGACAAAAAGCATTTTTTAAAAACTTGTTATATTCATATGCAGTCTCTCACTGAATTAATAATTCAAAATTAGAATCTAAAGAAGTGCGCTGTGATTCAAGAGGGGGATTGAAATTCTTAGACTACTACAGTCTAAACTACTGTTTCAAGTTCTGATAAATACATTACCTTTCTTTGTATTGGAGAAGATAAAACAATTCCTGTGCTGCTTAAGATATAAGGATCCTTGAACAAAATTTTATGATTTTTTCTCATCTACTTAGTGAGATGCATACTCCGAAACTGCACACAAAGGTTCTTCATAGCAAAAAAAAAAAAAGAAACTTTTTTCCGAGGATCCTTTGCCAAAATCTTCTTTTTTTAGCTCACTAATACTTTGACTTTTAATACATTTTCTGAAGTTGTGGGTTGAAAATTAATATTGGAAAACATTGAACGTAACAAAATAGTTGAAGTCATTTGTATAATTCTTGCATGTGGAAACAAGCCCTACAAATAATGCATTATTGTTTCCTAATGTATTCACTGAATCTCTAATTCACAAAATAAGTCAAGGGGAAAGGAAGAACATCTCATGAAGAACAACATAACATTGATTTGTCAAAGAGAAAGCTGAATATTTGGCTAGCACATTGATTAGAGTGCATTTTACTACTATCCTGAGCTTAGAAGAGGCTCTCAGAAACCTACATGAAACCTGGTATGCCAGCCAGGGCTGGGATACTACAATGAATCTGAAGTTTTACTTTTCCCAAGGGAAATGTAAATCCTGCATGCATTCAGCAATTATATTTCTGATACAAGTTCTGCTTAATAGAAAAGGTAATGAGATATTTATAAATGGCGTGATACATTACCCAATAAAACTGATGAGTAATCTGTGCATCATGATCTAAGAGAGTAAAGAATTAACTGATCATAAAGCCTCTAAACTTTTATTTTTGATTCAGCCGAGAAAACTAAATTCATAAGAAGCCTAAAGTTAGCATTCTACAATAAAGCAATATTTTCTGCATCTGGTTTGAAAACAATCTAATATAGAGATTTAATAACTCATTGTTTTCATTAAATAAAGCATGCGAATAATACAGTTAGTAGTGCTGCTGTTCCACCAGCAAAAATGAAAAAAGAAAACAGCCATAAACAGTGTATGTTTGGGAGATTATGGCAGGGGGAAGAACAACCCCAAAGCTTGAAGATATACAGCTTAGAGTAGGCAACATTTCATTATGAATTATACAGGCTACAGGATTATCTTTCGCAAGTGGCTTTCAATTGCTTATGAGGAACTGTTCAAGGAATAGATGGATGACTGGGCAGAGCACATCTCCACAATTACAATATAACAGCTAGAAACTTGGCACAAGTCTCTGGATCTGGAGTTCATTTTCCACTGGGTTTCTCCAGAAGCTCTATAAGTATTACCTGTTTCTTGCCTGGAGCTGGCTATAATTCAGTCTTAAACAAGACATACTAAAAGTATTTTCTAAACCCTGTAAAGCTCAGAAATATTCACGTCAGATAGTTACTCCACACCAATATAATGCCTTCTTTAAACAAACCTGGAGCTCGTCAGCTAAAAATACCTTGGGATCTTTTCAGCATGAGCAATTATATTGAAGAGCTTATTCTGAGATTCATCGATTTCAACAGGTTTTGGATTGTTGTGTAATCCTCAAACACTATGAGTAATATCACAGATGGAGGAATTCATTCTCTCAGGTAAGACTGAGAGTCACTTTGCTGAGAAAGAAATTGGGCAAAGACAAAGCAAACCAAACAGAGTTTCCTGACTTTTTAGAAACTTTTTTCTTAGCTAAGAGTGAATTATAAAACAATATGATGAAGAGCAAAGATTTTCTCAGAAGTAAAAAGAGTACACACCGAAAAACAAAAGCAGCAAATTTCGGCATCTTTCCGATCTTTCTATCCTAGATTCCCTTCAATTTCCAGCAACTATTGCAATAAATAAATAATTTCTTTATTTTAATCTAAACCAACATATTTACTTGCATGTTTCAGCACAGTTCAGCAGCTATTAGAAACTTGCTTCTCAGTCCCAGCCTGTCCCAGCCCATCCTTCATATCCACTGTATTATTTGATTTTTTTTCCTGTTAACTCTCATCCTCTCTAAATTGTCTTTTATGTTTTCCATGTAGAGATATCAAAACCTGTTCCCAAAATAATACTACAGGATACTTTTTAAATTGTCACATCATTTTATAATTAATAGTTCAGAGCTGATAATGCAAGGATGACAATCGATGTTGTCTTTGCAATTATTTTCTTAGTAGGCTTGCAGTTCCTCAGTCTTACCTTCACCTCCAATTCTTTGTTGGCAAAGGGTTATGATTCTTTCCCTCAATAAGGTCAAAAGCTTTCCCTCATTCTTATGCTTGTATTTTATTGAACCTCTCTCAGTGACATTATCAATGGATTTGATAGATGCTTTCTAGTACATTTCCAGAGCACAAAACATTGCCTATGAGATGTAATTGGTATTACCGAGGGCAAAGCAAAAGAAACAATGTCAAAACCAAAACTTCACTTTCAACAAGCATAATTTTCTCATCTTTCTGATGACCTTTTCAAAAACAAGGCAAAGATTACTTTAAATGAGACGTACGAAATGACAAACTCTAGCTAGTTGTCCTAGTAGTTTCCTCTGGGGAAAAACTCTATTTGAAAGAAGTGAGTCATTAGTTTCTGTGCTTTCAAAATGGTAAAATGCCTCCACTGTAATTCCTTAAGCATTGTACTCTACTTGCCTTACGTAGCAGTGAGGAGATATCAGCAACAGCGGTTGTCTTTTGCTTTGAGATTGGATTGCTATCCAAGATTGCTGCTCTTCTGAAAATGGTGGTAAAGTTCCATGGAGAAAGCATGGAAATTAAATAGGTTAACAAACCTAAGATTTTTTTAATATCAACTCATCCTGCCCTTCATGTAACAACAAAAGACAGCTACACTCATTCCTGAAGCTGGAGATTCTGCTCAAGCCATCATACTTGCACCTGGCACACTGTCAGATACTGTGTTCCCTATGACAATCAGTTCTGACAGGAGCAAGAAAAAGATAGATTTAACTTCTCACAGTAAGAGTGGAACTCAAGGAGCACAGTGACTAGGAAATCTGAGCTTATCCCTGTACAGCAAATAGTTCCAGCTTTCACTGAAGACAGCAAAATGGAGCACAGATTTAGCAGACTTCTGTGAGGTACAGTAAACAGCAACCTAATGAACAGAAAGAAGAGAAATCAAGTGTATAGGAACAAGAAAGACCTCATAGAAATGCAAAAGTTATCTTAAAGTGACTTTTAAGAAAAAAAGAAGAAAAATCCTTGTCTCCCCTCTCATATACAGTTTTTAAGTGTTCTACAATTGTATGATTTTTGAATTCTAATTATTTGAATCTAATCCATCTATTTTTCATATCCGTACAATGTTCAGATGTAAAACTCTCAACAACATTAATGACTCGGTGGATTTGTTCAGAGGAGTATTCAAAGCTTGAAATGCAGCTGTTAAAGAAGTCAGCGGAAATGTAGATATTCTCTCTTTCAGCTTTCCTCCAAGTTATGTTTCCTTCCGCTTAAGAAGTTCTACTGTTCCCCTATGTTTACATGTGACTTATCAGAAATATTCACCACTAAATACTGCTATGTAATTATTCTGCCTGCCCCAGTAGTAGATTCTGCTGGTTTTCAACCCAACCTACTGCTATCACCATGAGTTCAGCAACACTCAAGCCCTCAATAACACAGCAGGTTAGGGACTTCATGTACAACAGGAATGTTGACTGCCCAGAAGTACCTGTAAAATTATTAGTCATTTTGGCAGTCCCATGTGAACATCACACTTTCCAGATTACTCTTGATTTAATGCCTTTGCCTAAGCACACAGGACTGCGATAAATTAGCGTTCAGATCAAACTGTTCCTCCCTTTTTCCTTTTGAACTTTTGTCATAGACCACATTTCTCTTTGCTCTGAAGAAACTTCTTTCAAACTCTTTCATGCCCTGAATAGAGTATACCCAAATAAGCTTTCTAATGTGTTTTTAGCAATGCTTGCACTTAGGCTCTACTTTAAATGTGAGAACAGGATGCCTCAACAAAACAGCTACACATACCAAGCCCTAGTGTGGAGTTTGCCACCATAAATGTTCCAATTAAAATAGAAAGCATAACTGAGATAAGACAAAAAAAGACCATGAAGCACACCCTGCAAAGCTCATAAAATCTCTGCAAAATCAGTCATTAAGAATCCTATTTGCACTACAGATTTTAAAATCAATGATCCGGCTGCAAAAACATTATTTTTCCTCAACTTTCCCCCCCCCTCCTAAAGTTTTCATATGAAGATGAATTCTCAGTATGGATTAATGTTTACAGAGACTTTGCTGAAAGGCCTTCTAAATGGGCAAAACACTGTACTAGTAGATTTTTGTGTTGTCTGCATAATCACAGTTTTAATACATTTTCATATGAATGCAAAGCATTATAATAGGAAGAATTTCATGGATACAAACCACCATTTCATGAATATAAACCTTGGGCTCAACTGAGGATTTTCTCAATTTACTTAAAGCATCTATTAAGTTTCTCATATGCCCAGCATGTAAAGTGGCATAACTCCTTGTGATTTCTGCAATGTTTTGTAGGAATTCTACAAACAGATTTTTCAAGTAAGACGTAACGTAGTATATATAACAAGATTTCAAAAGTAGATATCTACAAAAGGGAAGAAACCTTTAAAACAATTCACAACGATCTCAGCTTCACCATCAGTTGTGCTAGTTGAGATTAATAGGTTAAAATAAACATGAGATATCAGATCATATAACTTGATGTATTAAATGCTCTGCCTGCTCCTTCTGCCTGCCTTCATTAGTACAGCAGTTTCTTTGTATACAGAAATATTTGTGGAAAAATTCTTCCTTAATTCATCAACTATACCCATGAGTAGTTGTGTACTGACTATAAAGTAACATTTTAGTATTTTATCTGACCTTTCACTTTCCCTTCATGATGCAGTCTTGCTGTCATGACAGTTTTTAGAAAGCCCAGGAGAAAGCTCAGGACACACTTGTCTAGGACTGATGAAAGAATAAAAAATTTGTTCTTTCAGAATTGCCTACTAAATTTTCTAAACATAAAGCAGTATTATCCATGGACATGCTATTATTCTTGATTCCTGCATATGAGTGCTATACAGCGACCTCCTAAATTACTCTCCTAAGACATATTTGCCATCTTGAAGAAAAACCCTGGTTAGAGACCAATCAGTTACTATTAGTGAGACAGAATGCACACAGTGTTGTTAGGTGAGGACTAGAAAAGTGGCCACAGAAAATGCCAGGCAAATATCTCTTGACCCACATCATATTCCTGAGTCCAGGAAATAAAGCCAGGGCTCAAATCTTATCAGCTCTCCTCATTCCCTGTCAGAGCTGTGAGAGCAATCACAAGTCATTGCCCTGTCACCAGGGGCCTCACTGCTGCAGAAGAGCCCTTGTCTGTCTAAGGATAATACAGAACAGGATTTGCAAAGCACAAATGAAGGGCTAATAATCTTTGCCCTGGAGAGCATGCCATCTGACAGTCTGTGCAGCACTGAAATTCATAAGCTAGACTCTTTGGTCCATGCCAAAACCCAGAAATAGCCATAAGACTGAACAGTCTGTAACTTCTGCCTGTGAAGTAAAGAAAAATTTAGAGCTTTCAAAGAAAATCTGCAGATGAAAGGTAGCAGGATGGGAGGAGCACAGGAAAAAAAATTGTTTAAAAATTGTTTAAATTTATTTATGTATTTTTTTATTTGGAAGACAGTCTTCAACTTGTGTAATGAAGGAAGCAGCATGATGATGTACCTAATTTATCCCACCAAGGATCCATGAAACTGGCAGCACACTATCTAATTTCTCCTTATTCTTTTACTTCTCTAGTCCCACAGACTTCCAAATGGTGAATTGACTGCAGAGAAAATATTCGAATACAATTTTGTAAAATACTTCAATATACTTTCTCAGAAGAGGATTATTTGTTTCTTATTTGTAGTTTTTCTTATGGTACTTGGATCAATCTCTTATCTAGAAAATATAGGAAATCACAGAAATAAATATCCTAATGCATGAAGGAATATTTATCTTTATTATAACATTTAGGTATTTTGGTTTTAAAGAACAGTAACTGCCTCTAAAAGCATTAGTCCAAGCGGACACCGTAAGTACAACTTTTAAAATGGTGCTGTCATGGTTTTATATATTTTTTTTGGTTTTCATCAAAACATCATGTAATGCACTGGGAATTAAAGTGTTAATGCTCCAATTCCAGGTACCTATTCCTAGACATTACAGAAGTCATGGGATCTGGCCCTTCCAGGTGGGGCGGTCTCTTACTGCCTGGCAGTGGGTGCTGAGAGTGCTTTCCTAGCCATTCCAAGCTTTTCAGGTTTGACTCGGTCTCAGGAACTCTCTCTCTCCTATCTTATTTATTATTTCAATTAGATTGTATTATATTGTGTTATCTTGCATTCCAATATCATAGTTAGTAAAATAAGTTTTCCTTCATAGATTGCTGCCACTGTTTTTTTTTCCCTTCCTTCCTTCCCATTTTGTGGGGCTGGGGTGGGGGGCGGGGGGAGAGGGTAGAGGCCTACTGCCCCCCTGTCACAGGCATGGATTGATCCATGACAGATACACATTAACTTATTCTCCAAGCATCCTTGATACTTGCTCTCTTCCCATCCTCTTTGTTCAGGAGGTTCATTGAATCACAGCTTTTTTGCCTGCCTGAGCTTCACCCACTCATTATCAGGAATGAATCATATCCCCGTAGGTTCCCCTCTACCACCACCCAGTCTCCAAACAGAAACAGAAGCCCACGAAGCAGCTCTCAGTTTCAGTCATGTGAGCAATTTTCCCACCTCAGTAGATGTGGGTGACCACCCGTAGCGTTTACACAGCTCAGATGCTGGCTGGGTACCACAAAGCAGCTGGGCTGCATTGCAAGAGATGCCGGTGGAGCATCTTACTCCATACTCCCTTTTCTCACTGGTAAAATGCCCTTACTACCCATTCCTCCAGAAACACAGCTCAAAATCAAAGTTTCTAACCCAGATTTTGCTGCCATCACCCAGGCATAGTCAATTGTCTCCATGTTTTTCACCCATGCAGGGATATGCTGTAACTACTTCTGTGCATGAGTTGGATTGCAAGCTGATAAGTGGCTCTCTAAGTAGGTGGCCTATTATTCCTTCATTTCCCCTCGATTTTTATTATTTTGTTTTTAATCCTGTGAAATTGATTCAGAAACTGGGGTTCAGGTTCTTTCATTTTAAAAGAGAAAAGATGTTCTACTCGTAGAAATTATTGATTACGGTGGTTCTGATGCTGAATTAATCTTTCCATTTGTGATAATATATATATATTTACACTAACAGCTTCTTCTGACTTTTAACCTAAAAGAAAAACATATACAGATTTTACTACCATGCCCAGCACCTCTGGCAAAATCTTAAGCAAGATGTCTTGGGAGATGTCTCTTTTATACTGCTTCCTATTTCTCTCATCTAAGAATGTCACTTTGACATGCAAGGCCATCTTTTTCACAAGGCAACATACTTCCATGAACTTGTGACAAATGGGTTAACTCAATAATATTCTCCACCACCAAGTCCTGCTACAGGTTTGCCACATTGCAAAGCAGCTGATGAGGCCATGTGTTCTGCCTATATTTTTCTAGAACTTGAGACGAGTGGCTTTTTCCTATTTTTGCTACTATTTTTTCTAGTACATTTTGTCTTAAGGAAAAAAAGGCTTTAAAGCAGCAGTCCACTTCACTTTTTCACTTTCATTCCTTCCCTAATACCTAAGAGAATATTTGTCAGACAGTTTGAAATACAGAAAAAGACAGTTGAGCAGGATTTTTCCTGATTAAAAACAAAACCAAAACAAACCCACGCGCTTTCTAGAAAAGAAGTTTAAAAAGAAAGAAAAATATGAAGAAACACTGCAAAGATCAGTCTCAATTTGTGTTTAAAATTTTCATTGCTTGCCACTGCCTGTCCTCCTGTCTCATCTATCCTGCCCAGTGTTTGATAAAGGTTGATAAAATGAGCAAAGAAGCTATAGTACCAATTGGCATCTACGTTAATGTGTAGACTGTTGAAATAGGAATGGGTCTGCAGAGCAAAGCAGCTGCAGCTAGAAGCCTGGCATTGCCTAAAATGCTGACATAGATGCAGCCCTCATCACACAAAACCACAAATGATCTCTAAATTCATCACTCACAGTGAGAGAAACATTAAGCATCTTTGATTCAGTAGGTTTATTTATAGAAACATAACAAAATCCTGCTTTTTCTTCTGTATTGTGTTGCAGCAATATTGGTAACACCACAAAAATACTGAATGGATTTCAGAATTATGAACCTGGTCCCTGCCTATATCGGGGCAGTGGAATCAGATGATCTTACAGGTGCCTTCCAACCCAAATCATTTTATGATTCTATGATCATGGCAGGTGAAGTACTCTGACTTTCATTGCAGTAAATCAGAGAAAACTTTCTTCCAGTACTTCTCTTCTAAAAAGGTAACTCACCTTAGCAAAAGCTTACATACTCATTACTTTGTTGTGGTGGTAACGGGGTTAGAATCGCACACTAGGCTCTTGGAGATATCTTTGTCTGTCACTTACCCATGGATTAATATTTCTCTTCTAAATTTGCTTGATAAGTTCGTTTCATTAAGTTCAGCTTAAAGTACTTTAAGAATATTCACTTTTCTTTTTAAATCACATCCATTTATATACACAGCAGATAACTGAAAAGGCATTCTAATTAAGGTGTGTGTGATGACTAGCACCTGGTGAAAGGAAAAGCCAGCTACTGTGACTAGCATGCCCTTCCAGATCCAACATACTCTGCTTACACTGGATTTGTGACTAATCTGCAGTGATAAACACATGATCCATGCAAACAGCTTACATAAAACTAACATTGCAAATATTTAATAAGAACGTGCTGAAATTGCAGTTAACTAGAGAGCAAAAGTCAGACTATTAAACAGAAAACTTTTCTATAAATTCTAAATTTATGTGCAAGCAAAATTGTATCAGTCATTAATTACATTTTCATTTTCACACATGACAGTTGTCTCACAATTAGCTGAATGATGCTGAAAAAAACTGCACTTAGCCACTTTAGATCTAAGATGAGTCACATTCAGCTAAGAACTGAAGATCTGCATAATACATATAGACTTAAATTCCTCAAAATCACTTAACTTTTGTTTCCGATCAACATATGTAGTTCTCTTGAACTTGATAAAAAAAAAAAGCAACACTAAGCAACCAAGACTCAGAGGCAGTCAGACAGTTGTAAGCCTCTCTAAACAGGATCTTTCAATGCAATTAGATAGACAACAACCAAAAAATCCCACCCCCAAAAAACTATCAAATATGCCATAAGCCATCCTAATAGCTACTAATAATATAAATAATTATTATATAATAATTATATACTAATAATTATAAAGAATATAAATAAATAAATAAATAAATAAATAAAACATCCTTTGTCATCCCCTATTCTCATTAAATTATCCTCTGCTAGTGTCTTTCTTATTACATTAAGCAGAAATATTCTTCCTAAAACATCTCACATCAACTGAACATTCTTCAAAGTCTTAGCAGGAGCTATGGGCCTTTGGATGCCTCATATTAGCCTCTGCAGAGGTTTCCTTGAAATGCAGAAGGACCTTCTGTACATAGATACAGAAACCTCCTCAGCCCAACCCAGCCCTGACTCCAGAGAAGAACAACAGGTGTGCATAAGTTTGTGCAGCTTAAGAGTGCATTTTTACTTCTGAAGAAAGAGTGACTGGCATGCATTACAAAGCCTTCCATTTCACATCTGCCAGAACTGAGGTGTGCTACACGATCGATCATAACAAAGGCAGGAAAGAAAATAGTATAATAAAACCACTTTACCACATATAATGAGCAGTTTACTCATACAATTACAGAAAACATTTTAAAACAGGTAGGATTAAGCATCGCAGGAAACTGCTGAGGTACATTATTTATCAATATTATCTGTGCAAGGATTTGGCCCTCTCTTCCTACAAATAATTCTCCCTATATATAGCACTTTACTAGGTACTAATTGGCAGCACTGCAGGTAATCATATATTTTCCCTTGCCTTCAAAAGTCATAGATTGAAAAATAGTGTTCTTGCCCTGATATTTTATCTTAAAAAAAAAAAAAAAAAAAAAAAAAAAAAACCTTAAGGAAAGGCTAAAGCAATAACAGCTAACATTCAAAACCTGACACACACAGTCTTCACTATCTTTGAATTCTGTTTTGTGTTTTAAAATAATTTTCATATGAAAAAAAAAAAAGACATACAAAGCTTTTGCAAATATAGCAGAAAATTTATCTGTAACTTAACTACCTCTGTCTGTCAAATTAGCAATGAATGCTAATTCACCTCACTCATTTGAGGCACTGTTCCAACCCCCAAAAGTAAAACACAGTATCTGCCGATATCCATTTGCAATTCAAACATACTGCCATGCAAAATTGGTGAACAGCACTTGTGACATAACACGTAGTAGATAACCATGTTTATAGTATGAAGGAAACAAATTTGGACTTCTAATCAAGCTCTTCTTCATGAACATTAAGGGAAGAAATGCTGTGCAACAGTAAAAGTCCACTACTGAGGATTCATTCTTTCTCCAGCTGATCTGTGAGCTGTTGCTTACGTAAAGGCTGGTAAGAAAAGAGTTACCTCATGATTAGGTGTTTTAGGAAGCAATGATGCAATATTTCTCATAACAACAACATCCAGAATTACTGCATTGCTTTGGTGTTTTACTCTCTTTCCAATGGCTTAAAGGCTTGACTCTCATGTTTTAAAAATCAGCCTTGTTTCTTCACAAAAGTTCAAAATCTAAGAAAACAGATGAGACAGGATACAGGAAACTACATCATTTTCAGTTTATTCTTCCTGAAACACATTTTCTATATAACTCCAAGTGGAGCCAGTCTTGCAACACCAGAGAGTCTTTCTTTGATGACAAATCCACAACAATCAAAGTACCAAAGAGCCCCCCTGCTTAAAATACTCCTACTCGTTTGAAGCAGATGTCTCTGTGACTCTAATACTGTTTTGCTTATCAGCCACAAGCAAGGACAGAGGTAGGGACAGAGGAGATACAGCAGACTGCTTTCTCACCAGCTGGTATTTAAGCAAAGCTTGAGCAAGATCCTGACCTCCCCTTACATTATATGCAGCACAGTGGCAATTTGATATTAACAGTTTTACCAAATTTTTACATCCCTTTTCATGTTTTCTTAGTCTCTGTCCAGAATCTCACATGCCCATAATAGGATGCAAAATCTGCAGAACGGAGGTACCTTAATTTTTGAATAATTTTTGCTCCCTTTTTAATTCAGACAATAACACAAATGTGTGCTAACCTCAGCTCTGCCCAAGAGTACTTGAAAAGCCAAGTCAGCCCTCTGTCCCTTTTCTAGAGGACAAGATACTTGATCATGTAAGTTAAGCACAGTGCATTTCTATGCCGTTAGACTGCTGCTACACTTTAAAATTTCTTTACTTTGCAATGTTTAAAGCAAAATGCTTCAAGCATTAGCCATCTGGCAAGGTTTGCTTATCAAATCTTGTGTGCCTCAAGGGAGAGCTGTGGGCAGATCTAAAGCAATAACAAATATACCAGATTAGGTTTTTGGTCTTTTGTATTTACTTTAACAGAAAGTAGGGAACAGAGGAATATTCGAAGTGATACATTAAATTCTCTTCAAAATTTTTCGGTATTGTGGTAGCACTTTTATTTTTATTTATTTTTTATTTTTTATACACAAAGAACAGTCTGTGCTTTCAAAGCACTTACATAAATTTAGGTTGGAAATACACTAACTAGAAAGGAACCATAAAGCCATGCCAGGAATAATTATCATTCTAAAATTCAGATCCACCCAAAATATCTCAAATTGTTTATCACATCGTAGTCAGTTATAAAAACCTGACACCTGAGAATAAGCTGCTGGCTTAGGGAATATTTGTATGACTAACCAACCATAAGCTTGAATTGAGGTTTCAGAATCAAGCCAATAGTTGGTAATTTATTCTATGTCACAGATTCCCATATTTGCAAAACAAAGTTGCAATTTTTTCTTCACTCTTTAGAAGAAACAAATTTTAGCTGAAGAAAATAAAGTCAAGCTCAAGGAAAGAAAAAGTAGCCCAGCTTTTTGATTTATGATTTACGATTTTGTTGTTAAGAAGGCTACTAATCTAGGCTTTCCCTGCCCTTCCTCCTCCCACCTTTATTTTTGTATGTCTACATAAGAAATTTCTGTCAGAACACTAAGAAGAAGCATGAAATACTATTCTATGGAATGCATTCAGTAAATAATCATACTGGATCTACATTATCTCAAAGAAATTGAAGAGTATGGGATCCAGCTGTCATGCAAAATACTTGCTTTTGACTGAAAGCAAGTGAGGATACTACCAGTTTAGAAGATGTATTTCTCTCCCTTCTTCTCTGCTACTGCCAACCCAGCACTTGTTAATATTGATATTCAAATTCTGGAAAGAACACAGGTTACAGATAAAGATATCCCAGTACTTAATGTCCCAGTTTCAAAATCCTGTTTTGAACTAACTAATCAATATTTTACCTGACATTCTGTAAAAATAAAATATATTTTTATTTCCATTTAATCATAGAATCATTCACATTGGAGGGGTCCTCAGAAGGTATCCACTCAGAGCAGTCAGCTCTGAGATATGACCAGGTTACTCAGGTCTTTTCCCTGTTGCATCTTGAAAAATCCCAAAGATGGAGGATGAACTACCCTGGACAACCTGTCCCACTGCCTAATTCTCCTACTGGTGAGGAAGTTTTCTTTATAAATGCTTGGAACCCCCCATTTTTCAGTCTATGATCACTGTCACTTGTTCATCCATTGTACACATCAGAGTCTGGTTCAGTCTTCTTAATCTCATATTTTCCATGGTTTGCTTTCTACTATTATTGCAGAAATAGCAACTCTCCCTTCCCTTATCCCTCCATGTATGGACGATGTGGTTGTTCTTACGTCTTCTGAAGCCATCTCTGCCTCAAGCCTTACAAACCTCTCTTCCTCTGCCTGCCCCACCACTGACTGACTCATTGACCCTATTGCTAACTTGAATTTGTCTGTATCTTCTTTTTTCTAGATAGGATAAGAACCATAGGCAGGAATCCATGTGCTATGTGGAGCCAAAAGGAAAGACAGCTGCCCTGAACTCTGTGACACAGGCCTGGATGTTGTTGGCTTGTCTCTTGTGCAAGAACTCAGTTGGCTCTGTCCAGATCACTGTATGTCAAGATCTTTATCTCCTCTCTGTAGAGCTGTTCCCCAGTCTGCTTCATTGCAGAGAGATTATCCGGCCTAGCAGTAGGACTTCATATTTGCCTATGTTATATTTCATGACTGTCCTGTTTATTCATTCCCCTTGTCTTTCCAAGTCCATCCGGATGACAGCCCTAGTCTCAAGATTATTGACCCCCCCCCCCAGTTTGTTGATGACACCTTCTATCCCAATGTCCAGGAAACTAATAAAGATATTAAATGCAATAAAGACCCGGGAGTCACTCCTGCACTACTGTATTTGTAACTGACTTCTTGATTCTCAAGCACAATCGTTGATCTTTACCCCAACAGCTCATCTGTGTTTTTTTCAACCATTTGCTAATCCACTGGCCCAGTCTAATGCCTTAGCATGTATAGAATAATACTGTGGCAGATAGCACTGAAAGCTTAGTTAATTGAGTGAATTATATTCACTGGTCTACCCTTATCCACAAATAGATATTGTACCATAAAAGGCAGTCAGATGTATCAGACGTGATTTGTCCCTGCCAAAATAATGCTTCTTTATGTACTCAAAAATGTGCTGCAAGACTTGTTATATATTCCCAGGGGCCACAGTAAGGCTGACTTTCTCTAGTGCCTCAGGTTGTCTTTTTCTCCTTTTATGAAGACAGGTGTAACATTTGCCTTTCTCAATTCAGTGAGGACACAATCCAAGTTCTGCACTAAGAACAGAGCATAATTTGCTGGTGAAGACTAATGCGAAGAAGTCATTGAGTCCTACCAGTGCTTGCTGTTATAAATCACCCACCCTATTCACCCTTGGATTCCTATTTTCCGTGAATTGCCTTCTGCTCTTAATATAGAAGTAGGAACTTCCCTGAGTATCCCTTATCACTTCCAACTCTAGCAGAGCTTTGGCTTTTCCAACACTATCCCTACAAGCCTGGGCAGCATTTCTATATTCCTCCTTTGCAACCTGTCCTTGACTCCATGTGTACATTCTTTTTGTGCTGAAGGTCATTCATGAGTTCTCCATTTAATCAAGGTGGTCTCCTTTCTTTCTTTCCTGAGTATCACAATGAAGAATGCTCTCCTTAAGGAACTTTGCTGTCTTTGCCCTTCAGAGTTGCCTCCCCTGTCAAAAATTCTCTGCAGAAGCAAGACCACTTTCCTGAAGATCAGGATCTGTGTTCAGCTAAATGACTTTTTCACTCCTCTTTGATTCCAAACTACAGTATTTCACAGACTTAACAGTTGATATTGCCATAAATTAATCATCTCATCCCTAATCAATTCTTTCTTGCCTAGCATAGCATATCTAGGAGACTGTAATCCTTGGCTGGGCAGCGTAGCACCTGTGTTATGATGAGATATCTCACATCTGCTCAAAATCTCTTGGGTTGCTCACATCTCATCTTTTTGCCATTCTAGTTGTCCATCTTATGATAGGAACATTTCCACATCACTCCCATCTTTACGTCCTCAAAGAGAGAACACTTTAACTCCATTTTATGTAAATCTTTACAAATTGTCTGTAGCATTCTTTTGATAGTCATTACAGTGGTTAAGCTGCTGGCCACTCATCTCCAAATGAGAGTTCAATTTAACCACTAGATCCTATCTTTAAGTCTATAAGAGCACAGAAAAGTGGTCTGTAAGAGAAGAAAAGATAGTTAGTTAGCAGGAAGAAGGAAAGGTGGTTCTGTATTCCAATAGGCCAATTTGGTAACAAAATTTTCAATGTCCCAAATGGCTTTCCACTCTTTTCCCTTTTGAATTTGATATTATACAATCTTACACACACAACAGAACTCAGACTGGAAGAAGTCTAGCAGCAGGAAAACATTTTCAAAGACTAGAGGACTTGAGGATTGTTTTTAAGATTGCGGTTGGCTTGTGAGACTCCATGCAGCAACTCAGTAATCTTTGATGCACTTTTTTTTTCTATATGTAGACTTAAACATTAAGCAAAGGACTGGGTAATTGTGTAGATCATTTCAAGCAATCACGTTTCAAGTTAACATTTTTTTTTTTATATGCCTATACTCTGACTGAATGCAAAGCTCATTTTAAGTAATGTAAATTTAATCTGACTGCTCTCTTACAACAAAGGTTGCTTGTTATTTTGTATATGTCAATCTTCAGTGCAATCAACAAGCAAGTGTTTAGCACAAGAGGAGCATGGAAAGATTTGCTTCTCAGTTGTTGCTCAGGCAAAGGAAATTCATGAAGAGAAACAACGTAGGCAACACTGGCTGGGAAAGGGACAAAAGGCAATGGACAGAGGATAAACCTCTACCGTTTTGCTTCAACCTTGACTAAACAGTATGCAAGATGAAAAAATCCTTAATATTAAAAAATTACATTACTTGATAAACAGATTCTAGCCTCACGGATCAAAGACAACTGTAAAAGCATTCATTATTGGAGTTTAATACTGCAAAATATTTGGAACCATGAGCATAAACGAACTTCAGAAAAACTTTCAAGATCTGAGGATCTCTCTTAGCACCTTGGAGATTAAATATAGTAAATTTTTATATGACCAAAACTGCACGCAAGAAAGCTGATCAGAGGAAGTGTTAATTCCAAACAAGACACACATTAGTTCAAAATCATTTTTGATAGTGAAATTTTCAAGGAATTGGAGTAGGCATGGTACATATTTTTTCCACACTTTGTTAATGCTCTGATCAACAAAAATTTTACCAAGTGTCTTTTAAATACCTGCCTGAATGTCAGGTCAGATGAATGAGTCACATCTGAGTTGCACCTTCAACAAAAGTTATTTTTTCCTTTAGACAATAAGAAACCTTCTCAGAGGTGACTCACATACCTGTTCACAGTTAAGTTTCTATGATGCGGACGTAATTTATTCCAGAACAATGTGCAGCTTAGTAAGAAACAAATACAGCACTTACAGCACTCTATCTTATAGACACCATCTGCCCAGTACACTTGAAACAAACACTGCCACATCAGTCATTATAAACCTACTTGGACAGTGTACTATTACCTCAATGTCAGAGCAAATCTTGAGTTAGCCTTACTAAGGCATACAGACTTAGGAAAGCAATCAGATCTCCTTGAGCACAAGCCCTAATCATAGGCCTGCTGAACAATGGCTTGCTTCTCTTATTTAAATAGGAGTAAGAAAACCAAAGGCTGCACACACAAAGACAAGTAATATCAGAGTGACTTCATTTGTGCATTCCTGACTGCCACAACATTAAATAATTCTTGGCTGTTAAGCTTTTATTATTATTAGCCTGTGTTGAGAGCTCAATCCATATGTTAAGTGCTATGAGAATAATTACAGGTTTCGATAGGTTAGAGCTAATATTGAGCTAATAAATTTAATGCTTTGTTTACTAACAGCAACAGGGAATCACCTAATACACGACCTATTCAAAACAGGAAAAAACCCTAAGTTACCTGATGAAAAAGATATAAGGTATGTTTTAATAAATGTGTCTCAGACTGGATTTTTAACATCATTGTCTGTTCTTATCCAGTGAGTACAGAAGGCTCACAGAGCAGTTGTAAGCTCCCTGCTCTGCTCTGCAGTGACACTGCTGTGCAAGTCACACAGCAGTTGCTGATAGAAGAACATGTGGTTCTGCCTCTCAGTGATTCGGCATTCTTAGGCACTGAGGCAGAGATGTGATTTAAAGCAGAGGTGCTGTAAATCTGAGCTTCCAGATACACTTTGCTAACTTTTCTCATCTAGCCCTCATTTCTCAAGGTCAGTGACTATTCCATCTTTCCTTAAGTTCAATTCTTTACCCACCTATATTTCAAAATTTCATATTATTTGATGTAAATTTTCCATCTATCTGCATGATCTTCCCTTTACAGGTTTGCACTATACATGGGAATGCCTTAAAAATTCAAATCTCAGGTGGCATTTACCTGCTCTGAGTGAGATCAGTACAAGAACAAATGGAGTCATCCTACTCGAAAAAATCATAATCTCCATGTTTTAAAAATCAAAACAAAATATTTTCAAAATCAATTGACTAATACTTTAATACTGAATTGCTTTCAAACAAAGTTTCTTTGTTTTGATATAGCTTGAAAAGCCTACAAATGCTTCTGAAAACCTTAAGAACAAAATTAATCCAAGCCTCCAAGTCAGAAGTGCTAGAAACTGCAGTTATGTGTAGTATAACTCGGTAATAAAATAAAAGTTGTGGTTTAGCCGGGTTGTAGATTTCCGTGAGAAAGTAAACCAAAATATACATTTTCCATTCACTGATTTATTCACGTGTACAGTTTCACTAATGATAGCTAGAAGCACAGAATTTCATTAATGAGGTATTTTCTCAAGATCCTTACTCTTCCTGAAAAATTTTAAATGACACTAGAAAATTCAATTTGTCACAGAGTGCCATAAGTGAATGAAGTACCCACTTAGTACCACAGTTAAAAAATATTAAAACCAAAACTATTTTATACATATTCAAGTGCCTCATAATTCAAACTGAAATCACTAAGCTGCCCTGCTACCTGAACTTCCTTCAGTCAGAAGTTATAAACTACTGCTGTATCTGCTTTCTCTGTGAAGCTGAAGCAAATTTTCTTTCATTGGTATTGCCTTACTGCAAGCTGAGATTATATTGCATCTCTTCAAGACTCCTTCACAGCTGAAACTTCTGTTGGAAACATGATGTGTGTGCTTCACAAACCAGCATTAATTAGAACTCACTTTCTGAAGATGCATCAATTAACCAAAAATGATTCAATCTTTTTAAAGAAGAACACACACTGGATGTAGATTACATCGGTGATAGTCTTGTTTATGGAAATGTAATAAAAACATATTTATCCATGTCCTGACACTATTTAATGGCCACTCCACTCTAAGTCCCCTAGACTTGTGTCAACAAGTCTATCTTCAAACTAATAAGCAATCTCTTAAGACTACCATGATCCCATAAGCCAGCCCTTTGTTACTGCCTATTCCTGAACCAGTCACTGACTGTTCTTTCCCACTGAGGAACACTGGGTGACATAGACTTACCAGTTAGATGTAGGGCTTAGCTTTGTTCTTGTACCTCGCCAAGGTTCTCATCCTGCTTGCCATGCAAACAAGCTCATGCTCACTTCAGCCAGGCATTTAGAATGCCTTTTCAATAGAGGAATCTGATTAGGAGCTGTATCATCATCCAAATGCATGCCAGAATAACAAATGTGTATATTATATTTTTGACTTTGAAAATCTATTGTGAAAGAGTCATGTAACATCTCATAGTATGCAATCAACCCTCTTTCTCTACCTGCCTATCTTATAAAAAAAAAAAAAAAGACTTTGATTCTCATCCTTGCAATTTCTATAGCAAACTGAAATAACTGATTCTTTTTTTAAAAATAGGGGGGTTATTCCTCCCCCCCAAAAAATTCATTCAACAGCTTTATTCAGGTTAATTTTCTATTTTTACTATTGCTGTGAATACTAAAGCATGAAGTCTACACAGTTTGATACTATGAAAGAAACTGAGAGGAAAAAAATCTTAAGCCTTCAGACTTCAGAAGACTCTATTCCTGTTTCATCTTTTTTCTTCATGTGATCTTTTTCAAATCTGTTTTGTTTTTAAATGAGTTGATCATCTCTCACTCTAATTATGACAAAGGAAAGGTTACCCTTTTGCATCACTGAGTGGCCGTACATTTGGGTAAAATTTATTCCAAATATTTTAGATGAAATTCATCAGACAAAATCTATTACCTTATATCACATTCATCTATGACAGAAAAAAAACAAGATGTGACACAAATAGCAAATTAGCTAACAGACCATTGAAAATGCAGTCTTGGAAAAGAAGAAACCAGCTGTTAAAGGGAAAGAAAAAGAATAAAATTGTTCAATGCAATTATAGGTGCACAGTAGGTTTAAACATTGGCTTGCAGCAATACTGAAGAAAAGCAGTACTCCCAAGTGGTATTATTGGATATCACTTGATGGCTCATCCTAACAAAGAGAATCGTGCTTCTCCACATCCAAACACCCAGGGGCTCACAAGACGAAAGGGCAGCATTTTATTTTTTTTTAGTCATTATTTCCAGTTCTTTTTGCATATTGCTGCATCTGCTGCTTTTTAAAATATTAAATACCCTGCAAGAATCATTCACAAAGCCTGAGATTTGAAAGAAAGAGTACTAAGGTGAGCCTACTATGACAGCAATTTACTGCTGCAGCTTGTATTCACCTCAGCTGCTTGGCAATTTAAAGATCAGATACACTTAAGGAAGTCAGCAGCTCAGAATCATGGCATTAGCCCTTACAAAACATATACATAAACAAGGGTTTTACTTTCTACTCATTAAATGTCAGTAGGTGTAATTCATTCTGACCGTCTCCAAATCTGCAGTTTTATTATCAATAACATTTTTGTGGTTTTAATATTTGCTTTTTTGTCCAAGTTTTCAGATGTGTATGAATACAACACACCAGTCAGGCACACACTGTTCTCCCTACACTCAAAAAAATGAAATGTACTGTAACAGGCTTACAGACTTGTCTACAAAAGGAAGCTGATGAGATTGATGTGAATTTAGAGCTTTCCAGCTTCTTCAAGGTAATTCAGTACAATGTGAGTATGCAGTAGACACAACTATCTTGTGGCAGATTTAACCAGAAAAGGCTACCATTCAGCTCCAATGAATACCTTTCTATAGAAATACAACCATAAACAAGTGATGCCCATCCCCACTCCACTCATCTAGATAAGTGAAATGACTTCCCTGTGCCACTGCAGGTTTTTATTCAAGCTGATAAAGTTTTTTTGTTTTGGTGAGGGAACGTCAACAGAATGGGTGACTGTGTCAACAAATCTCCTTTGGCAGCAGCAGCACTGTAAATCAACTTAACCTACAGGTGGAATTGCACCTTACTCCATTTTAATACTCCTCAAAGTGACCCTCCATGTCACAGACTCTGTCCAACTTGCTCAAATGCAATAAAGCAGGTACTCCATGAGTATATTTGAAAGAGAAGTATAAGAAAGCAAAGCCCAAACAGAAAAACAAACTTTTTCAGAGGAATAATGAACTAACATGGTGTACAGTTTGATGGCAGCTCCAACTAATTTATGACTAAACTGCCACAGCTCCTTCCTTCAGTCCCAAGCACAACCTCATCCAAAAGAAAACACTCTTTTAGAAAGAGGGTCCCCTCAAAATCCAGCTGACACTGCTTTATTCCTCTACTAGGATATCAGCTGCAGGTTATATGCATTAAGTAGCCAAATAGCAGACCAATGTCCTGTCACTTATCTAGCAAAGAGTCCAACCTATCAAGAGACAAGAGGGATAAAAGAGCAATCTAGTCCACAATTCACTTCAGAACAGAGGGATGTCATTACAGATCAATCTGAAAATTAACCTTTACTGAGTGCTGTGGTATAACTTTGCAGCATTTGCAGCAGTTCAGTACCACTCAGTCATTCCCTTACTTCCCTCAGGTAGGAAGAAGGAGAGAACTGGAAACACAATGGAACTATTTGCTAAGACAGAAAAAGAAAAAGGAAACAGAAATGCTATGATAACAGTACATACATACCCACAAAAAATTACTCAGCACCTGCTGACAGACCAAAACCCCACCAACATCACAGTGCCTCACTCCACAAACTGACATACAGCAGCCAAGCACTAGCCAACTGCCTGAGGATTTATACCCTTCTGCATGGTGTCATGCGTTACAGAATGACCCCAGCCTCATTCAGGCACCTCTGTTGGTCCCACCCTGCCACATGTCATCATGGCAGAAGCTCTTCCCACTGAGCAGCCCAGCCTGGCCCTGAGCACACTCCCATATTGCTCAGCAACAACCAAACACTGGTGTGCTGCTAACGTGGTTGTGACTGAAACCTGGACAACTAGAAATGAAAGGGTTTTACAAACTTCAGAAACTCTTATGCTAGGGTTTGCAGTCCTGCTCTTGTATCTCATCCTATGAACAAAGTAGAAGTTATCAAAAAACTACTTTGATATATAACTATCACGTCAGTTGGTGAAACATCTGCTGACCCTGTCCGTTGCCACTAAGTATTCTTTCCAATTGCAAAGATACAAGTCTGTCAGTTAGCCGTGAATCTTCTCTTAATAGGGTCCACTCCATTTAAAATCAACACCAACATTCCCATTTCTTGCTTTCTGCTCCAGAATATTAGTGTTAGTTGACAGCCAGCTATACATGAGCCAGAAATGTGCCCAGGTGGCCAAGAAGGCCAGCGGCATCCTGGCTTTTATCAGAAATAGTGCAGTCTGTAGTAGCAGGGGGGTGATCATCCCTCTGTACTTAACACTAGTGAGGCTGCACCTCAAGTGCTGTGTTCAGTTTTGGGTTCCTCACTATGAGAAAGACATTGAGGCCCTGGTACTTGTCCAAAGAAGGGCAATGAAGCTGTGAAGGGTCAGGAATACATTGTATGAGGAATGACTGAGGGAACTGGGACTGGCAAGTATAAAGAAGGCTAGCCTGGAGAAGAGAAGGCTCAGGAGAACCTCTACAGTGACCAGTAATGAGGTTGTAGTGAGATGGGTGTTGGCCTCTTCTCCCAAATAACAGCAGTATGACAAGAGGTAATGGTCTTAAGTTGGATCTGGGGAAGTTCAGGTTGGATATACGGAAAAACATATTCTCAGGAAAGTGGGGAGGTACTGGAACAGGCTGCACAGGGAGATGGTGAAGTTACTGTCCCTGGACATGTTCAGTAAACATGTAGATGCAGCACTGAAGGACATGGTTAGTGGGCATGTTGGTGATGGGTTGACATTTGGATTAGACGATCCTAGTGGTCTTTGCTAACCTTTCTGATTCTATGATTTAAAAGGATTAAATAGGTGTTAGATAATAAAGAAGGGATACATCTCATAATTAAATGTGTTACTTTTTTTTACAGTTACTTCTACTTTTAGTGAAATCCTTTGCTAAGCTTTCCAAAACTGAAAATATATTTGCTTGTAGGAATCAGCTTACATTTCAATGAAAACAATACAGCATCTTCTACAGTGATTAATCTTGAAGTGTTTAGAACAGTCTGAGAAGCATGCTGTTTGAAAAGGACAAGTTTTCAAACACTCAGCTTACAGAAATATTTTTCTTCTAACTTTGTATCTTTTAGTGGTAACTATTTTTTTCCATCTTATATTATGCAAAGGTACGTATTAACCTCTATACAGAGTTAGTTACTACACTCCTGTATTGAACAAGATTTCATCAGAAATCATTTTTTACATTCACAGATGAAAAGGCATTTTAAAATTGTATCTACAAAGAAAATAAATTACAGTATTAACTAGCATTTATATCTTTAATTGCCATATACAAATTTTGAAAATTTTCATATATATATAACATACGCACAAAACAACTTGGGGATCTTTCTGTGAGATATATAGTCTTGGTTACAACTAGTGGCATATCAGATCTGCTCTGCTCTGGATCTGTTTTTCACAAACCCAGCTTCAGGAGCCAAAACCATTCACAGCCAACTGCCCAACCTGTCCCAACGGGCAGTCAAGAGAAGATACCTGGAGGGTCACCACTACTGACTATACACAACCCAGCACAGGAAGAGGAATCTTGCAGTGCTGGCACAGCTACCCAAATTTAGGATAATGTCTGCTAATATTAGACTACAGTCAGTGCCTCTCTACATGCCATAACTCATCACATGGACGATGTTTGCTTTTTACTCTCCCAAATGACTCTCTTAAATGTTTACAGCTCAGTGCTTGTGTCTTGGTTGATGAATATTTGAGGAATGCGTAATCACGTCTAACCGTAAGAGACTAGGGTTATCAACACTATCTAAACAAAATCTCTTACTTAAAACAAAAAAAATGTTACTCATATATTTAATTTTTTATTTTGAAAATTTGGTATTGGCTTAGAAAGCCTTGATTTTGGACACATTACTGGAAACATTGCTTCTCTTCACAAAAAATACATTTCTGAGATAAATCCAACAGTGAAACTTACCTGAGAAAAAATGTTTATGCTTACATGAGACAATTAACAAATCATTGTATATTATTAATACACATAAAAGCCTTATCTATGAGATTTATACATCAAAAGGAAAATAGGGCAATCTATTTATAACTGCTTTTTTTTTTTTTTTAATTTATTTCATATGAGGTATTGACACAGGCAATCGAGTACACTGTGGTTGTTGAATCTCTGATTATATGTATTTTCACCATTATACACCAAATATCAAATCTGTCTTACACTGATCACTGCAAGGAAAAATGAAACATTTTAAAACTGAAGTAATAGTATTTCTATCATGAAGATGATGTTCTTCCATAAATTACATTTATATATATAGGCCTAAGCATTAATGACATGAGCTAAAGAAAAGTCACATAAAAATGTGAAAAAAATGTCACTTAACTTGTACAAGTATTATATTCCAATCCCTGTCAGCAATCTTGCTGGAGATGATGAATTTGATACTGTGTTGGGTTACAAAGTGTTGTGTAGTTTCAGCCACTTGAGATTATGTTAAGGTTGGCATTAGGATTAACCTGGATTGCATAAAGAGTTGTAGATGCCACCTGCAGGATTGCTCAAAAATCATCATTTTTATTGTTGTTTTCTCAAGACTACAGGTCTGTTTGGATATTTTGCTTTCAGTTGCTAAAGCACATCCTCAGTGTCTTGTTATATTAAGATCTATATGGTGATTTTTTCCCCCATATAAGTAATTAATGCATTGCATGTAAATGTAGAGTTTTGAGGTATTTTTCCAAAATCAGGCATAACTAACATACATTAAGCTGCAAGCTTATGCACAATGATAGTGCAGTGCAGTGTTTTTTCTTTCATCTTTAATTCCCGTCTAGCATTAAATGTGGCTCATAAATCACAACAAATCAGAGCAATAAAAACAACTGCTGAGATGAACAGGTAAATTATTAGTGAAACGCAAAAGTCAACTTGTCTGTTTCAATAGGAAGTATTTTTATATAAAGGCACAAGCTTGCATCCAGCTTGCATTCAGAAGAATAGTTTTCTACTAGATAGTAGATAAGTACTGTTTAAGGAGCTACATTTCATAGAGCTCTTTCACCTTTCTACAGTACTTCAGTCAGCAGAATAAGGGGACCCATTCTGGATAGATTTGAAATCAAGTGGTTATTCTCTTCTGCTCACCCTCTACAGAACTTGGCCTCCAAGTATTTGTGAGAGACATCTGTGCTCATTGCCCCCTGCTTCTTTAAGCAGTTGTTGAAGTCATGCTTTTCCCTTTCCTAATTTATTTTGGAGTTCTTTTGCCATTTTTAGATTAAGAGACTTAAAATAAGGGAAAGGGGGAAAGAGGCCCACTTTTCCTGTGCTGGGCAATCCACTATAGCCACCACACAGCTTTACTTTTCCTATTTTAGTCCTCCAATTATTAAAGATGGAAGCATAAATTCTGTTCCTGTTCCTCAGTAAAAGATTCCCTTCTGGTATCACTAATAAAAAGCTCTAACATCTCTAAGATGTCTATGTTGCCTAGTAGTGTATTTAAATCTGCACATTCGTGTGAAAAAAAATAAAAATAAAAATAAAAATGAGAATTTTTATTTAATCAAGTACAAAGTGGATGCATTCCACTCAATATAGAATGCTTTGGTAGTGAGTGGAAAAGCAGTATCCATTTTTAGGAAGTATTGTTATGAAAGTTAGTGATCCAAGATGCTGAATTAAAATCTGACTTTCTGCTTTTGACTTCTGAAAGCTTAGAGTGGTGTATCTGATTTGTGTTAGTCATTGACACTCTTGTTACATGTTTTGCTCCCACTGATTTTAACCTAAAACAGCACTTTCAGAAAGTGGCTGTTAAACTCTATGTTGAAGTTGAACAGCATAATCTCAAATCTTTCCCTTTGAATGATCAAAAAACATAAAACCCAGCTACAACAGCCAGTTGCCTCTATTCTATAGAGCACTATTTGATTATACACAACAAAGAAAATATAAGATAATTTAGAAAATGATTTAATCCTCATTGTCCCATCCAGAGATAACACAGCTAAGCCTATGGCTACTAAATATGGTTGTTTGCATAGAAGAAAAAACAAGCAGCAAGGCAAAGGGTGACACAGCGATTAAAAGAAAAATCATCTGAAAGCAGTCAATGTCCAGCAGATTTATCCACAGATGAGAAATGCTATAACAGTAACATGGATAAAGCAGCTTTTGACTTCCTTCTTTTAGTACGGAGTGTCAAAAGTAATGGTAAGAGAAATTTAATTAGCGATGAGGATAAAGAGTAGGAAAAAAAGAAGCTGCATGGCTTTCAGTCAATCCCAAAATATTTTATTTTTGTTTTGGCATTAGCTTCAGGTATAATACAGGGTTTTTATCTGAGTAGATCTTCCATTGTACCACAGCAAGATTTTAATACCAACATGGAGAATCCCATGACAGGTATGGCATAGCCCTTTAAGGAAAAAAAAATTGTCTCAGTGTTATGGAATTTCTCATTATCACTGTTGAGTTTATCACATTTTTGGACATGGGATAGAGGGAAGGTGGGACCTGTTTCACAACAGCTATCAGGATATAAAACAACTCTCACATGAACATCTAGAGATCTTTTACAAAAAGTGATAAGTCTCCTGGGACCCTGATAGTTTGGGGAAATAATATGCTTGCATGGCAGAAGGTTACTCTACTTGTCTGGAGGAGTTGTCAGGTTGCATGAGACCATAAACCCATAAACAAACCTCTCATTAAATGTAAGTTGTTGCATAATAATTCTAAAAAACTACTGTGGTGTAAAAATAGAAGAGAGGGAGGGAAGCTGAATTTTCTTGGGCATACTTCCCCATTCTTCCACCTTCAGATCTTTAAATATACTGCCTGTGACCAGCCTGCTGCCAAGGACAGTGGGTCAGTGCACCTCAGATCTCCCTTCCTGCTCTACAAGCTGCTTCATTCAGTGTGCCTGGGGCAAGCACACCTTTTAATTGCATCTTCTAACATTTCAGTGCTATCCCATACTGCAACAAAGATGACAGAGGAGAAGCTTGCCATTCTGTATGATAGATTTATGTCTTAGAAGATGTGGAGAAACCAGAAAGTGGTTTTATTTTTTAAGAATGCAATTTCCCCCATGAATGCACTCTTCTTAATAGGCCTCTAATTTTGTTAGTAGGCAAGTACTTGGAGGTAAACTGCAAGAAGTATATTAAGTGTCATGAATGCTCTTAGCCTAGGTGTAACTTTAATTTAGGTAATGTTCTTTAATAACATGGCATCTGACAGGAAAACTATTTCCATTCAGAAAGAAAATGCATGGAGAATTTCAATGGCTGTTAATTTTGTGAATATGTAACATTAAGCAAATTATATTATTAAAAATTAGGTTGTTCCTATTGCCAAAACAGTATTTCTCAACACTAATAGCAGTTGGACATTTATACCTATAAAGCTGTTAATTATGCACCCATTCACCCATTCCAGTGCAGTGATCACAGTGATTACTCTCATAACCTAACAGGAGAACACTTCAGACCAACTGGAAAAGAGGAAAAACAAAAAGAATGGACTTGTCCTATGCACCATGAAAAGTAATTAAAACATATGCTTCTTTTGGTTGAAGTTATTGATGCATTTTAAATGAGTTGTCAGTTTGGACACTCAGGACAAAATGGAAGAGGAGAACAGCTTGCCTATCAATGCCACATCAACTCACTGACAAAAATCTATGTAATTTCTTAAGGATATTCTCACAGATTTTCCTCCTGCGCTCCTTGGCCACAGGAACAAGGGTTTTCCAAGGCAGAGAACAGAGAGATGGACACAATAACTGTCTTCCAGAGAGAGTTAAGCCCTGAACTGCCCATACACTCGTGAAAGTTATCACAATGATTTTTTAAGTACGGTTATCTTGAAGTACCACAAAGTACTTCTTAAATACTTAAGAATACATTTATCTGTCCAAGGTGTGGGTTTTCTTGGAGGGGGAGAAGAGGGGAAAGGGATACGGGGGACAGGGTTTTAATCAGTATATATAAATACAAAAATTGTCTGATGTTTTAAATGTAATTGACAATCAAACCACTCAAAAATAAATCATGCTTGAATTTCTTCAGGTGAACAGATGGACAGTGACTTATTTAACTTGTTTCACTCTGTCCTTAGTTGTTACAACCATTACCCCAAAAGGATGCCACAGGAGACTTTATACCAGGTTTTGGCAAACAGGCTTTGTACTTCCCAGAATATAAATCATCAGGACTTATCTACAGATCTTCAGTTTCAGGCTTCTTTTGTGTGTTTATTTTTGTTATTGGTCATTTTTCATATTTGTTTTCACTTTCCTAGAAAGCTTTTTACTCCCTCAGTCCAGAGAGACTTATCCTGCTTATTATTATTGAAGTATGCTCAGAACATATATATAGTATGTATTTCTAGAATCTGTGCCAAAAGTGTTTAGCAAGCACAGGAGGAAGAACTGCAACTTATACTTAATTCCGGGGAAAAAAATTAACCATCAGTTTGCAAAATGTCAGCGATCATACTGGACTAAGCTCATTTCTGATACAGTATTGAAAAGGCTGAGCAAAAAGAAATATAATCCTGATACTGGAAATGAAAGAAGTCTTAACAGTGACAAAAGTTCCAAGCACAAAAATACATACACAGTGTACACATAAGTGCATGTAAGTGCACGTACAGTGTATATGTACATATATATATAAATACATGAGCAAGCATCTAATATTCTAGATATAAAGCTTACTCAGCATCCACATGATTATTAACGTAATGCAGGAATAGTTCACAGAATCAGGGTGATACTAAAACATTCGTTTATACTAAAGCACAGAGAACAGGCATTTCCCATTCCTATTTCACTATCCAAATCCCTTCTTAGCACATTGAACATAAGAAATTAGTTTGTCTCAGAATTTTTCTTAAGTCAGCTACAGTTCAGAAACAATATTAGGTCTTATTGATTACTTCTATTCAATAATTGTGAAAATACACAAACACAAAATGTGCAGCTAAAATGATGCATATACATCTACCAGCAATGAATAAGTTGATTTCTCTGCTTCACAGCAGCTCTCCCCACATATTTCTGGTGTTCTCCTTTTAAACTTACAGCTCAAATTATACATGATTAGTCAGAGTATCTAATGTAATTAACAGCTCAGAGTAGATAAAATAGTAGAAACTTTTAAAAGGCAGCGTTAGCTGTATTAGCAACCCCCTCATCTTCATCTTCTTTTTTCATACAAAGGGAAAATAAATTAATCTGGGACAGTTTAAACTGGAGCTCCATGCAGCCTTGTTAAACTACGTGGTTTTGGCTGGCTGCGAGTATTTTCCTCTTCACTGACCTCTAATTAATGAAATCAAATAACCTCATCTGTTTTACCTGACTTCTTCTGAACCATCCTGAAATTCTGCCCTACTCACATTTCCTCTAAGCCTGTTACTGGAATAGCAGCTGAGAGCACTCTCCCCTTGCAAGAAGAGGGCTTCAGTGTCCACATAAGCATAGAAAGGGAGCAAACTTGACTTGTGTCATTTCAGTGCTCACCTGGAGTATGATAAAAACACAGAACTCGAACAATCATTAAAGATCATGTAGTGCAACTTCTAGCATTGAGACAAGAAATACCCAAATAAATTGAGATTATCTAAGTATGCCATCAAGGCCATCTGTCTTTTAAATTCGAAGTAGTTGAACAAAATAGCAATTTATTCAAATTCAGTTCTTTGTATCAATTCTGCAAATGTGTATGTACTTGTCATTAGATGATTTTTTTCAGTTCTTTGAATCATCTGAATCACCTGTGAAAGAAAAGCACAGTATCTAAATATCCAAAACACTGACTGAAAAAAATAAAAATGTCAAAGGCTCTTGTTTTCTTTACTTTGGTTTGTTTAAGGTATTTAATGGAAAAGGATGAAATTGAAAAATTACCTACTGTATATTAGAAGCATGAAGTAATTGGAAGGATAATATGAAAAGTATGTAAAAAATGCTAAAAATTACAAAATAGTTACAATTCTATGAACATTTATAAATTGTGAAGTTACCATATTCTTTAAAAAGTCTCTGAGGATATCTGCTTACTGTACATGTAAAGAATAAATATAGACTATAGATCTCTAGGCTGACCTAGATTGATCGCTCCCTCTAGCCAACTCCATTGTGTTGACACATATCCAATCCCCATCTGTAGAGAAGAGAGATATGCCAAACTTGGCTTGCACTGAGCTCACAAAAAGATTACAGTTATTTTAATTTTTTACTCAGGAATAAAATTAAAAAAAAAGGCATTTCAGTTCTTCAAAATATTATATACAGTGAAAACAGTTTCAAACAGTTATTTGCAAAGACTATATCCACTGTTATGATTAGTAAACCTCAAACAATCCTTTTTAGAGAATATTATTAGGATTACAGAAGTTATTTACTCACATTCAGCCCTCAGGAATGCTAAAATTAATCATGTACATTTCTTTAAAATATTTTTCTGCAGTGCTTAAGTGCACCATGTTGACAGTGCTCATATGATCAGCAACTATCCAACATTTATTTTTTATTTCTGTTCTACACTAAGCACAAAATCGTATTTACAGCAAGTGACTCAAATCCTAGTCTGAACAACTGCCGACATTTCATCATGGTCTTTCTGAAGGTTGCCATCATTTATGCTAACCAAAGGCCTCAGGAACATTAATCTCCCTTACAGGACAGGGCCTTAGGAGATGCTTTCTCCTATGACTTCACAGCTGGGAAACTGTGATGCAGTGATGTAACATTATAAGTTTCCACAAACATTTCTGGGTTTACATGAACTAAGATACACAGATGTTCACGCTTCAGGCAGAACTAAGCGTATTTCCACAGGTCTGACAAAAAAATCTGATGTGAAGATAACTTTATCTCTCCTGCAACAAAAATTTCAGTCTTCCTCCTAATCACTGAAGAGCTGCTTCACAAGTGGAGCGTGAGATATTTTAGCACACAGAAAAACATCATAGGTTTGCCAAATTTCATTCTTAGGAAGTATCTGTTCATATTTTTCCACTCTCTCGCCTTCCTGAAATTTTACCCAGAAACTCAAAGGGAATCAAAGCTTAAGAACCAAAAAGCTTATAGCTGAGAACCAAAGGGACTATGGGATGGCTGGCAGAGGCATGCATTTCTGCAACACCTGCCAGGCACACCAGTACACAGGCAATGACATTTGCTGTGCATTGGCCACTCTCTCCCATGGACTGTATCGCATACAGAAAAAATGATGCAGAGCAAAAAGTAAATACAAATAAACCGTTATAGCACTGATGATGTAGAGCTGCCAAAATGATGAAATTCAGGCATTTACCTTAGTGCGTAAATGGTATACTTCAGGACTGTTTATATCTGGCCAAGCCAAGATATCTCATACAGGTATTTAAATCTAAGCTTGTTGCCCCAGGCTCTCTTTGCAGTCAATGAAGAGAAAGAAGCAGTTCCAGGGCATGATTCATCTCCTCCTAAGGCAGGTGTCCAAAATAGGTCAGATGAATCATACCCTAAAAGCATCTGTTTCTTTCCACTGACAGCAAAGGGGCCAACATCAGGGAGCTCAAACACAAACTTCTACTATATAGGAGACTTCTGAAGTTGAGAGAGATGAGCCTACAAACAGGTTGAGATATCAGGGCTCCTCCTTGCCAGATTCAGCCTCCTCTAGCCTGTTCCCAAAACTGTATCTTTCTGTCTTTCCCTTCACAAAGAAACTGCTTTTGTACTCTTTTCTGAGGCACATATCACCTTGAACTTCACAAATTTCTTTCCAGTAGTGCTCCTCTTAGTATTCCCTCCTATCTCCCCAAGCACTCGCTCACACCTGTCAACCTTCTCCTGAGTGCATTTATCCCTTGCAGCTGCATTTCAACATCCCATCTACTGTCTTGCTAGTGCCCATCTTAACCACTTCTCTGGCTAAAAGAGCCTGTAAACCCTACCCCACACTGCAACCTCAGGTGCTTTTATAAGCATTTATCCAATCTGTTCATACTGAGGTGCATATGTTCATTTCACATGGATTGCTAACCTATTGCCTTTGAAGGAAACAATCTGTAGAAATAATAAAAAAAAAAAAAAACGGAAAAAATTAAAGTTTTCTGACTCTCTGGAAAGAAGAAATTTACATTTTTTTTCTCAAAAAGTCTTCTTCAGTATTTAATCACCCCACACTGTAACAATGAAAATACTGCAGCAGCATAATAATGGTAACAATATAGTTCAACCACAATGAAAATAAAACATTGCAAGTATATAGAATCACATTTCATGAACAAAGAAACTGCATCTTTTTTCCTTCCAGCTGGGGACACAGTCTAAATACTTCAGAGGAAAACATAACAACAACAACAAAAAAGGGTTAACCGTTTCACATAAATTAGAGTATATACTGCCATGCAACAAGCAGCAGCAGCAGCAACACAGATAACTCCACATAAAGGGAGAAGAATTATATAATGAATTCTTAATTTTGTAAGAACTGATTATTTTCCTACAATATCGGAAGGAATAAACATGTTCTGAAGAGTAAAACATGACAAGTTTTGGAAAAGAGGAGTATCTGATCATTTTCCTTTTGATCTGAAATGTTTTTTTTCATCACTACGTAAAACCTTAAAAAGACCAATAAATGAAGGTAGAAATAAAACTATGAATACTAAAGCCTTAAAAAAAGAAAAAAAAAACTCTGTAAAGTTTTTCTAGTTCCTGAATGCTAGCTATCATGTAAAAATGTATCTATAGCATATAAATTTTTCTGAGCTATTAAGCACTATCTTTCCAATCCCTAAATCGTCAACTCACTCATAAAAACATTATATAACTTAAGGTTTAAACAGCACAAAATAAATATATAATTCCTTGTATATCAAAAGTATTATTGAATGAAATGGAACTATTTGTTTACATTCAGATAGGTGTATTCCTGCATGATTACAACCTATTTTTTTTTTTTTTTTTTTTTGAGAAAGTATGTTTCAAAACCTTGAGTGGTTTGGGGACTAAGGAGAATACTCATCCTTTACTGGATGTGCCAGGGATTGGGACCACTGAGGATATGGAAAAGGCTGAGGTTCTCAATGTCTTCTTTACACCTGTCTTTAATAGTCAGACCAATTGTTCTCAGAGTACTCTGCCACCTGACCTGGAAGTCTGAGAAGGAGAACAGAATAAATCCCCCACAATTCAGATGGAGAGACCACACCATCTGGACTGTCACAAGTTCATGGGGCTAGATGGAAGCTAGGGAGTTGGTGGAGATGATTGCCAAGCTGCTTTTCACCATCAGCATTCCTGGTCAACTGAGAAGGCTCAGAGGAGTGGAGGCTTGCCAGCTTGCTGACATGACTTCCACCTACAAGAAGGGTCGGAAGGAAGACCCAGGGAACTGCAGGTCTGTTAGCCTGATCTCAGTGCAAAGAAAGGTTATGTAGTAAATCAACATGAGTGACATCACACAGCATGTGTGGGACAACTTGGGGATCAGGACCAGACATCATGGTTTTACAAAGGGCAGGTCCTGCTTAACCAACCTCATCTCCCTCTGTGATGAAGTAACAAACCTGGTGGATGAGGGAAAGGCTGTTGATGTAGTCTACCTGGACTTCAGCAAAGCCTTTGGCACTGTATCCCACAGTATTTTCCTGGATAAGCTGGCAGTCAGTGGTTTGGACTGGTACACTCTTTGCTGGGTAAAAAACTGGCTGGAGGGCTGGGCCCAGAGAGTGGTGGTGAATAGAGTTAAATCCAGCTGGCAACTATACATGAGTAGTACTGTAGCCTGTTCCATTTAATATCTTTACTGATGACCTGGAAAGGGGAGTGAGTGAGTGCAACATCAATAAGTTTGCAGGTGACACCAAGTTGGGAGGAAATGTCAATCAGCCTGGAGATAGGAAGGCCCTACAGAAGTATCTAAGGTAGGCTGGATAGCTTGGCTGAGGCTGAGTATGAAGTTCAACAAGACCAAGTCAGTTGGTCACAACAAATCCAGTTGATGATAAAGGCTTGCACCAGAGTGACTGGGAGACTATGTAGGAGAAATGGATCTGGGGATATTGGCCAACATAGCCAAACATGAGCCAGCAGTATGTCTAGGTAGCCAAGAAGGCCAATGGCGTCCTGGCTTGTATCAGAAATTTTGTTTCCACCAGGAGCAGGGTGGTGATCGTGCCCCTATACTCAGCTCTGATGAGGCCACATCTTGAGTACCGTATTCAGTTTTGGGCCTCTACTACAAGATGTGCTGGAGTACATCCAGAGAAGGGCAACGAAGCTGGTGAGGGATTTGGAGCACAAGCTTTATGAGGAGCAGTTGAAGAAAGCAAAATTTTTTAATTTGGAGAAGAACCTCAGGGGAGACCTTATTGCTCTTTATAACCACCCGAAAGAAGGTTGTGACTAGGTGGAGATTGGCCTCTTCTCCAACATAAATAGCAACAGGACTAGAGGGAATGGCCTCAAGTTGCTCCAGAGGAGGTTCAGAATGGATATTAGGAAAAATTCCTCTCCAATAGAACAGTCGGGTGCTGAAGTAGGCTGCCTATGGAAGTGGTTGAGTCACTGTCTCTGAAAGTGTTCACAAAACATTTCAATGTTGTACTGAAGGAGATGGCTTAGTGGGGAAATATTGGTTGTAGTTGGACTATACGTTCTTGGAGGTCTTTTCCAACCTGAATGATGTGATGATTCTATAAATGAATTTTTCATATTTTTAAATTTTATTTTATTTTATTTTATTTTTTATTTACTGAAAGAAATGTGAGTATAAATGTAAGTATCAGACAGCAAAAATAATCTGCATTTGGATTCAGCATTCTTTTCTCCACTGAAGATGGAGAAGAAAGTGTTAGGTATATGAATGAAAGGATAATTTTAATAGAGCAAGAATGTTTGAGGGTGCCTTTATGGAGAATTTACTTTTATATTTTGACTGTCTCTGTATAGTTTTTTGTTGTTTTTTTTTTTTTTTAGTGCTCCTCACTGAGAGCATTGTGCTGCCAGTTGTTTGCATGATTAGTGCATTTGCACTTTTCAGGAGTGTCCAGGACACAGCTTGCTTGGTACTTTGGTACAGACTTCAGGCCAACCTACCCCCCACTACTCCTTTATCTTTTCAGAAAGCAAGAGAAATGACCATTAAATTTATCATACTAATTTTAGACATAGAAATTATTGTACCCTGGGGTGTGTAATTCTCCTATGTTACTTTTTCCATGATTGTTTTCCAAATATGTCTGCTGGTAGTTTGTCCAGTTGAAACTCCTGAATTGCTAGTTCATTCATGTGCATTATCTATTGTGTCCACACATGAGAGATAGCAAAGACATCTTCTCCTCCTCTTCAATTCTCTTTCAATTTCCTCCATTTTTTTTCAGTGGTAAGCCAGAATGAAAGGCTTTTAATATTCTAAACTTAATGAGTAAATATTAGATACTGTTTTTCTATGAAAGCAACCTCTAACACAAGTAAGGTGAAGCTCAATTGGATAGCAGTCCTCAAAGCCTGACTCTTTTACATATTTCAGCCAGTGAAACTTAGTTCATATGGGATTAAAAAGAAAAAACAGAACAACAGCAACAAAAAACTATTCCAACAAACATTTTATTTAAATTAGTTTTATCCATCAGGTGAAGTTACCTGATATAATTAATGCCAAATTATCATAAATCCATGTTACAGTCAGCATCTTCTTTCACAATGTAGTGGAATAGAATCAGTTTGCAGATGATATCAATGAAACAAGAGGAAAGAGAAGGTTCAGATTGTCCAAAAGATTTGAGAAGATGATTCATCCATTTCTGCCAGATATCTGAGTTTCTAAGAGATTCTCATGTCTTAATAAATAGGCAATTGAACAACAAAGAATGAACTGGAAGGTTATTACTTTGCAAGAGATTGCTTATATCAGATTAGTTAAGATTGACATTTACAACAATATAATTCATGTATGGCTTGTGCAGCCACAAGAAAAAGTATATCAGGTTGCAGTTGATTTCAGTTGGCCAAATGCAGTCCTTGGAAATGAGAGTGTCTCAGTATCAACATACCAACTGATAAGTCTTTTAGCAAAATAATACTGTTAAGTGCTATCCAATGGCCACATGCCAATACGGTTATCCTGTCTCTAAGTAGCTAGCTGTCAGTTACATTTATCTGTCCAAAGGGAGTAGAAATAATGATATTCCGAGTTTGTTTTGATTGTCTTATTAAGTATCGTCTTAAGTACCAGCACCTAGCCAAGGAAATCAATATATCTTTCTTCAGACTTTTTAGCCTGGGCTTTCAGTTCATATTCATCATTTTAATAACATGAAGAAAAGCACATAAGAGATATGTATCTTGTTGTGACTAAGTTTGTCTTTTAGATTTCTCCATCAGTACTTTAAGTCTGTTTGTACACATTTGCAAACCCTGACGTCATCAAACAACAAAGAATGCTTTCTGTGCTACATCTTCTCACCCACTTGCCTCTCAGAATCTTTACTGAAGCCAAGCAACATCCAGTACATAATGCATTCAGCATTCAATAAATAGAAATTACTTAAAATTCCTTGTGTTGATTACAAACAGCATTGAGAACTGGGGTCACCACAAGCTACAAGGCAACAGAGGAGGGAAGAACGGAGTTTAGGATCCTTTATTTGATTTTTCTTGTTTTTCGGAATTTTTAAACAATATTTGAAGTCATTTTTTCCTGACTTTTTCTTGCAGGCCCTGGAGCAAAGAACATATTAAGGACTATAACTGTATTTCTGGTATTTATATTTCTCCTAACTTCCTAATCAGTAATGAATTTAAGGCCTTGGGCAATTTAGTCCTTCCCAGCCTATCTATTATTTTCCAGTGTATCCTAAATCTATTGTGTCTCAGTTTGTTTGTTTGTTTTTATTGTTGTTTTGTTTTACCTATTATTTATCCAATCAAACAATTAAACAAAAGTTTTCTTAATCTCTGCAATTTGCATAGTGGATTTTTGTTGACTGATTTACGCAGGGCATTCTATGATTGTGCAATAGCAACTTGGAACTGAAGGGGTTATTTTCTGATGGTAAATATTTGCAACAATTGTTCTCATTTCTCATTTAAGCAAAAGATCCTCTGACCAGTCAATACATACTTGAAAATTTGTTAAGATAGACTGTTGCAGACTGAAAAACAGTGCTAGATACAGTGAGCACATGTGTGAAAACATATGTATGTGGATCTTCAGCTAGAGTCATTCATTCATCTGTTGTTATTCCAAAAATAATGAATTGGGTATAAAACGATAGACATTTCTGTCAGCTTTTATTTTCTGGAACAAGCCAGAACATAATTTTAGACTTCACTGAAAGACTTATTTAAATATTTTCAACTTGTTGAGTTTCCCAAATTAAAATGTTCCCCCTTGTGCCTTTCTCTAAACACGCACTTGTTTTAGCTAAACTATAAAGAGAGGACTAAATTTCAGATGAAAAATTTTGGAGTCCAAACTGCTCTTTGACTGGGAAATTTAATTCCTTTCCCTTCCACATTCAGTTCCTGAATGGGGCAGCCTGCTTGGCACTTCTAATACAAATGCTTGAACCATGTACAATTACGAATGAACATTTTATATATGAAAGGCTGACCTGGAACTGAGCTGAAACTTTGAGCTATCTACAACACAACTGCACACATTTCCTGATGCAAATTGTACTCTGCTTAAGCAAGATTTTACAACTGGACTAAGCCTTGTCAGTAAGATTCAATCTGCCAAACTCCAGCACCCAATTTGCTCTTAAATTTTAGCCAGTGATTTAGTTGTTTAAGGAAATAATTAAGTTCCCCATATTGCAAATGGAGAATGTGAAATGCTTCCAGAGGAATAGCATGGCTGTCTAACACAAATACACAGATTTGGGCAGAATTCAACACCTCTGAAATATCTAAATCTTTCCACTTCTACCAAAATATTTTAGGACATTACATTTGCACACATTAGGAGTCTAAACCTGAAACCTATATTAAATAAAGGTCCTCATCAGTAAGCTCTTTCGGAAGTAACACATACCTGCAATAGATTCTGACTTCCAACCTCTGATATAGCTATTAGTTAAATATTTATTCACTTCTGTGATGCTAATGCATTCAATTATTGATGCATACTTGGGCAGAAAACTTAGAGAGGGGTATTCTGGTATTCATGAGAAACCTGGTGGCAAGAGCCTTGTGTGAATGCTTCAATAAACTCGGGCGAAAATCAGTAGACGGGAAGGGAGAGAATAAACATTTGGTTATAAGTGTATATTTTAGAAGTTTTTTATCCACTTTACATAAAGGTTAAGAGTAATATAAGCATTTATAAACATAAAAACCAAAACTACAGGAATAAGAAGGCAAATTAATTCACTAAAAGAGAATTGCATCAGAGACGTTTCACTCATGATTGCAATACAAAAATCCTTACTTTAAAAACATAATGAGAAGAGGTTTTGTTGGAAAGTGTTGAAGATATTTTAAATTAAACTATTAGGAAAAGGAAGAGGACAAAAATACATTTTCTACTTTGGATGAAACCTATCGTACTGTTCAGATGTCTTGGAAAAGCCAGAGGCAAGTAAGCGCTGGAAATCTGTAGCAGCATGTTATTGGCTCACAAAGAAGAGAAGAAGGATATTTTTCAAATACATTATTCATTATAACTACTTAGTAGACCAAGTAAAAGGGGCAAAACATGTATGGCAGTAGCAGTAAAATGTAAGTGTGGGTGTAAAAATGCAGGTAATGTCCCATAAAGATTTTGTTAAAATTATAAAAATGCCAAAACACAGGAAACTTTGCAAATTAATGCTTCCACTACAGATATTTTCTAGATAATAAAAAGGATGTTATTACATATTTAAGCTTTGTCATTTGTTCTTATTTTTCTTCCTATTTGGAGAAATCTATTCCTTGTTCACAGAAAATATATGGAAAACTTTCTACATAAGAGAGCAATTACTCTTCTAAAATACATGCTACCGATGGATTAAAATCAGAATCACAAGGTTGGAAAGGACCTACAAGATCATGTAGTCCAGCCATCCTCCTATCACCATTTCTACCCACTAAGATTTCTATCCTCCTATCACATTTCTACCCTATATCTCGTAGCACCTCATCCAGACACCTCTTGAACACTGCCAGGGATGGCAACTCCACCACCTTGCCAGGCAGGCCATTCCAGCACCTGATCACTCTTTGAGACAAAAAGTTTTTCCTTATATTTAATCTAAATCTCCCCTGGCACTTCTTGTGGCCATTTCCTCAGGTCCCATTTGTTGCCTAAGAGGTCAAGACTGAAGAAAAGCCCCTTGTTCTCTCCAGGCAAAATCTGGTGGAAGAAGTCAAAGTGACAACACAAAGTCCTCAAACATCTCATCTCTATTGAAGTATACCAGAAGCAGCCAAAAAATGACTTTCATTTACCTATAATACCAACCATAAGGACAAAGCAATGTTTGAAAGAGATGAGCAATGTTTCTTGCAAAATAAAATGAGGAATAAACACTAGACTCTGTCATTTACAGCTATATGACCTTTGATTATTACTGACAGCCTTTAAATGTCAGGGCAAATAAGCATTCACCTAACGTGTCCACATTTATGTCTTTCCCTGTGTATTTCCAGGCATACATGGAATAGCTTTATCATGTTTCTGCAGTGGGGAGAAAAGCTCAAGTTAGAGAGGTTAGAGCTAAATTACACATACAACACAGCCACACATACCTTTGCTTTAACACAGTTTATAGCCCTATAATTTAGTTAACATAACAGGTGTGAAAGGAGATTAATTTCATCTTGTCAGGAAGAGACTATTTTAAGCAGTGAAGATGGTCAGATTAAAGTCAGAATTTCAGACAAGAGGATGAGGCAAGAATGACTTTGTTTGCATTTTGAAGCATTCAGTAGACAATCATTTCTGCTTCTAACATGAATTTGGTCTTTTTTTTTTTCTTCCTGCAGAGCCAGTATTACAAGAGAGATCAATATTCTAGGGGAAAAAAAGCAAACAGAACTTCAAAATGAAAACTAGTTACAGCTTCAGGCTGCAGTTCAGCAAATGTAATTGGCTAAATATAGTTTTACTTTTTTTTATTAGAACGAACCTGAAAGTTTTGCAATCTATCAAAGTAGCTGGAACTTTTGTTTTTGTTCGGTGGCAAATGATGTTGGTACATCAGTAAATAAATTAATACTTCACTGTTGAGTGAAATAGATGGCTTTTAATGGAGCTGAGATGGAGTGGGAGAGTGTAGTGATTATGAACGAGGAGACTGAAAAATTGCAGGCTCCCAGAGTACAAAGGGTGGCTGTTAAAACCTATAGATAGTTCTAAAAATAGAGAAAAATTAGGAGATTTTACTATAATGAGAAGAACCATAACTTATTGCCAGGTTATAGTGAAATGAGGAAAAACATACCATCAGTCTTCTTCAAAATTTGCCTAAAAGGATGAGCAAGAAAGCGTATACTTGTAGACAGTTTTATCAACCTTGTCTTCCAAAAGTTACTTACCTGACTGCTTTTATAGACTTCTTGTATACCTGTAAAGGCACTTTATCCTCTAATGCTGTGAAAAACTAGACCAATTTTGCATAAACGCCTACTGTTAAAAAGCCATGTTTGAATGTTTGTCCAATGTGTAGTGTTTTTAAGTGTAAGATACAATATTTTAAAATATAAAATATTTTATGACACGTATTTCATAATGATTGTTCATACACGCTCACCATGCAGTGTAACATTATTTCTAGAATTAGTCATTCTCATATTCAATAACAAAATTACGGTGACAGCTCTATGAAGGCTGACTCCTATGCCTTTCTCTTTCCTTTACACATTAGTAACTGAACACCTGGTCTTAAAAACCTAAAATGGAATAGCTAGTTTCATTGATTACAATTAGCTGTATATATTAACTCAAGTAATTTATTTTGCATATATATCATTTTTTATTAAAATTCACTTTCGTTAATCTTTGGACTACAGGAAAACTAACCAAAATTCTTAGATGTTAATTACTGATAGAGTTCTAAAATGGCATAGGGTTTAGACATTTCTAATATGTTCTGGGGAAAAAAAAAAAAATCAAATAAACAATTTTCTTCCCTTTTTGAGCGCAACAAGGAAGATTTTCATATTTCATGCTTCTGTAGCTTTTTGTTGTTGTTGTTTTTAACTTGGGTATCACTGGCATAAACAAGGCTTTGTAGAACTTCTTTGTTCGGATGCAGATATTAAATACAGTATGTTAGCAAAAAGACATTCAAAATGCTGCGATAGATTATGCAAAAAATATAATATTGTAAGGTGGGGAGATGGCCATTAATAGCAGATAGAAGAGTAATAATGTGTTTTTTTTTTAATATATATTATGACAATTTTCACTCCCCAAGATATTTTGATGCAAGGCATATGCTTACATATGTGAATGACTATCAAAGGTGATGGGTATGCCAAAAATCCCAATATCTGGATACAGTAATCTCATCTGTGTGACACCATTTTGAGTATCATGAAGTATCCTGCCTAACCTTAGCTATAACTCCATGAGGCAGAGTTTTCTAAATATGTTGTGTTACATTAGCCAGCAGAATTCAAGACATTATGTTTTGGCAAATGATTCCTGCCTGAAGTATTTAAGTTTCAAAATACAGATTTGAAATCAGCCTACAGATATTTCTGTTCTCTACTAATAGAACATATTGTACATCTGAGAAAATACTTTTTATTTAGATGTCTGGAGATGTTATACCATAATTTGCACTCCATGATCCCCAGAGGATCCTTCCAACCCCTACAATTCTGTGATTCTTTAATAATTCTGAATAAAATCTCTCATAATGCTTTTTTTGTTGTTGTTACTGCTATGGTGAGATTTTGTTGTTGCTTGCTTTGTTTTTGACAATGAATTGATTCTTGAAGCATCCTGCACAAAAAGACATTTTTTGCAGAGGTGGAGCTGGAATTTATCTTTACATTTATCCTTTCCAGTGTGATTGCAACTAGATTTGCCTAAACTGTGATCCCACTTACCCAATATTCTATATACTCAAAATTCAAGAACAACTGTCACAATAGATTTTACTTGTATATGTATATATAAAACAACCTGCAATAAAGAGGTTGATACATTCTTGAAAAGTTTTTTTTTAAAAATGAGTTAATTGCTTAACCTTTTGACTTCCTGAAGTTTAAACTGCAACTACAATCCATTGTCATTAACTTGTTCAACCAGTCCACATTAGCTTGTTTGCAAGCAAAATAAAAACAAACGGTGAGGTTAAGAAAGTGGGAAGAAACTAAACTGTTATTCACAGAAAACTTAGCACCATCTGCTAAGGTACATAAAGTCTCAAAAAAAAAAAAAAAAAAAAATCACACACACAAAAAAAAACCCAAAGAACAACAGCAACAACAACAAAAAAAGTATAAACTAGCCAAGAATTAATTATGAAACAGAACTTTGTTTTATGTCTGTGAAATGCAATAGAAGATACAGGAGCTACATTTTTATTTGATGAAAAATTACGTTTTGACACGTTAAACACTGTAGGTGCAAATTCTTTCAAAACTTCTGGAAGTTGAAGCAACTTGTTTCAAAAGAAAAGATCAAACATCAGTGCCCCTTCACCCAGGGATCGGTTGGTTACTCAAAGAAGAGATGCTAAAGCATAAAAAGTAATGTTTTTGTAGCCTGTTTTCACTGAAGCAGGGCTTCACTGGAAAAGAAAGTCCAGGTTGGATGCATTTACATATGAGGCATGAAAAATCCATATTTTGTTATACTTTTCATAGGAAGACTGCTATTGAGTGGTAGTGAGAGATTTCACAGTGTGCCAAATGACAGCTTTAATTGGGAAGATTATAGAAAGCCTACAGACTTTCAAAAAACAAGAAAAGTTAGTACATTAATCCAGTTAGTACCTAATCAGTCACAGGAACTAGATGTGGGGTCTTTATTTCCACTTTAACCATCTTCACCTTTCATGCAGTGATTTCTTAGTCCACTATCCTACAATTTCCAGTTTCCAATTGCCCTTTCTGGGCATCAGTAGATACAGCCCATGGCTGTGCCTAGATATTTGGACAATATTTGCAGATCAAATATAATTTCACCACTTTTTTCATGTAAAAATTTGAAAAATTGGATGAAATCCTTCATTCCAATAAGGCCCACTTACTCAGAAGCTGGAGCACATTTTGGCAGTGAAGCCTGTAACAAGTGACATAAACCAAAGGGGAAAAATTCATTTGGTATTTTTTGGAGAGGATAGGCAAAAACCTGGAAGAAATTGTGTGTCAAGGTCAAATTTTCCACCACCTAGGGCCACAGAGCAGTTCTTCAGCATGAGAATAAAGCCAGTGTGGTCAAGACAGTTCAACTGGAAACTAACGCTTTTGAAACCAGACATGACTGCCACCACATGCAGCATAGATCTCTTCACAAGAGATGGTAAGTACCATCTGAATTTGAAAAGAGTGAGGTAAAAATAGAGAGAAATCATTTGTTTATGACATCCTCTCATGACTGTAATCAAAACTCAGATCTGTCTCCCTTGACCAAACAGATCTAGTTTTTCTGTTCCATTAGAAAGGAGTATAACTGAGCTACAGAAGTGATAAGCTGTATGGAAGAGCAACTCCATGGAAGAGAAGTGTTCTGCAAGGGCACATGTTAACTTCTTCTCACTAAGTCTACTACTTTTCCACCTCTCTGCTCCTCAGAATAGATGGCAGATGCTCTCAATAAAGTGACTACTTAAGCACTATCACTTACATATAACTATTGTCAATACGCATAACTGTAGAAGGAAAACTTGGGCAGTATGCCTCCATGTAGCACTTCCATCAGCTTGTAAATGTTAGTGTTACACAGAAACTGAATGGTCTCTTTGTGGCTAAACGTATTGAAATCTACATTATGTTTTAATTCTCTCCCTATTATCTGTCTAATGCTCAGCAAGTACCCCAATTACAGAAAACGTAAAGTCCATTATATTTATTTGTTGAGTTTAGATCACTTCCAACATCAAACTTCAATACAGTTCCTTAGAAACATCTTCCAAATGCACATCCACCTTTACATAACTTTGCCATTGAGCTCATAGGAAGGTTTGTGAATCATGTCTTCCTGTGAAGTACTTCAGAAAAAAGTCCTTCTGCATTTCTTAAAATTTCTCTATGAATTATACAATCTAACAGAGTGATCCTCATTTTTCAAGGCTAAACAGTGAAAGACTGGGTATGTATTTGGAAGAAATTATGGCAGGCAGTATCACAGCACTTGTGTAAATAGAAAATGGTGCATGACATCCCCAAGCATTCAGCAATTGGCTGCAATTGTCAACTGTAGTATCAAACAGGGGGGCAAACTGGCATCCCTTCTGTTCTAATGAATATCTGCAGGATATAGAAGAGTTGTGCTAATGGAAACCTCTAAAAACTCAATGTGACAACTGTCCAGTCAAGGGGCCTGTAGTAGCCAGGAAGTCACTTCTATTATCTTTCTATTTGCGAATCCAAGAATTTTTAGTGAGAAAAATTCATCATCATAGAATCATAGAATGGTCTGGGTTGAAAAGGGCCACAATGATCATCTAGTTTCAGCCCCCATGCCATGGGCAGGGTCGCCAATCATTACACCAGGATGCCCAGAGCCACATCCAGTCTGGCCTTGAAACTCAGGGATGGGGCTTCCACAACCTCCCTGGGCAGCCTGTTCCACGTAGAGATTGAGTTAGATTAGGTGTTTAAGCTGAATTAAAGTTACATTTATGTAATTCTCATTTTTTATTCAGAGGTCTTCTGTTACTATTTTAGAGTGATTACCAAATAACTTATCTTCCCAAGGTTTTGATAAAAAGAGAGACAGTTAAAGTGAAAATCCTAACTGGCCCAAATTTGAGAAATAGATCCAAATTTGCCTCACAGTGATGAACACTGCATTCTACTCCAAATAGAGCTCTATATTTCTCAGCTATCAGAAGGGTCCCGAGTTTATCCAAAAGTCTTTCTGGTACAGAAATAGTAGCCACTGTAGAGCACTGCTGTGGCAAGGTGTGTCTCATACCTTTGTAACTGATCTGTAATAGCATAGCCATTGAGGTTCAAGAATAATTAGAACAAATTCCTAAATACAACAGTCAGTATGAAATCATGATTGTTTTTTGACATTTCTAGCCAAGAAACCACAAAAGTCTCTCAGAACTTAAAATATTCAGCATTGCCTTATCTAGCTGAGACAAATGCTTTTAGGAGAAAGCTGCAACATCTAAGGCTTCACTGAGATGTAAATCTGTGGTTAAAATTAAGGATAAGGGACAAAGTTTGCTGATATGATGGTACTGACAAAAGCTGTTGTGCTAGATCAGGTGACGCTGTCTCCTGAGTTCAGAAAAGGCTACATCAGCCTTATAAGCACTAAAGGAAATGAGGAATTTATGAGCCCTCTGCTTTCATCATAGCATGCCTGGATGCAGACACTCTCCCTGCCTCTATATAAGAACGGGAATGACTGCCAAGCATATTCAGAAACAAGGAAAAGAGACAGTCTCAAGGATGCAACGTGGCAGTGTTATCAAAAAACAGACTGCAAAGGAGTTAGGATTGTAATTATGAGTGTCCAGAAATAACATAAAGAGGTTCATTTCTATTTGTGGCCACCTCAGGAAAGGTCTGATTGATTCAGTGCCTGGATTTCAGCACTTTTTGTGCTGCAGTAGAAGAGCAGATCTCACAGCAGTAAGAGATATATTGCCCAGGATGCTGCATAAAGTGATTAGGCATGTACAAGCCAGATGCCTTACTAAAGCATCAGCAGATATGCATGACTGGTAGAGATAAGGTAGGTTTCACAGCACATTTCCTCCCACTACTGGATCTGCCCATCTTTTGCTGATGTAAAGAAAATATTCTCAGCCCTAACCCAGCTTGTTAACCTCAGTACTCATTCAACACTGTATGGCTCAAGAAAGACAGTGAGAAGGCCTACTCTCTGATTCAGCAGGAAACACACAAAAACCATCACAGCTCTAGAGAAAGGAGCCCAGTGTTTGATACTGTGCTTTACCACAAGGAGAACACTTCCAGGCACAAAGGCTGTGGGTATGAACTTGCTGCCACTGATTCCTCCTCCAGGGACAACTTATGTGGATCTGTCTGAGTCCCAAGGTTTTACTTTGTTCCCTGCTGGATAATGAAATTCAGGTCATCTGTGAGAGACCTACAGCCCCCTGCTCTACAGCAATCTTATGAGTCATCTTGTTTTTAATATTCATGCCTCCTGCATATCCTTCTGAGGAAGAAACTCCTGAATGCAGACTCACCACCCCACATCCCAGCAACTTTGAGGAACAGGCCTTTGTTAAGAAAACAAAAGAGTACAGAATACGCTGCATAAAGGACTGGAGATGAGAGGCGGAGGAAGAAGAGAGGTATCTTCCCATAATTTTCTGTCTCAGACAGTCTGCCAACAGTCAAAGCAAATTCTCTGGAAACAGTTCAGTTTCCTGCACTGTTGAATAGGCCTGAACGTACTGTGTTCCTACTGTCTCTCTTTTGACTCAAGAATTATTGGGTATAAAACAGTGACATTTTGCCCAAATGTGATTTACTCTAAGGTACTGCAGAAGGTGGTGTGCCTTCATTCACCTCCAGCTTTCATTAGAAAAATGAGATCAAAAACTGCAGTCACATGAGTTAACATACTCCAGCACACTCTCAAAGGATGCTCAGCAACAGTGAAAGTCACTGATGAGAGAAAACACTTGGTTCTGTGGAGTATTTTACCCTTTGATCCTCCTCTACAAGGCCCAGATCCTCTAAGACAGATTTGTACCTGGCTGCCTTTGAAATCAAAGGTTAAGCAGCTGGCCCCCGTTTGCAAACCTCAGTCACTTTGGTGTCTCAGCATTGAGTAGAAACATTATCTGGTCACTGACTTTTTAATTTCTTCTAAATCGACAAAGAATATGTTTTTAGGCATTGCCTTTGGTTAGAAAGTTTCCCTATATAATAAATGTTATAGGGTTGGTTGATGAAGAAGAAAGTACCCTACAGATCCTCCAGACATAGAGTAGTTAACCAGAGAAAAGGAGATTTGCCCTGAATGAATCGTACCGAAAATTGCTTACAAGGAAAATAAAGAGTAAGCCTGGACTCTTAAATGTACTGTTTCAGAATAGTTGCCTTGGATATCCACAGTTAGTTTATTGGACCTCTGAAAAGTTCTTGACAGAATTTCAGAATTATATAGTGGCTTTTATTGCCCTTAGGTTAAGTAACTGGTGTGACAAGAGCCAAATGCTTCCCAAAATTGAAGGAGTGCTCACAGCACACATGCCTTTCCTTTATAGCCTTAATCTGTCAGCAAGGCAATCACATTCAAAACAAACTGATTCTTCTTTAAGTGCAATAAATTTAGGGGTTGAGCAATCCACTATCTGTTTTGGTTTTTTTTCTCTCTTTGAAATTTATCATCAAATAATAATTATCATCCTTTCAGTGAAAACAGTAGGAATGAGAATTTTTCTGAGCTTCCACATGTGATTCCACAAATCCTTTACTTAAGCTCTTCAAGACTGAGTCCTATGGCACAAACATTTAATAAAACAAATATTTCTTAGTACAAGTAGTTATTTCCAAAAGAAAAGCTATGGTGAGAATCCATCTAATGGCACAAGTAACGTGAGATTGACACCATTTCTTTGACGCTTTTTGTGTATCACTGGCTTTCCCAAAACATTTCTCTCAACTGGCTTCTTAGCATTGTGATGAAGCACTTACTGATTATGAGTGATCTCATCAGCACTAAAAACCTCCTCGAGATTGTATCACCTTTGAAACTCTTCTATCAATAGCCAAGGATCACATGGTAATTATCAAAGGCATCAGAGGTGGTTCAGACTATGCTGCTGCTTATTTTAGGTAGTTTTGATATACTGCATCCTTCCCTGGGTGCAGATGACCCAAATCTATTCTAAACAGTTTCACATTTAATATCTGTGACCTATGTAAGACTCATTCATAATGCAAAATAGAGTATTTCTTATATATGCTTATATATAGCATATATATTCCAAGAGAGAACTATCTCATTAACAACACCAATTGAAATTTGAGCAGTGCATAGCGTTTGCTTTTCTTTTAACTTCTGTATAAGGACCCTTATTCTCAACTACACTGTTCAATTGTTGGACTGATATGTTAACAGAATTACCCCTCCAGTTCCTCACTCATTACCTTCTACTCCCATCAGTGCCACAGTTCTGGTAATTCACTCCCACTCAGCTGCTTTGCAGGCAGCAGAGAAAGCAACAGGGCCACACAACCCTGAGTATGTGCTCAGGCAGGTGTGCACATCCCAGTTCCTGGCGCTTTGGCCCATCATGCTGCCTCCGGCACTAGACACACACACAGGCCCACTGCATGACAAAACATGATGGTAGGATCCAGCCAGTTACATCATGTGACAACTACAGAGATTAAAAAAAGATTAAATCTCTTCCAAAGTAAGCACTGAATGCACTCTGTCTTCTATCTGCGTCTTCATTGACTGTATGACATATTTGTTTCACAGCTCAAGGTGGAAAAGCTGAACCATATGCTCTGTGACCATTAGTAAGCCCATAGCACTTGTCCAAAGGAACATGAGATCTAACACATTTCTTCCAAGTAACCTCATTTACATTCCTGCACTGTGTATGGGAAAAGGACTGATAAATAAAACACCTTTCTACAAGAACAAAGTCATCTGGAATTGACATTCTTTGCCCAGCATTGGACACAAGGAGTGAGGAGATTGCATAGGAAGGAGCTTGTAGAAAATCACCATGGCAGCAAACCATTTTGAACGATTTAATGACCTCCTGCCCTACACATTCTTCTTTTCACAGATGGATCTCCTTCATAGTCCCCAAACTGATGTCTTTGCATTAGCAAACTGAAGAACCTCTGCTCAGTCATCAGGCACTCCTATAATAGTAGGAACATTTAAAGGATGGATAAATACTGCAGAAGAGATATGGTGCACTGCTCTATAACTGTTATTTGTTTTTTGAATCTTCTCCCCAGGGGAAATAATCACACTCCACAGTATGACAACAACATCACACCATTATATTCAAAGCACTAAAAAGATACCGAAGAAAAACACAATACAAAGGATGACCTTTATGCACTATTATCTGCAGTACAGTATAATTAATTTTATCTGCTTTGTGCAAATGAAATGGAGTTTTGCAAAATACATAAATGAATAAATAAATAAATGGGAACCAGCAGAAGCCTATTCTAAAGAATCCCTCTCTTATTCATGTTGTGAAGCTGTACACATGGGGCAAAAAATGAAAGACCAACACTAGAAACCCCATGTCTGAGCTCTGAAGTGTTCAGCTGTTCACTTTCAAGTGCAACAAAGAGTATTTCAGTTTCAGATGCCAAGAATACCTTCCAGCGAGCAGGACTTGATTCCACCTGTCATATAGCATCAGACACTTCTTGTGAAATGAATGTGAGAGCATACTACTGATGTACTTTATGCTTTTAGATGCAAGCTAAAAGTTGCTGGTCCAGGGCGGATCATGCTGTATTGCCTGCCAGGGTAAGGACTAGCATGGTTAATGTGTGGGTTATATGTCTGGGCTGCAATGCAACAAACTGGGAAGTCAAAGTAAGAAACTCCTGAAAAGGTTTCAAGTTCCAAACATACAACCAAATTAATTCAAACGACTATTCCAACTAATAAGTTTTTAAACAAGGCACACAGCCTGTTTTTCCTAGAAGAAATAATCACAGGTTGATATCATAGAGAAAACCCAAACTGGCACTATAATATATTCTAAAGAGAATTTACATATCCCTCATTCTTGTGCTTTGCCTTCTGATTTGTGCTAGTAATCTGTGTTTGCCAGTAGTTTTAAGTAAGTTAATTTCATTGAGTCATAGAATGGCTTGTGCTGGTAGGGTTCTCAACATTAAGTTCCAACCCCCTGCTGCAGGCACGGTTGTCAACCATTACATCAGACACTAAATCAGGATGACCAGGGCCTCACCCAGCCTGGCCTTGAACACTGACACCTCCAGGAATGGGGTATTTGCCACCAAATGGTTACAAAATTTAAAAAAAAAAAAATTTTTTGTACCCCATCAAAAATATACATAACTTTTCTTTTGTACGAAATATCCAAGTTCAGTATTAACTTTCTTTTCATATGACACTTATTTTACTTACAAAAGTGAAAACTAAACTTTCCTAAAGAGATTGCTCACTTCCAAATGTCATTTTAATTCTTTTTAATAGTGTTAACAGCCCTAACTGAGGTTAATTATCATGTTCCTTTTACTTTTCCTTGTAAAGGGTTAAAATACTATGAAGTTCGAATAGTAACGTGCTCTAAACAATCCTTAGTTACAAAAGAATTATTTTGTATACAGTACTTCATAGAGGTAGTTCACACAGTGCTAATTATACACACTGAGTTCCTCTGAAAATTTTGGGTATCCAGCTTTTGGGATTGTCTGTACATAGGTCAATTGTCCCTGTCAATATCTAATTTGCACTAATCTTTTAATTACATGGAGCACTAGATTAATTTATCCAATAACTAGGACATATTGTACTAAGATTTATGCTTTGCAAAGCTGACATTACTGAAGTACCAAATGGAAGAGTACACTTCAGTGAGACATGTAATTGCACACACAATTTATTTTTAAATGGTCACAATTTTTTCATTTTCAATTTAAAAAACAAGTAAATCATAAGAACACAGAAAGATTTCTACTCCTCCATTGCCACAGACTGTGAAAAATTCTAAAGACAGGAATGCCATAGTGAGCCATTGAACAAGCACTGCAATCACCCATTACTTTATAAAAAGTCTTCATTTTTGTTGGTTATTTTTTTATTTAGAAATCATGAAAGTTCATTGAAATTAATTTTTTTTAATAAATAAATAAATAAAATTAGTCTTTGTGATTGTGATGAAAACCTGAAAATACCACATATGGGAACTGTTGAGTCACAGCCTGAACTCCTGATTGATCACCTGGGGAAAGGACCAGGTCAGCCCACAGAGCACAGATGAAGGCAACTCACACATGCAACAGGAAGGGGTGGAGCCTGGCTGCATCTCTCTTAGACTTCATTTAAGGGCTGACTGGGACCAAGGAAGGATTTTTTTTTGGAGATTTTTCCTTGGTGGAGCTTTCCCCTGAAAATCTGGAATCTTCTGGTACAGGTAGACAATCTTTTTCCATTACCTTATAGCACCTTTCTATTGTGCTGATCCTCACGTTATATCAATCTGCCCAATTGTTACGCACCGCGTGAAAAAGAATTGGGAGGGGGGAAGTTACAAAAAAATAGGAAGAGTTGTAAGCATATTATTTTCACAACAAATTTTCTTTTTTGTATGTTTCTTCTGGCACTTTGGTTTGCTTCTGAGTTTTATTTTTTTGTGGGTTATTTGTTGCTGCTGCTGTTTTGAAACTGACTTTAATTTTTTTTAAACACAGAATATGAAAAATAAGTCTGGGGTATTTTTCATTGCTTATAAATCCACAAACATTTAAGCACTGCCTGTTTATGACTTCCCTTACTTCTGAACCAAGGGTTCAGAAACATCCCTTAACTTTGAACTGATCTGTACTAAGTACTTCAAAATGACCTGTTTCAGACCATATTTTGGAATTTTGAATATTTACTGCTCTTATTGAAGTTTCTATAATCTTTTTCTATACGCCAAAAAGCTATGGTGTTACTAAAGACACTTATTTCGTCAAGAAAAGGTCCACTACTGTTGAGTTTACTCCAAAAATTGCCCTAGGAATTCCTGAATGCTGCAGATTAGTTTAGAGGCTCAAGCCTTCTACGGGAAATTGATGATGCTAAGTGTCACCCCTTCCCAATGACTTTGTGCGACTGTGTATCTGTAGAATGACTCATCTATTTTTCTTGATGTTAAAGTCTATTGAGAAATCCCATATTCTTGCAAGAATAAACATTGGTTTATCCTTCAAAGGCATTTTAGAGATTACAGTAAGAATTTCAAAGGATAAAAGATATTAACGTAAGCAAAGTAAGAAAAATCCAGTCAAACTTAAATATGAAGCTTTTATTGAGTTTACAAGTCATAAAAGGACTACGTGGTTAAACAATTTTAAATTTGAAAAACATACTCTGCATAGGAATATACGTGGAACATTCTCTCACAATGGAGATACTGATATGAATAAACTCTATAAATAGGCCTCAGCTGTATTTTAGAACTTTTGTTTTGTTACTTCAAGTTGTTTTTTTTTTTGCATTCCTTTAAATGAACCCATTGCTGAAAAAAGTGACAGCATTATGTGTGCAGACACAAAGGTGACTGCCTAATTAAGAGTACTGCTACAAGAAGTAAATTAGCACTACATCTCTTCAGGAAAAGTCACAAAAATTATTAATCTGTTAACAAAATAGTACATAGGTTGCTCCAGAAGAAATGTCTCCTATTTATTTCCGTGGAAACTGAAACAGATACAAAGAGCAATAACACTTTGATTGAGCAAACTCTCAGCTACAAAACACACATTTTCAGTATGGCCACCACCATTGGCTGTGCATTTTCCCCAGCAATGACCAAGAGCCTGTGTGCCATGTTCAACAAAACCTGCACTCCTCAAAGTGGGCCACTGCCACTATCACCACTACTGATGCACGTTACTATACTTGCATCTACCGGTATCCAGAAACATGCAGCAAGCTTCAATGAATGTCAATGGGTGCCATTTTTCCTACATATGGGAGTTCAATTCTTATTTACTTCATATGCGCCTCTGTATCAGATGCCGATCTGCCAGGCTGCCACTCTGCTGCCATCTGCTGTATGGCAAAAAAAGTAACAGTATTGGTGGGAAGGTTCAGGCTCCACTGCCATACCAACATCCACCTTTGATGTTGCAGCCCAGCATAATTAAGTATGGCATTTGGAGCAGCCCTTCTGGAAGTTAAAAGAAGCAGCTTACAAAAAAGTGCATTTCAACTTAGTGTCGTCTCAAAAGCAGACTTACTTGTGAAGCCAACTTTTACATTATCTGGTTCTAAAACGCTATGAAGCAAATGAGGGCTTATTTAAAAGGGATTCTTTAGTTCTTTTGCCATCAACAATATGTTGTATATTTGACAGATTCCATTAGTTTATAGTTTGGTTTCATTTCTACTGAACCAAGAAAATACTAATATATTTTGATTTTAAACATCAGTTTTTGTTTTTACCAGTAGATGTTTCTCATGGCTAGTCAGCATTGAGGGAGATTTACCTATTGATTTTTGAATTTTACCCAGCATAATAATTTGCCATTAACGTTTATTCTGTTAGGGGGTAAAACTAAGGCTCTATATTCCCTGGATGGAAAAGAGACAATGAGATGGAAGTCTATTCAAGAAATGCCATGTTTTTTTCCTGTAATGTGCACTTGCACTGCTTCCATATGTACTGTTCAATTATTAAAAAAATCCAACCTGAATTCACAGTAGCACTTATCAGTTTTAATACATTTGAACACATCTTTCTTCATTCACGAATCTCTGGATGTGAAAAAACTGAACTTAATTTTAGTTGGAAGCTCAGGCTGAATAGAATTGATTTACAGCAAGTTCTGCAATCCGTCCATTTCCCTTTGAACAATGTGATCTTTCCACTGCTGTTTTCAAGGCTGGACTGAGCTTCGTAACTCTAGAATAGCCAAATAACAGATCAACAAGGTAATAGCCACATTAGGTTACAGTAAATATACTTGTTAAAATTAGAGTGAAAAGGTATTTAACTAATACACTGTAGAAATAAATCTTTGCAGTGCCACACTGCTTTCTAATGAAACATTTCCACAGACGATCTTATTTATTAGTACTTTAAGAATGTCTTGCTATAATTCACTGTTCACATGACTGTCACAAAGATTACCATGAATAAAATCCTATTTTTATTCACTTTCAAACTGCTTCCTAAAAACTTTAAATGTACTGTGACTGAAACGGATATTAGTATTATGATACCAACAGCATCTCTATCCTTGTCATCCCTAGGAAGATACTAAAATTGCTAATTATCTATGAAGTTGAAAGCGGCTTAGACCACTTGCTAAGTGTTTGTATACATCTTCAAATGCAGGCTGTGGAAATGGCATTGGAGATGAGAACATATTTCATAGTATGTAGTAATTTGGATAACAAGGACCCTTATGACAATTACTGCTATTCTCTGCAGACAACTGCACCTTGACTCACCAGTGGGATGTTACTACCATGGCAGCACTGAATACAAGTACAAGAGTAATGTAAAATATAGTTATAATATTAAAATGTTGGAAAATCATTTCAGGTGGTTTTTCTCCTATTCCTTACATCCTGTAGAGCTAAGATTCTGCATCTTTTCAGAGTGATATTGATCTATGTAATCTACTAACAGTTACTCTGAAATTCATAAATATTTAAGTTATTTGCCAATTGTTTTAATTAATTTTTCATTTTTTTTTTTTTTTTTTTTTTTTTTTTTAGGGCTTTACTAATTTAGTGCTGAAAAGTAACTATGCAACACACAACCCTGTATTTATTCCAGACTAAATATTCTGTTTAAGTTCAAATGGTGAAATGATTAGGAAAAGAGAGAGAAAATTTGGTCAATTAAAAAAAATAAATAAATCAGAAATCCAATTTGAGGAATTACACACTCAAATTGTCTTGGCAACTTAGTTTTTTTTATTAGGTCATTCAGCCTCCAAACTAGTCCCCTGTTTTAGAAAGGAATGGATGTTTCGAAGCAGTCTTTCACCTCCATTCTATAGAGCTCATATTCAGTCTTGACTCTTTGAGGTACCTAATTTAATCCCCCCCCCCCCACCCTCCTCCCCCCCCCCCTCCCTGGCCGGGCCCCCCCAACAGCATGAGAATACAAATTATCTACCCATATTCCTGAGATAGGATGAAAACTTCCCAGTGACATGATGAAGGAACATCCAGACTTTTCTGTAAGATTGTCTTGTTCCATTGTTTTACAAATATATCATATTTCAGAGCAAAGTACTCATTGAGCTTTTCAGTAAAATGCTGTTTGGTGATTTACTGTTCTCCAAATGACTAGAGACCGTCTCCTTTGTTTAGTCTCTTTCCGTCACCCTACTGGCATAATAATTAGAAGCTCCATCTGCAAATTCATATCTCTGGTGTTTATTTCAGGCAGATAATTTGGCCATGCAAAAAAAAGGCAGAAAGCCTTCTGTGCTTACTTTGCTTTGGGCTGTTCAACAAAGGTTTGATAGATTGTGCCTTCCAACCACTCATTGGACAAATACCTGAGAAAATCCGTGCTCTATATGATTAAAGTTTTTCTGTCTTAGAAAGAAACTGGAAAATGGATTTCATAAAATATGGAAAATATGAAGACCTAAAGCCCCATTTTCAATAACTACTGGCAAGTTTGAAGAGGAAGACCTGAAGGGGGATAACCATAACAAGGCCAAAGACATGTCTAGCTTTTCTGTCATGTCTTGATGGCTCATATCAAAGGTTTTATTCTTAAAATAAAATCATCTCACTGTGCTATAATCCGATTATCATGGGCCATTGAGTCTTTTCTATGCACCAAAAAGGAGTAGCAAAACAGAGCATCAGGTGAAAAGACACTTAAACCCACTTAAACATTAAGTGTTCCCAAAGGTAAAAGGGAACATGGCAGATGTTTAGTAGTCCAGAAGTCTTGCTAGGCTTATTTCACTTACATAATGTGAGTAGAATGCTTTTCAGTTGAAGGAACTTAAAATTTTTCAAGAGAAAGGAAGAAATTAATAATACTACTGAGAAGTGCATAGATTGAGAAGGAAAATAATTCAGTCTCTGGAAATCACAATTATTTAGGATGACACCTGATGGAACTTTCACAGCTTTTTATCATTGCCTTTAGACTTCATATTTCCAAACTGCAGAGTAATATTTTTTGTACTCGTGCTCACTTTTTGTGTTTGCAACTAATCAGCTGGACTCTTCCCCGCTAAACAAAGGAGCAAAATATCCTCAAAAATGGCATTCTGAGTAACAAATCTTGGTAACGAATGCCAGCTATTTCCAAGTCTTTGTATCTCTTGCTGCTAATATTTCCGAATTTTCTGAACATGAAGCAGATTCAATTTCTTCCCTGTAGCCTTTTTTTTTTTTTCAAGCACAAAATTGCTCTGTAACTGTGGTAGGTATTTCTGAGTTGAAGTCCTGCTGAAGATGAGAGTATAGTACTTTTATAGATGTATTAGGATTTCCAGCCTCCATCCTAATCTATCCTTTGATCTGTTATTGTATTTGAGAAGTGTATGTATATATATATATACATACATATATATATATATATATACACATATATATATATACATATAAAAAAAAACTTATTTTCACTTGGGCTTTGCATCATCCTATCTAAAGAAAGATTTCAGCTTTCATCCTATGGAGAACATGCAGTGTTGATTAAAAAAGTCTTTGTTAACAGAACAGGGAGACAATCTGGGCAATGTCTGTCATTAAATTCATCATCCTTTACACACAGTGTTAAAAATACTGGGAGAATAAGGCCTCTCTTTAACCAAAACAAGAAATCAAAAAATGCATTAAGGAAAACTTCAAGAATAGGAAGCTATCAAATAGAGAGTAGAGGGTCTGAACAGAATTTTAGGGGATTTTTTTCTTCTATGTCACTGCATGCAATGGCCTTGAAGAAAAGCTACACTACACTTCCTATACAGGGCAGCCAGAGCTTCAGTGAACAAAGCATAAATTTAAGTTTTTTGATTCCAGTTTTCATAAATTTATTTAAGAATAAAAATAAAGAATGGAGAAGGAGAACGGTGAACATATTAGGAGGCAGAAAGGAGAAAAATCTTATGTGCAGCGGTGACAGTAGAATGAGTTCAAAAAAAGAAAACCCATTTTAATTCTTCTTCCTGCCTTAGCCCAGATGTCTGCATCATCAGATTTTAGTCCAGCGTCCCGCACCAAGACACATTTTCTGTTGGAAAGCTAATTTACAACTCTCATTTAAGAACTTCCCTCCTTTGGCAGGAATTATATAACAGAACTGAATCAGAAACTGCTTCTTCTGCAGATAGTAGTCAGGTTCAGGAAGCTGAAAGAAAAAGAGTAGGATATGAAATAGTCCCCACTAGGAAGTAAGAAGATGGGAGAAAACAAGGGACAGCAGGCTGACAAGATATTGCTTTGTGGTACACTTCTATGTATGTTATGTATTTTCAAACATATTCCAAGTACAAAATGAACTTGCCTGGGCCATTATTCTTTTTCCTGTTTTTTTTTTTTGTTTTAACCACTAGTAAATATTATGGGAAAGACAAATTGCAAAAGCCTTTCTTTTTTGAAAGCATCAGAAACTGATGATTACTAATCAATATTTTTGTAATAAAATTATGAATTACTGCATTACTTTTATTCTTCCTGAGGGTTGCAGGAAAAACCACGCACAAACAGCCTAGCAACTACACTGATGTGTGTTACGGCCATAAAACAATTTAGTCTGCCGAAGTATACTTACATCTGAAAGATACAGTTTAATTAATGACCAACAAAACAAGCTGATCAAAATGAGAGAAATGACTTTTCTGTATTTTAGGTGAATTCATTTTGAAATAAGCCTAATATCTAAAAATCACAAAAGGGAGAAAACATTCTGCCTGGATAAATAGATGAAATCATTCATCACTTTTAGGCCCCAGTTGTGAAAAAGATGACTTCATTCCAAAAAAAAAAAAAAAAAAAAAAAAAAAAAAAAAAGAGGCTAAAATTGGCAGATAAAAAAATTATCTTTCAGGAGAAAGAAAAGAACCCTAATTTAGGCTTCTAAATTAGATTGTCCCTTTATGAGTAAGCAGGAAAGATTACTATGAGACTAAGCAGAAAAGGGCCTGGAAAAACACACACACCTTCACTGCAGGAAGAACCTTAAAGGCAGCAGGTAGCTTGTGATTTCTGCTCTTCTAAAAGAACCTATGGTTCTGGAACTCAAGGAAGTGATCATGAATTCTTAACATGTGGAAACAGATGTGAGTGAGTAAACAGCAAACTTGGTAGTGAAAACGAAAGATTCATTTCCTGTATGTTTCTGAAAATTTTGGGGAAAACGAAGTATAAAATACTGGTCTCGAAATGACTACCAGCTCTAGGGCTTTTTTTTTTTTTTCTAAATTCAGTTATGAATGGGTCTGTTCCTAAAATGTATTTTTACAACAAAAGTAAAATTGAGAAATGCTTAGCAGCACCTCTGTAGTTTATTTCCTACCTACATGGAGGCAAGAAAAGGCTTCGAGCCAGGGCTTGCCAGAGTAAGTAGAAAGTTTGAGAAGTCTAAATCTGTCTTAAGGAAAAATAAAACCCCAGCAAATGGTGGGCTTGCTGGTAGCAACATTGTACTGAAACTCATCTGTTGAGCTATAATTTATTAAAAAAAAAAAAAAAAAAAAAAACCTGAACAAAACAACAACAACAAAAGAACAGAAGAAGAGAGGAAGAGAGGCAGAAAAGAAAGGCAAAACTCTGGATGCTTTCCATTTTTCGAAGTTAAGATCCAAATGTAACATCAAGATGATGCTAATATTATACAAGCTTGCTGCACTGCACCAAACTCACAGAACATACTGCACTACTTAAAACACTGCCACTCTTTACAGCAGGCTGAAATAAAAGAGCTTCCTAAGTTATTTCTAGCATTAAGCTGTTCATCAGACAGAGAAGGCATTCATTTAATCATCTTCAAAGAGTGTAACGTACCTCTGTTATCCACTCACTGATAAGTATCTAACATTACAGTGGCATATAATGCTAAAATCCACAGTCATTTGCTTTTCCCCCATTCCCCTGCACAGAAGCTTCCTTTTGTAAGAAAAAGAAATTCTTTACCTGCATCAGTCCCACCAGGCCCACAAGGGCTTTCTATTACAGAGGAACATGCAGTTTTACAGCAAGACACAGGATCGTTTGAGCAATAAATAGGATAAACGTTACATTACAATGCAATAAGAACAGCAACAAAAGTTGAAATACTTACAACTTTTATACAGGTAAGGCATTGACTTCTGCTTAATTCTAGATTACAGCATTACTAATAGAACATGGGGATAAATCTCTGCACAGGAATACAGCAGGAACTTGCAACATTTGCCTCTCCCAGCAGTCTAAATTTTATTGATCATGAAAACTCTAGAATCTAATTTTCAAAAGCTGGTACAACATACTAAGGATAGAGGATATCAGGCAAGTGTATGTCACATGCCATGTACACACCCTTCATTGAACCTTCAGATCAGTACAGCTTGCAATCTCTCTGCTCAGTTGTGTGTTAAAATTCCACTGGCATCCTCCTTAGCCTTAATGGGGAATATACACAGCTCATCAGGAATATTTTGCGCCTAGAATGGCTGATACCAAAAATACCCAAAGACCTTGGCTAGATTATCATCTGTTGGGCACCAACAGATAACATCCATGCATTTACAAGTGTTCATTCACGTGATTAAATTGTTACTGTTTCTGATACATTTTCTTCTAGTTCTGTGCACCTTTGTTTTGGGAAGGAAGAGCATCATCTTCAAGACGCAAGAAAAGATTCACAAGGCAATTTCAGGGCCTGCCTCATTTTATTTATAAGTAAAAATAAGCAAAGCCAACCTCCTAGGAGGTGGAGCAGTCATTATTTACACATAGGTAGTAGAAGAGTTTGACATGTAACATCTAAGGGTTTTGCAATGACAAGGAGCTATAGAAATAATCAGATAATTTTAGCTGGTATGCTGTGGTCCACGCTGAAGAAAAAGGTGCAAACATCCCTAAAGTCTCTGTCAGTCAAAGCTGAGGTATATAGCTCGGGCACACTGAGTTTTTATAGAGATATATCTTCTCATAATATTCTGTTTTAGGTAGACCTGTAAGAACTGTTGTGTTTTTTTTTTTTCCTTTAAAAAAAAAAACCAAACACTTCCCTGTTTTACTCAGAAGCAACCAAGAGTGTGTCAAGAATCACAGACGCCCTAAGGGAGAGTACTGCAGCCCATGGCAGATTTGCTTGAAGCACTGATTTTTCCACAGACTATTATAAATCTCCATTTCGAGGTATAAAACTGATGACAGATGCTGGGCCAGATCGCTCTCCCTCAGGTGCACTGGGGCAAGTGCCAGGGTCAGACAATTTTGTGCAAGAAACTGGACGAGGAGCATGACCTAATTCCAGCACATGTACACTTCCTGTGCCAGAAGTACCTCCAGTGGTATTACTAGCTGTGTCCCAGATGGCCTTTTTCTCTTCTCATTTTGATACAAAAACACTACTCAATACCAACGCTCTCCTATGAGTCTCACCCAGTAGTTTAACTGGCTCTGTGACTTCTACTAGATGCTTCTCAATCAGGAAAACTTAATCACAAATAAACTAAAACGACTTAAATAGAACTAATGAGATTATTATGTCTAAGCTGAATTTGTTTCTTAAGGTTTTCCTCAACTAAAGATAATAAAGGCCTTTCTTCCTTTAATGGTACACTAAATTTTGCTGCTTACAATTCCTTGTGATAAAATGTACATGAACACTGAAAGGATGCTTCCACAGCAATGAACTTGCGCTGATGAAAGCTCTTTGAGCAGTGAGGGAAAAGGAAATGTACTGATGAGCTGAACATACAGTACAACAGTGAAAAGGAAATGTAGATAAGACATAGAAAGCTGGGATATTAAAATTGGAGGGAAGGGAAAACAGGTGAGGAATATGAAAATACCATGCCACAGTGGTGATGAGGAATCTGCATACCTTAAATACTTGTAATTCACTATGCAAAGGAGAGGAGAAATAAGTCAAAAATAAATTACATATCCACAGGCAGGATATTTTTATATTTAAAACCATCTGTCTTACAAGAGTTCAGGTCGCATCATTCAGTTAGATAATTATAAGCTCTTCCAAAGACCCAGTTTTAGTAGAAAATGCTAACTTCATATGAGTTCCTGGCCTGAAATATCTGTAGGCTTTGCTGAGGCAGGATGGAGAGAGAATGGATGCTGCCTAAAATCCTTTGGACATTTCTGTTCCCTAAGGGAAGGTAGGGTTGCACAACTGTAAGGCGACCCAAGCCACTGGGACCACAGCAGCCTCAGGATTCATGAGTCAAAATGTCACAGAGGAAACAGGAAATGACAACCCAGACCAGGTGTACATACTGGCATTTACTTAAGTACAAGTGAGATAAGAGTCTTACCCTGCTGAATTACTTCAAGCACCCATTCCCTTGCTCCTGCAAGTGCTCAGATCATGAGTTATTGCAGGGATGTCACTGCTGGCCCAGAACTGTCAGGCAGCAAGTCAAGCGAGTTCCAGCTGTGTTACTGCTCTCTGTGACCACCCTTGGTTTTTACAGGACAAGGCACCTGGGTGTCCTTTGGCATTCATCTCCACACAGCTTTTTGTCGAGACCAGGATCACTTTCAGGATCTTTCTTCTAGCCAAAATGTTTTCCTATCCTTTGAAGCTCTCTTCTTCTCTTTTAGACTAATTCTTTATGGTTTTCCTTTTCTGATTTGCTTTTGTGTTTTTTTTTTCCAGAAACCATCCTCACTAGCATCAGCCCTCCTTTCCAGTATCTCATGCCCCCAACTTTCTCAATCTAAATTGTCTATGTGCAGAAGCAAAGCATGTGAGCAGTTACCTCACTTCTGTTTTTGGCTCATGTCTCTCTAAATTGGAGAGGTGTTGCTTTTGTTTAGTCCAGGTGTTATTAAAGTTTACAAGCAACCAATACTGGTTGCAGGTAGCAAGCAGTAGGCTTCTGCTTGATAGTTCAAATGTTCAGCAAAACATCCACACCCACACATGTATGCATTCTTGGCATCCACAATTTCCATCATCTTCTAACATGCATGAGCTACCCTATCTCACATCAGATATTGCAACCTAAAAACTTGAAACAGAAGAAAAAAATACAGATTCTGTGCAGCTACAATCAGATGAAGAACCCCAGAGATTCCACACTGTCTGGTCAAACATAACAAAGAAAGACCTGGATGCACATCCTCTGGAACTTTCCTCTGGATGGAAGACACAGAGATATGATTCAAGGATCAAGGATAGATGCAACAAAACATCATGTAGCATACACCCAAAGGAATCTTCTTGTGCTGCCTGTGCCTTAAAATAATCATTCAGATGTTATGGAAAAGAACAGTGATATAAAGTCTTACATCCAGAGATCCAGAGCAGAGATCCAAAGTTAGTTGAGAAAAATACACTGCCCATCAGCAACTGCCTTTTACTTCCAGGACCTCTTGGCATGGGAAACAGATTATAGCTGACAGAAATTAGTTTTCAGATGCCTGGGGAATTTTATAGTCAAAGAGAGCAGAATTCATGCTGCTCTTCCAGGGTTAGGGAGCAGATGAGCAACATTTCCACACTGCAGTTTATTGTACTGGCTTCTGAAATCTGCTTGAGACACATCTAGATTTTGACATCCTTCTTCTGGGGCCAGCCTGTTCTGTTTCAGACAGATTCCTCTAATGCCCTCAGTACTATCATTAGAAAGTCTCAGCCACAAAGTCAGCGATTGATGTGATCAAACAAGGCATCCATATGACTTGCTGGATGTAATAGTGTTATACACTCCTCACTTTAACACAGATGCCAAAACAAGTCTGGCTTTCTTATTAGAGATAACATGGGAGAGACATGCAGCAGGCAGTTAGGTTACAGAGGCTAGGACAGTAATAGGAGTTTGCTACCTATTATGATACAAGAACAGATAGTGGCATTGAGGAAGATAAAAGGAGCATTCAAGATTCAAAAAGGCCGTGAAAGAAAGGATTTTCTGTTTGGAAATAAAAGTTAAAATTCTTGCTGACTCGTATTTTCTGTTTTTAAAAGACTTTGAAATGCTAAAATGTTTCAGTCAGTATTCATAGTCATCCTTCCCAGATGCATACTGCAATCAAACCTGGAGATAAAACAGTTCATGCTCAATCCTTTTCCAAAGAAAGGCAGCGCTATTAGGCTACTGGAATCTGTCAGGTCTTCTTCTGGAGGCTTGTCATTTTAACATCTTCCTAATTACAAAGTGGGCATTCAGGTCAGTGAGCTCTATCAATCTTCTCAGAGAAGAATGAACATTAATTAGATACTTACACTTGATTATGCAGCTTAAAGACTGCCCAAATGTGTCCTGCTGCAAAAAGATTTTCATCACCCAACCCAGATGCTCAGTCAAGGAGCTGAAATATAAACCAGACTATTTCTGAATGTTAACTAGCATCACAAAATGTTCCATTAATGTAAATGACATAATCTTTTAAAGTGTCAATGCAGAGCAAACAAGAGTTAAATTTCCTTTTATCTTCAAGCTAGAATTTTTTGTTGCTTGACCCAAAAGTAACTTAACAAATTATCCAGTTCTTCAGCAGGAAGCAAATCCTTGTATTCTGAAAAGACAATGGACAAAGTTGTTGTCCATTACAGATAATGCTGCATGTTGATACAGGAAAATACTGAATATTGATAATCTGCTGAGAACTGGTCTATAGAATACTACAAAAGCAAATTCAACATCAAAAGCCCTGCTATGCTACATTCAGTTCAGAAACTATTACACAGCTGATAGTCTATGGATCTTGAAGTACCACTACAGGCCAAACGGTAGAGATCACAATGTGATCATATCCTCTAAGTAACAGCCATCTGAGTTTACTCAATTTTGCAATATAAAAAAACACAGAAATTGCATTAGGTCTCACACTGGTGATGCAAGTGCATACTATCCAGATATGTAACACAGAACAGACTAATTGTGACAAAGTTCTTAATCCAGAGGAATTACCTTGATTTTTTTCTATCTCAAGAAGAAATGGAATTGTTCATTCTATAGCAACTATACAACACATAATCCATGTTTGTTTAATTGCTAGGCTTAAACCACATAATGCAAGTCTAACCAAAACATTTTTCTTTCCTTAAAGGTGATTTCAAGGGATCTCTGATCCAACTGAAGGTCAGGTGGAATAATGGATACAGAAACTTTTCCATTCCTGATACGGTATCTGCAAAGAGAAGGTATGGGCCAATAATGTTTTTTTGTTTGTTTGTTTGTTTGTTTGTTTTGTAGCTTTTGAAGTCAATAAGGCAGAATACACAGGAATCTGGACAAGGAATATACTTCTTTTTCAAATGACAAAGACACCAAGTTGTGTATAATTTTGAAGATATGTATGTGTTTCTTGAGGAGGTATAAAAGCACACAAAGAGGGAAGAGAATGAAATTTTAAAATCTCAGTTTTACAGTCTCATCGCCTTGTCTTTTATTTTTTGTAATGTATATGCTGAGGTTCTCCAGTTTCATTCAAACAGACTGGGAAGTTTATGCACTAATGATTGCTGAGAACTGAATGGAAATTCCTACACAAGAGGCAGGAGAATTGTCAAGCCAGAATAGAGAGTTCTGCATGTTCAACTTGTGCTTAATGACAACCAACTGCACAAATTGGCACTTGATAATTAATTCATCCAGTAATAGATGATATCAAGGAAAGCTTAAGCATTTGTTCCTGGGCACATGCATGAGACACAGGCAGAAAGCATAGCTGAATCTACTACTTGCATTATGCTGATAGTTCTAAAATACTCTAATATGGTTGTTGTTGTGTTATGTAGCCAATGCTGAAACCTCTGCTTTTGTATCCCCTTGACAAATTAGTTCAGGGTTAATTTAGGGTCAGCTGTATCTGTTATGATTGTGTCCTCCACCTACAGCGTAAAATAATCAAAGCTAGATGAATGTTTTGAAAAGAAGGCAAGTAGCAGGAATCCAGACTACCCAATTCTCTTTTATGTTTTATATCACTACTTAATATTACAACAGAGATACAAAAGCTGCTGATACAGTCAGAGTCCTTAAAAATTCCCAGGAAAAGCCAATCTTAGTCTTTCGTTGCATCGGTAAGTTGGATACCAAATCTTGCTTCGTGTAATAAGGAAGCCTCACTTTCCTTCCACAAGATTTGTGATTACTTCAATGACCTCCCTAACATCAGTATCCTGGGATACTGAATCAGATACTCTAAGACAGAATGCAAGGGATTATGTCACAAGGAAAAATATTCATTATTGTACATAGATACCTGTATAGCATTCTTGACTGCCTGACAGCAGGCTGTAAAGTAATTTGAAATTAAAAAACACTTTCAAATTACATCTAACAGTTCATAACAAAAATAAAGGCAAGAAGCCGGCAGCAGAATAAGTGTGTGAATGAATTTTCTTTTTATCTTTTCCCTTGTATGATTATTCTGTTTACCCTGAAAAAAAGTTTTATTAGTCATCTTAGTATTGACAGTTTGTATTTTATATTCATACAACAACCTGTATTCCCCTAGTCTCTAAAAAAGGACTCTTAAATAAAACTGAAGACCGAAATAACAAGTATTGTAACAGAAAATCATAATCCATTATTGACAGAAATCCAAAATATTAGGATATATTTTAGTGAGTTTACATGTGTATGCTTGTATACATGCACACCTATACGTAATACTGAAATAAGATTAAAAATGATTCAGGCATTGATCTACAAATTTATCTAGCACTTGCTTTAGTCTTCATTCCACTATAATCTGCTGTTGTTTTGGCTTCAGCAACTCATCTTCTGGTGTTGGCAAGAAAATAAATTATTTGAATTGGTGGAATTGATTGCAACTGGAAGCAGAGTCAGTCTTCACAAAGCTGTGGCAGTCTATCCCAAGGGTTACTGTAGTACAGACAATCTGAGGTCTTAGACTAGAAAAATAACAAAGATAAGAGATAAGGCTGAAAAAGATCACTGGGGGAAAAAGAAAAAGAGCAATACTTTCAGTGGCAGTCTAGGTAAATTTGAAGACTGCATCTCATGCTCATACAAATTTAAGAAGACAAGGCAAGACTGTTGCACACTCTGGTGCCCAAGACAGCATCTAGGTGAATCTAGGTGAATTTCAAGTACATCCAGGGAACAAAATACCATCATTTCAGCCAGTTCAGGCCTGTCGTCAGACCAGTCAATAACATCAACTTCTTGCACAAAGGTAACTCCAGAAAAAGCCCAGCTCTGCAGTAGGTTGGTGATAAAACTCTTTTACCAGATATTTGTACTGTTGCAATGAAAGGCATGGATTCCACAGTCAGTCTCTTTCTATTACTGCCTGAATCCCTATGCTGATAATTTATTAGGTCTCTCTGTTTGAAAAACTACAGGTGGTAATAGAATCTGTAGAAATGTAAGACACGTTCACAGTTTGATTTGGTGGAGTTCATAAAATATAATTACTGTGTGGCCATATGAACACGGTATTATGAAGGTGTGAATCCTGATTTTATGAACTCTCTTTTTATATCTTTGTAAAACTATGGCTTAATATTTCAACTGCAAGCATGGCCTGATATATCTACTGTAATTTTATTTCCATTTTCATATGAAATCTGAGACAGTGGTGACAATATTAACAAATGGAAACGCTTGTAAACAGAAGACTTCCATGAAAACACCATCAAAGAAGATAGATAAGAAAAGTGAAGCCTGGCAGATTAAAAGAAAGAGCTAATTACAAGAGAAGAAATATCAATAAGCTAATAACATCCCCCAGTAGACTAAACTAAAAAAAAAAAAAAAAAAAATGGAGGCTGTATTTTTAAAAATGGACATTCCTTTATCTTGAAGGAAATGATGAGGAGAAAGTCAGACTATGTGAAAGAAAGGATGTGATTTAAGTATACTAATTACAGAATCCCATCTTGAATCTATGCTTCCTTTGTTTTGAGTGAAAGCTTGAATTGTTTACCGGATAAGAGCAGTTGCTTCAAACGCCCCATTAAACTAAAGGCAAATCCAAATCCATGTGGTACTGGCCCTGACAGCGTGCTCACAAGATCTGGGCATAGCCAGTTAATGCTGATCGTTGCACAACCGAAGCAGCCTCATTTTGAACCATTAGCAAACCAAGATTTTTTCCTTTTTTTTTTTTTTAATCAAGAAAAAGACAAGAAAGAAACTGAATACTAGGGCATATCCAGACTAAAAGAAGATTAAAGGAAAGTGTGGTTTCATTTGTAGTATGCAGTGTGGCAGGAAGGCATCCACTCAGACCGTACTTCCTGGGAGATAAAATAACTAGGGCTGTTTTGTACTATGGTGTATAATTTGATGTTTGTATTTTGTTATTTGTGGCCATTTGTTTGGAGTACAGTGCTTCAAACAAGGTCTCAGAATATTTCCCACTTGTTATTTTTACCTTGCTTTTTGTTGAGGGATTGGTAGTAGCCTCACACAAGGAAGCAAGACACGTGAGTAATTGTCACTTCCGTATTCTTTTGAAATGCACTTTGTTATTCAGTATATTTGTCATCCTCATCTCTTAGCTTTAGGATTTCCAGGTGTGAGTACCTATCCTAAATCATACTGTTTGCCCTACAGACCCATGAAACAGTGAAACTGCTTATGACAAGTTATTTGTGATAGCAGGCAAAGTATCATCAGGAACACAAGTAATCAAATCCAGGAAAAAAGGTTGACTCAATCAGCCAGCAATCAAGACCTGACTGAGGAACACTACTTTGCAGGAAGCAGCCTTCATCCAGAAGATAGTCTCCCTTCAGGGGCTAGCCCTTAAATGAGCCAGGGGCAGGAGGGGGGGCTCTGTCCAGTCAAGTGGGAAGCACATGTAAATTGTTTGCACCTGTGCTTCTTGGGCCAGTCATTCCCCTTTACCAGGTGCTCAATCATCAGTTCAGGCCATGACCTAACTGTTCCCCTACATGTACAAACTCTGATGTTCACGCTGATGTTCACAGTGTCTCAGATTATCCTGAACTGTTTTGAATATGAAACATGAATCAGAGAACTGATTTGTCTTTTTATTGAACCAAACTCTTAAAAACAATAACAACCCACCAAAATAATGGAGATCCTCAATGAAATAAATATAAAAATTCCAATAAGAAAATCAAGTAATGAATAAATTCATCTCAATAAATTGTGCCTGAAAAGATCAAGTCAAAGGTACTGTTTTCTCAAAAGAAAAAGTAAATTTTAGCATTCTGCTTAAGAAATGTTTTCTCGTGATTCTCTTATGTGGTCAGGGAAAACAGTTCATGTTGTTTCAGTACGATAGCATTTAAAAAGAAAACACACAACTGCGTAAATCGTCATGAAATAGCAGCCAGATCTGGTATCTCAGCCCTGCAAATTTGCCTTCTGTTTTAATCTATTTTTTGAAAATGTTCATCTCTAACTCTGTTGTTGATTTAATATGCAATTCTCACTTGGACAAGCAGCTGGGAATACATTGCATACTATATATAAGTGAAGGCTAATGTACTTGAAAGGCCCAGGCTCTTATAAATGAATTACCAAGTCTAAATCAATAGAGCAATCACATATGAACTCTGGACATATCCTTTTCCTGACGCAGGTTTGGCTTGTGGGTGAAACAATTTAAGTCAATGAAATAAGGCCAGATCAGATGATCTAATAGTCAATTTGAGCCTGTCCTGTAACTTCCCCTAGAAGCACAGAAAACCTGGATATGCTACCAAGTGAATTCAATGTTAGGAGCTGTATTTTCTTCATTATCTAACAGAATTCAGGTAAAGAACTGAAGTGCGTATTTAAAGTAGTAGTTTAACTCAATGGCTGCAGAGATACTTTCCTGAAGGTGACGAAGAATACTCAGACACCATCTGGACAATTCACTCTGAAAGCAAAGAATGACAATTCTGTAAAATATTTTACTCTTTAAAGTCATACCTCTAAGCAAAACCATCCAACTAGTGGTCATATCCATAACCTGGAAGAGAGAGCAGAGATATAATAAAGAGCAGGAGCATCAGTAAGGACTCACTGGGAACCAAAAAGATGCTGGAGCCTAGAGTAGGCAGGGGCTTTTCAACTACAACAGCATCAACTTGAGAGATTTCAAGCCTGCCATCTAGATAATGAAATCCACTTGCTGTTTTTCACTAGATCGAGACAGGCATAGGTGGGCAAAAAACTGCCTTTGGAAATAAACTTCATTAGGAAATTCTGTTTTCTCAGAGCATGCTAGAGTCATCAGGAAGTTAGCCACAAACTGTCAGTTCTGAGGTTATTAGAGGATTCTCCTGGTGGGGAGAAAAGGGTTTTTCTGGGCTTCCAGAATGTCCAAACAAACAAAGCCACACATAAAACAAACTAATTCCTCTGAAGTCCCAGACTGATGAAGAAAGAAACTCTAGTTGTTGAGAATGGTATGTTACTACATTAACTTCCATAGAACGCCTTAGGTTGGAAAAGACCTCAAGGATCATCAGGTTCCAACCCTCCCACCACAGGCAGGGTTGCCAACCACTAGATCAAGTACTAGATCAGATTAGCCATCATCTAAACTGGCTTTGAATATCTCCAGGGATGGGGCATCCACAGCCTCTCTGGACAACGTTCCAGCACCTCAGCAACCTTTCAGTGAAAAGCATACCTGATATCTAATATAAATCTTCCCTCCTTAGCTTAAAACCATTCCACCTTTTTTCCCCCTTGTTCTATCACTATTTACCCATGTAAAATGTTGATTTCTCTCCTGTTTATAATCTCCCTTTAAATACTTGAAAGTCATAATGAGGTCTTCCCGCAGCTTTCTCTTTTCCAGACAGAACAAGCCCAGTTCCTTCAGTCAGTCTTCATAGGAGAGGTACTCAAGTCTTCACATCATCTTCATGGCCCTACTGCTAGCTCATGTTAGTTTTTCATCTACCAGGATCCCAGGAGTAACTCCATCCCAGATATCTTGCTTGCAGTAAAATTAAATATCCTGGAAATCCACAGTGTCTCTTCAGCAACACAGTTCAGACAAAACCTTTGTGCATAGCACTAGAACTTGCCAAATTCTCATGGCACACCTGCTCTACTAAATCACCAAAGTTTCTGGGCACTCTCACTGCTTATTTGCTACGTGCTCAGATTAAGCCTCCATTTACTATCCCCTCCAAAAAAAAAAAATCCTTGCCACCTTTCTGGAGACACTTCACTCCATGAAGTACAGACAGCACCAAAAGACATTATTAAAAAGCACCACAAGGTGTGATTTTATCTTGAGTTTTGTACACTCATGAGTTTTGGCACATATTCTGTTTCCCTGGGTTTCATGCATCCAAACCCTGCTCGGATGGGCAGCAATCCATTCTGCATGCAAGGACCCTGAGGAAAAGAAAGTCCAGGTGCCCTATTGTTAACAGACATAAATGATGTGGAGAAGCTAATTCAAATAAAGTGGATAATGAACCATATAAAAACCCCTAGTTTCTCTTTTTAGCTGTACATGTATCCTTAGTGTATTAAAAAGTCATATAGACTTTTTATATAGTCATATATATATTAAAAAGTCAGTATTTTGAGGATGCAGACCCTCCAGTACAGACAGAATAGGGAAGGAAGGTAGTATTTTGCCTCATAACAAAGGGGATACCATGACAGAAGAAGAAGATTAAATTCAGTTGTGCACCACAAGAAACAAGTCGAAACTCTTTCAGTATGCTGCCAAACTATGTGGGAGGGTTGAGAAACTTGTACGCAAACAGATTTGACTGGAGAGAAACTGATATCTTCTTGAAAATGTTTTTTTGCTTGGTTCTCATTTTGCTTATTTAATGCACCAAATGTAACCAAAGTGGGCAGACCTGGACTGAAGTTATTTAGGACTCCTGCTGAAACAGCTAGTTAGGGTTCCAAATACACTGCAATAGTCTTGATAAGACTAAGTAAGTCTTCAAAATCTAGGGTATCCTCAATAGTCAGAGATGCTCAGTTGGTGACAATGGCCCCTGTAGAGAGGTATCTCTCATGGTGTTTTTTCTTCTTTTCTGCTTCCCCATCCTTCGTATTGAGCACATCAAGAGACCTACATTTGCAGCTTTCAGGCTATTAAATTATTTAAATGCATAGTCTTCAAGACAGAAAGGAGCTGATCTGGTTTCTGTAAAGATAAATTTTTTAAATCATCTTTTCTTTGAGAATAAAATCAAATTATACACAAACTAGATCAGATTAGAGAAAGTCTGTTGCTTGAAGTTCCTTATCTGTTCTTTTCTCATTACATTCAGTGAGAGTGGGTAGACTCACAAAAATGCTGTTTGTAACTGTGAGCCTCACACATGCATGGGGATCAAATTCTGATCCAGTAAAAGTTTGGCTAATTCCAACAATAATATTCATAATCTTCACCTGACTAAAGCAGAGGATTTAACAGAAAAATCAAGCAAACTGATATGTGTGTATAAGTGTATTAACAGTTCCTGTTAAGTCTAAATGATCCTCTTACGAGTCTGTAAGCTATAATGCATCCACAGTAGACAAGAGTTATTGCACAGCAATTCAGGTGTAGTTCTTCTTGACAGCAAAACAGAGATAGTGTTTGTCAGCAGTATCAGGGAATTCAACTTCTTTTAGACACTGTGTAGCTGTTCAGAAGGTGCCATGGTGGTCTGATGTGATAGAAGCTCACATCAGACCAAAGTAGCTCAGAGCCGGAAGAGTTTGTCAGAAAGGAACTCGAGAAGCCTCCTTGTCCAGTTCCCAGCACAAAAGCAGTAATAGCTACACCTCCACTTTGCATTACATGAGGACAGTCCAGGTTTCAGGGAGACAAAGTTTATTTGATCTGAGCACCTGAGAGAGTCTCAAGCAATAGGTGAACAGCCTCAGGCACCAGGGTGTGCATAACTTTGTGTGCAGAAGTTTTCTGCCTTTTCTGACTGCTTCAGTTAATATGATAAAAGGTAATTAAATATCATTAAATAGTCACTTCTATAACAGCAGAAGATGTGTGCATGTCTCAATCCTACCATTCCATTCTCTTACATGGATGGGGTTATATCAAGATATTTTGCAGTCTAGTGGAAACAGCATGGGAAATTTGTAAATGCTAAACAAGACATTCTCCTGCCACTGGAACAGAAAGCACAAAAGTTTTAAACAAAAAAGAGCTTTTCCTTGTTCTTTTGATAGGAAACTTCGCCCTTTCAAGAAGTAAAAATCAGAGTAAGAGGTGTTAGATTGTCTCTTAGTTAAGAGGCAGTTTATAAGCCATCTCAAAGAACTTGTAAATCAAAAATTTCACAGCCAAATCATTGTTACATTGCTTTTCTAGAGAACCATTTACCACTTTTTTATTTTTGTCCATCCTCTCTGCTCTCTGTTTTCCTGGTTTCTTTTACATCTTTTAAACTTTCTGATTAACTAGACAGGCATTTAAGTAATGCATAAGATAGAAAAAATAAATATGAAATAATTGGAACACAATTCTTTTAGCTCCTTTAATTATTGTTATCTTCTCGTAGTTTATAAGCTGTTTCTAGCTCTCTAGTAAATTGTTTTCTTCCAGACACTAATTTTTATCATTTTTTCATTAATGTATCGAAACTATGTATTTTACATGTTATGAAAGCCTTTCTAAAAATTAAAACTGTGTTTAATCCAGTGTTTTTTTCATAATATCTTTCAGTCAAAATAAGTTCAAATATGTAACATTGTAAGAGTCAGACAGGGAGGTTTATATTAGTTATTAGGAGCAGTTTTTTCACTCAGGGGTGATGATGCTCTGGAAACAGGTTTCCCAAGGAGGCTGTGGATACCCCATCCTTGAGGCATTCAAGGCCAGGCTGGATGTGGCTCTGGGCAGCCTGGTCTGGTGGTTGGCAACCCTGCATATAGCAGGGGGGTGGAAACTCGATGATCATCGTGGTCCTTTTCAACCCAGACCATTCTATGATTCTATGATTTACACATAAATTTACAGACAAAACCATCACTATTTTCACATCTATTTTTCTGGTGTTATATATCTAGTTAGAAAACATTTTATGTCCATGGATCTAAGACCATTCTAAACTATAAGAAAAACCTCCACCACAGTGAAAATCTGTGTGGAACATGGGACAACAGACTTCTAACTCTCACTCAGCTAGTTTAAATATCATTTGATAATGCAAGGAGCTGTTCAATATTTCTCAGAGAGGGGAACAAAATACTGTAAATTGTCACAAGAAAGAAAAATTTTGATTACACTTGTATACTTACTAAAGGTCAGCTGAGAGCTTTAGGATACTGGAGTCTGGCAGAGACAAATTAGTGATTAAGTAAACGGTCAATGGTATTTGAGTATAATCCATCTTCTGAAAACTTTCACACGATTATCAACCCCACATCTGCAAGAAGTTCACATACTCCACTTAATTCACATATGCATAGTGCTCATGACTGCTGTTTGTGGAGAAGTTAAACAGGTGTTGGATAGCTAACCACCTCTAAATTGGGGGTGAGGAAGAGGAGAAGATGAGGAAAGAGAAGAAATTCAACGCATGAACGACAGAAAGATGGGAAAGGGATAAATGCTTGAAATGTCACTTGGTTATATTCTGAGAAGTCATGAGAAGCTGATAATAGCTCATAACTATGTCCAGGCTAAATTACTAATTGGCTGTAGGATGTACCTTTTCTAGGTCTTAAGAACTGGGAAAATCAGATAATCATAAGATAAATTCAGGTGGTGGAATAAAATGTTCAATTATCTCAGCTACCACATTATTTACTTGAATTCCTCTTTCGTGTATACATACATACATCCTGACAGCACAGGTTCTGCTTCTTAGGCCCTTACCTCAGTGTAACATTCATTTGAATGCCATGGTAAAATTCTTTGAATTTCTGCTCACAAGAGAAGGGAAGGGAAACAGCTCAAACCTGTGTAATTCTAATATCAAGCATCTCAAACACTGAAAAAGTAATGCAACAGGAGTCAAATTAATGTCAGATTTCTTAATTTGAAGTCACTCACGGAATTTTGTTACAATTACCTATAGAAACCAGAGCAGTTACATAGAATATCATCAAGTTCCTGTAAATCTGAAGAAATACGCAACCATTGTAACCATCACACCAGTCCATTCCAAAACACCTAAAAATTAAAAATGCACCTCAGAAAATATCATTTTTGTTCACAAATTGGGCAAGTAACTTGGATAAACATTTATGTTTGCACAAAAGCATTTTCAGCAAATAGCCCCAGTTTCCTCAAAACAGTTTGTACAATGTGAGGCAGAAAATTGGATTATTTTTTCTCATGAATGAAATGCTACATACAACACTGTTTGCAGCCCTTATTAAATTCTGCCTGTGGGATGAAAGCTCACAATGCTAAGGAGTCACACTGGATGTCCAGTGTCACCCAGCATGCACTTAAGCCAAGCCTTGGGAAAATTAAAAGGTGTTGATGCAGTGAGTAGACAGCTGAATTATTCTGAGTGTAAGGGAAGAATAAGGTGATTTATCTCAGAGAGAGATTGAAAGAATATTTTATCTCTACTGATTTCCTTCGGAGCACCTTCATTTAGTTGATGCCTAAGTGCTGACTATAATCACCTGCATTAGTATGAACAAAATTCAGTATATACAGAATGTACTCCCTTCAGAAACCCTGACACACAGACTGGCAGACCTCTAACTGCATTAATTATTTTAAAAATATCTTTAAAATATATTTCAAAAGTGAAAGACAACAAGTCACACTTTCTTTCTGCAAATGCTGTGGTCAGATACTCCCATAAAAACAATTTTCCCTCATAACCTCCAAGTAAGCAAATATATAGCAAATACATTCATACAAGAAAATCAAGTGGCATGATGTAATGATTCAGTTTTCTCATTTTAATGGTCAGATCATTCACTGCCTTTGTCTAGTGATTATACATTGAAGCCATTAAACTTCAGAGCTTCTTCCTATCTGCTCCTGCTTGCTGTCTTATCTGATCTAAAAAGTGCTCCCAGCCACAGTCCCCAGGGCTTTGGCAGGCAGAATACTTCAGACACAGCCCCCACAGTAGTCTCAATTCTGAGCTAGTCCAACAGGATAGAAAATGGGCAACAAACACTTCTGGGTATGCAACCCCATGCCTACAGAGGTACAAGGGAAGATGCTGCTGCTGCTGCCTTCTCTTGCATTTGCTGTCACCCAGGGATGCATATTTTCATTCTCCCTGCTTTAGCACTATTTCAAATTCAGTATGGGTTGAGTTTAACCCGATCTCTGAGATATATTGTGGTAGTAATAAAGGGCTAACTCAGCTGAGCTCTCATTCCCTTTCATTATACCATTATATTTCCTTTTCTAGTCATATGTTGCTTTTCTCTCTGGCACTGCCCAACCGGATCAAATCTTTGTCAGAGAAAAGCTGCCCTATGCACTCTGACCTTTCTGAGGACTTTTCAGCCTGGAAAGTCAGAAATCTAATTATTTATAAACTCTTTTTTTTTTTTTTTTCCTATTTCCTGTGAGATCATAAAGACTATTTGGGTTGAGTTAAAATTATTCTATCATTTACTTTAAATTGGTTTTATAAGAATGTAGGAAACAATCAAGTGCCTAAATGCAACCCAATCTTTAAAAACTATCTTCAGGAAGACACATAAAAGGGATACTTATAAAAAGTATTCCATCCACATGTGACACATTAATACTAAATTGCTATATAAGATTGCATAAAGATTTGAAACTACACTTACCAAATGCTAACTTTTCTTAGACTTACATTTGAATTTGGCAAGCATGGATTCGACATTAAAATCTTCTTGAAAATTGTGTGTTTTCAATTCTCTGATTTCTGTATTCTTTTTTTTAATTTGGTTTTTTTTAAAGCTGTATTTATTTCTTAGATAGCAAAGACTAGTTTTAACTTTCTGTGGAAAACCTCTTCAACAAGCTCTTGTACCACAATCTAGGTCTACCTAGGTCAATCCCCTGCCTGGTCTATATCCTCCACAGCAAGACATACAGATCTAAACAAGCTTTACTTCCTAATTTATCATTTTTTAACTTCATCCCCAGAAAGTAAAACACCATCTGAACTCCTCAAAATGGTGATTCTGACTCAGAAGGACAGTTTCCAAACTTCAGATGTGTTTCATTTAAATCATCTCCTGTACTGCTACTCTACATAGCAAGAAAGTTTTATTTGGGGAAATTTCAATTATTTTTCATGCTGTCCATCTATGCATAAGCTATTTCTGGAAGCCAATATGCAGAAGGAAAAATGTAGCTTCTGTAGAGTTTGCGTTTTATGTTCTGTGTAGTCTCTTGCAACACCTGATTTATTTATTCTTACAATCTGCATAAACTTGCTTTGAGTCACTTCCAGAAAACATTCTGGTACTATTACAAGGCCCTCAGATTTTCAGATCAAATGTAACAAGATGAGAAATACTCTATAACCTAAGAGTAAGACAGCTATATGCATAATAAGTACTTACTAAGCACTCTAATATACATGTGAACTTAAAGCACCTAACCAAGATGGGAAACAATGACATAGGAAAACACAAGAACTGTTTCCAGCACATCTTTTGAATGTAGGAATTTTTGGGTTTAAAATAGTTAATAGAGCTTTAGCTGAAAATATTTTTTTTAGGGTTAGAACAAAATAATGTGCATTTGTTCTCTTAGAAAAATACCTGAATATTAATCCAGTTCCTGCCTGGAGAAAGTGATGGGGAAATTTAACTGGAGCAAAGAACATCCATATAAGAGGTGCATTACAAGTAGGCATGCAAAACCTCCTCAGAAACACTGATCATTTACCTAAGCAATGTTTCATATAAAATACTTGTTAGAACAGAGATTGATAATCTCACCAGAACAGTGTTAACCTTGGCTTTAATATTTGATAGTGACAGCAGTTTTTTACATTTATAACTAAAGCATACTAGTATGGTCTAAGTATAAAAAATAAGGAATGACTAAATGAGAAAATGAGACAAAATAACTCTGCTATAGCTAAGTCCTTTTAAAACATTAGATTTTCAGCATAAATACAATGATGCTTATAAGTTGTTATATCATCAAAATAGACCTGCAGCCAAGTATGAATTCTCCTATTTATTTGCAGTAAAACTGATCCACCACAGGAACGATCACTTCAATGGTGTTGCTGCCTGACCATATCCCATACAAAACAGCTTTCTATCTGACTCAACATGCCAAGTGCTATTCTGCAAAACACAAATATCACATAGTCTATATCCTTTGCACACATCTCTCTTTCCTCTCACCTAGTAATTACACTAATGCTATGCCCGATGGGATATATGACAGCAGTCCTGCTGTTCACCAAGCTAGTCAGTACAATAGCAGCAGTCCTGTTCATGTTGCTGCATGTCAGGAAATCAAAAGGAAATGTCCACTGTATAAATTTAGATCAGCTCCAAGTGAATATGCATATAGCCTTCCATTCCTGGGATGCCTGACTCTGCACTGAGCAAACAGCTTGCATATGGATGCAGTCAATCTGATGCATTTTTGGTGTTGCCCATGCCCTGATCAACTAAATGGCACATACACAGTTACTGCTATCCTAGATAAAGCAGACTTATTCTGCAAAGGACTAGCATATGCTCTTGTATTTATGGAACTTGTGTATTTGCAGTTCTCTGAAGTGCTAAAATGGACCTCAATATGATTTAGGCTGTTTAAGGTTACAGTAGAACTCTTATGCTATTGTTTTTTGGTTTTTTTTTTTTTTTTTTTTTTTTTTGTTTTGGTTTGGTTTGGTTGTTTTTTTTTTTGCCACAGATCTCATCCTTTCCATCCAGGGAAAGAAAAAAAAAAAAGGACTATGGACTTGGTTTATCTATTTTTTTCCTTCAGGAAAAAAATACAGTACCCATACAGTTCCCTGTGTGCAAGATGTTACTGCTGTTTTTATCTGCTTCAGAGCTGGTGAAGGTGCAAGGCAGAATCTCTTTTTAACGATTCAGTGCCAAAATATGCATTTTGTATTTTCAACTGCATTCATCTGCACAAAATATCAGATAGAGAAAACAAATGCAAACATGCTGATTTGCACACTGTATGTAGTGCACAGGAGCTTGTGGATTAATAGGAAGAAGCAATAAACTATTCCCTAAGTGCAAGTCTTCGTTAAAAAAAAATTTGAAGAATAAATAATTAGAAATATGCAATATCTCCCTTGTTGTTACCCTTCATCAAAAAGCAGTTCTGTTAAGATAAATAGAATCTACAGATTACATACAGGAAATACATACAGGAATACAGGAAATAATCAACTTTTAAACTATGATGCATGGTTTTTTGTAAAGACATTGAGAGAGAAGGTAGCTGCCAACAATGAAAACTAAAGCGCCTTTAACTTTTCAGACAGAAAGTCTTGGATTTTGGAAGAAATAAAAAAGTACAACTTGAGTAAATTGACTATCAGTGATCATGTCACTTGTATCTGAGCTATTGAACCCCCCCCCCCCCCCCCGTATTCAGTGCTAAAGTGCATGTCCCATGTTTAAAATTAAATATGCATGTCCTGCACACTTCATCAATCAAGGTGTACTTGATTGGATGAGATAAGCCCCACTGAGTGCTCCAAAACTAAATTTGAGAAGTATTATCAGTGAAAGCTAATATTCAGAATACAGACAAAACGACATTTGTTTCAGTGGACTTGTGCTCTCTTATGGAAGAAAGGTGCTTATTGATGATGAACTTCAAGTTAGTATAGTTAAAGATGATGTCTTTCAGGTTTTCTGATGACTGAATCATTTCCTGCCCTTTTCAAACACCTTCTATAGTGATTGGTGCGTGCCTTCCTTAGCACTTCAGTGTGACTACTTTTGAATCATCAGATTCAATTAGTGGCACTATGTTATCTAAACAGCAGTGTATAATCAGATAAAGAGGATAAGAGGGAGTACAAAATGGTTTTGCATGAAAAAGGATTAGATGCATTCATTACAAAATAGTTGCTAATGTATGGGAGTAGGACAAGTCTTAATATTTGTGGACTCTTAAAGCCATTTTGAGAAAGAGATATTTTAACACATAAAGTAATTATTTTTTTTTTAATATAAAGATTAAGAAGCACATTTATGCACATTTCCAGACTAAAAAAGAAAAACATAAACACCCTACATGCAGCCGAAGAATCATCAGACAAGAGAAGAAATACAAATCTAATTTTCTGAGTGTTTTAAAACAGAAGTGAGTATCATTTCAATAATGCTGCAATAATGCTGTAATTCCCTACTGAAATGCAGAGACTGACCTTGTGTTTCCAGGAGACATGAGAGATCCTCCCATCCTTGTAGCCACAGTAACAGTTCTGTTCTTGATGGGACCATCCTCTCCTACCAATGCCATTTGAATAAAGTAGGAATACTACAAATGTGAATAGTTAGACTTTTCTTACCTTTATACTCCTTCCAGTGATACTGATGCCCAAAATCACAGCGTTTACTGCTTTCTTCTAAGCCAAACCCTCTTGGAGATATCTTAGCATGCCTTTTTTTCTAAAGATTTAGAAAGTACTATTATTATTTACAGTACCTCAACACAACGCCTGGCAGAGTACAATGCACGTATCACATTAGGTAACAGTCTACCTTACACCCATATCAGGAGTAAATCATATCACTTTACAATCATTTTATTAAACAATTCAATAATCTACTACTGGACAGATGGCCTAGATAAAGTCTCCCATGACCATATGATTTACAAGGCAATCAGATGAGTGGTCAAGACTATTTCTTCTCTTTTAATCCATCCCAGACAGCCCAAATAACAATGAATCAATAAGTCCTTCAGACTTCCTATATATGCCTGTTATCTCAGAAGACAATAAATCATGTGGTAGCTATTCAAAAATCTATTCAATGAAAACATTGTGTTTTCAACCGTTTCAACAGTTGAGACTAATGTAACAAATCTTAGTTTTTCTGAAAAACTCCACTGTTCAAGTTCAACTCACTGTTCACTATAATCATAGGGTTATCTGAAGATCACAGTAGCAGCAAAGGCCATTAAAATATTATCTGTTCGGTTTCTTTTTTTTTCTGCAAGTGTTTTGGTATAAAGAACATGCAGTTCAATTTATTTTTTTTTCCATTATTATAAAATGAAAACTATCTGAATATATATCAAGTAATCTTGCAGCAAACACATATCCTACTGCATTTATTTATTTATACAGAAATCAGTAGCTAAAAAAGATTATGCTGGCTTTCTCGTGGTGCTTTTGAGCACACAAACAAATGTGTACAGCGGCCATCTATACAACAGGGGTGAAAACTGGCTTGCAGAACTCAGTGCGTGTGGCCACACACAGCAGGTGTGCTGACCACTGGAGTGACCAGCTCAGCAAGATTTCCTCTTCACTTTGAATGCTGTGCTAAGAAGAATCTAAGCTCACAGGTGCATCAAGACAAGACTGATGGAGCCCTCAGTTGCAAAAACATGCATGCTGATTTTCAACATAATGCTAAACTTTCAGCTTGCAGTGTGGTTTCTAGTAATATTTTCCTAACTTCTATCTTAGAGTACTTGAGACCATCCATTGCCACAGAGTCACTTTATTTTTTGCTGTTAGAACTGATATGGCCTTGCTTCTTTACTAGGTTTTGAGTCCTTCTGACCTCACATATGTGATCAGTTATGCCAGAGATAATTGGAACTATCTAAGAGGAGTAGGAATACAAAAAAATGGTTTAGGAATCAGACAAAAACTCCCATTAAGGATCAATTTTTCTGCTCTTTCTAATGTGTCCCCTCAGGACTTCATAAAATTAAGACTCTAAATTCCTTATCTCTCACCTTTCTTCCCTGCCACATACACATCACTCTTGCACACAAGAAGAGCTGTGTAGCTCAGCAAGTCTCCATTGGTTACTCTCCAAGCTTGATCTTTAAAAAACTAATAGATGCTGCAGTATTCTACTTTTGGTTTGTCTGACATATACTTTTTGAGTCTGTTAAAAAATAATCTAACAGTAGTGTTCAACCATGCAGTGCTGACACTTTGTGTTGAGACAGAACCTTTCACAGGAAGATCTAATATACTTTACAGGAGGATGGGAATAACTCTTCAATTCTGTAGCTGAGATAGCCAAGGTCTCAAGACAAAGTATGACTTGCTTAATACAAAACAAAGGAAGAGTAAAGGAAAATGCAGATAGTGGAGCAATCACGGCCTGTGTGTATTATGGCCACAGGATGGAGGTTGACATCTGAGAAAGGCCAGACACTACTTTGATTGTGTTGGGATTCTTCCAGCTACGTATTTAAATTTATTTGCCATCCTAATCAAGCAGTTACTTTGTTTTCTTTGTTGCTTCTCTTCTTTGACTTTAGGTCAGCTTGTGACAGACTGTTCCCATGCAAGGGTATAAAAGCAGAAATCTTCATTCCCTCTATTTAACTTCTCCTGGGACCAGTGAAGAAAACAGGTGAGGCACATCCTCCTTGGAATTAATAAGAAACCTCTGGGCTTAGGTAAAAAAAAAAAAAAAAAAAAAAAGCTTTTCTTCAACTCTGAAGTTGTGTTTGTTAAAACAAAAACAAACACTAAAAAAATAATAATAATTGTCATTTAGCATATCTTCTTGTTTGTGGTTGTTTTGTTGTTAGTTTGTTGGGTTTTTTTTTTCCCTCTCTTGTTTTAAGCTTGTTTTCATTCTCAGCTCCTTTTCTTTCTGATGTTTTTCTACCATCTTCTAAAAGGCTTCTAAACAGCATTCTATTTAAATAGAAACTGGGCAGGCATAAGTGCTGTGTATATAAAAGACCTTCAGTGAGGCAGAGGTGAAGAATATACTTAATATTTTGCTGAGCCAATAATGAGTCCCAGGCTAAAAAGCAACCAGAATTCTCTGTGAGCTCTATGTTTATTTTGGCTATCATCATTTTCAGTCAAAGCTCCATCTTTGGGAAGCACCAACCCCTAGTGTAATGAGCAAAGAGCTCTTATTTGCTGTTACTCTCAGTTGTTAATAATTATAATTCTAAGTTCGCAATTAATCAGAGCAAAATGTTCAACACTTCCCTTCATAGTTTTCTAAATGGGAGTCTCTGAGCCTAAATAAACATAATATTTAGTTTCATTTTTATACAGAAAAGATGTATCATTTACTTTTAAAAATGTTCCTGGAGCTACTGTTCAAATAATTCACACCCAATCTTTATCTGGCAATTTCATTCATTTATAACAGCTAAACGTGTTGTGGGGGTTTTTTTTAATCTCTTTCACAGCATCTTGTTTTAGTTTTTTTTTTAATAAATTGTCAGAGGTGGAATGTGGAGAGCTTTTAAACTGATTATATAACTCACAGAAAGATCCATTCCATTCTTAGTCATCAGCATCATTATTAAGCCAGCAGCTGCAATCCACACACCCTTTTCTGCTTTTATCGTGAAAACAGAATGAAATTTATCAGTTATCAAATACAATGCCTTCTCTGTATGAATAAATTATTTTGTGGTTATAACTTACAAAATGTTCCCATCTCTATTCATACCAAATGCATCAAGTCATTTGGATGACAGTATACCACAAAAATTATCCGAACTGTCAGGAAGCTGGAATGACTTATCATAGAAAAATTATTCCAATTTTTAGCAACTCAAAACAGTAGCAAAGAAGAAGAAAAGATATCTCTTGAGAATATTGGTCATATCTACTTCAGAGTGAATCACCGTTAAAAATATGTATATGTTTTTTGTTCTAAGGAATCAACGACTTACATTTTAATTACACTTGATAAGACAGTCATGATACCTTCTTTCAAACAAATCTTTCCTCAAAAAAATTGTATAAAATTTTGAAAGCATCAATAATTACAAAATTAACACAGTTGAATTTACAATAATACAGGTACCTCCTTAGGTTTGCCACTCAGATAAAGCACCATGAAATCATACAAAGCCTGAATTATTAAGAGTTATGACTGCTTTAAATTTCCAGGGGGAGAATTTTGTCAGGATTAACTCCAACTGAAAGAACCCCCTGGAAGTGTGAGTCGTGTACATAGCTTGCTGATGGAGCTGGAAACTAAGATGTCATTAACATCTTTTTTTATGATTCTGAAGCTGGAACCTGGTCAAAACAGGTTTGATAAATATTTGTTTAAACATTAAAAAGAAAATCTTCTAAATCTATTTTTAAAAGTCTTTAAGTGTATGAACAGCTTTATTTTATGCAGATTTGAGTGACTGTAAAGTCACTTTGAGGTTTTGGTTTTTTACAGTAGACCAAAAATATTCTCAAAAAATATTTTTCATAAAATAAAAGTAAAGCTTCTTAAATCAGTAAAAGAAAGTTAAAAATAAACTTTTTTTTTTTTTTTTTCTTTTTCCTGGAGACAGCAACTTCTCCCTCAACTGCAAAAACTTCAAGCAGTTTTCACTTAAGCTGAGTCAACACAGATTGAGCTGAAGCATCTGGTCCTATGAAAGCTGCCATGAGAGTTTGCAGAATGTTAAATCCTATTTCAGGAGCATCACGGTGACACTGTAATTATCACACTGCACTACTAAAGATGCTCAAGTTCCATTTCAAACACAAAGAGCTTCTGCTTCAGCATAGCACGTAGGAACTAAGCTGGTGACCTGGTTGGTCCAGTAATGAATCCTACATCATCTTTCTTGGATCTCCTCAAAGGAAGACAAAAGAAATCTTGAAAAAGGCAATTATGAAAGAACATTTTCAGATTTAAAAAGACTCCCTAATCCAACAGATATTAAAGTTTGGGTCATTCCTCAAAGTACTGAGATAATGAATGTTCCACAATCCCAGGGGTTGGTCCTCAGCATGTATGCAATTCAGTGGTCATAGTGGAGGCACCAGCCTAGTTACTGGTTTGCTGTTGTTGTTTTGTTTTTATTTTTCCATTTTCCCCAATCTATGTTTGAATATTTTGTAGTCTATATAAATTTTCAGTCATGCTGTTAACCTTAACTCTTTGTCAGCAACCATTGATTTTGTTGAGGTATAGAGGTATTTGTAATACATATTTAAACTGTTTTTCCTTATGTATTTTTGCTTATTCCATTTGGGCATGATGAAAAATATTTTAGCTCTGTATATTGCAGAAATTATTATAAAGATCGTTGATTTGCCATGTACACCTCATTTTTCCTTTAACATTTTTCTTAAGTGATACTCTCCTAAGTAATCATGCAATTAACTTAAAGCATTTCTCTGCATCAGCCTTAACCTGTCTCCTTTGATCAGACATTCTCCAAACTAAAAACAAGACAGCTGACAATCCTTCCTTGATGATCACAGAAAACGTATGAAATCATGCCTTGTACGTGCCATGTACAAAATGACAGACAAAACTATAATGGGTCTGGTTTACCTGTGTATAGATTATTTAATTAGCAGGGAGAAGGTAAAAGTGAAGCACTATTTGGACTTCTGTTACTCTAGTACATGTTTTATCCATGAGCTAATAGGAAAACATTGCTATGATAGTGGAAAAGTAAGACAGGAAACTCCCTTGATTTCCTATTACTTATGAAGCCTTTGTGTAAAAGAAAATACATTGTGTAAAAGAACAAAAAAAAAAATCATTTTCTTCATATATTTGCATTTGTCTGCTAACATACAAAAGAATGTCAAATGCTGAACCATGTTGCTCAGAGAGACTGTGGCCATCCTTGGAAATGTTCAGTGCTCCATCCTGAATAATTTGATTGAGCCCACAATAAGCAAGATTTGGACCAGATGAACTCGAGAGGTCCCTTTGAACCCAAATTTCTCCATGGCTTTCTTTCCTTGTTAAATGTGTTATTTTGGATATATTGAAAGGCAAGATTTTGGCAAAAACAAATAAACAAAGCAACCTCAAACTTTTTCCAATAAGGAAGCAGTTGTCAATGATCTATAGATAGCATCTATTGAACAGAGTCCCTCAGGTCAAAGGCACAAGACCTGTATGCTATCTAATGCCAATATGAGAATAAAATATTGAAATACATGTTTCTTTTCTTAACTGAACCTACCTCTTGCTCGAGGGAAAAGGGGAGATGTCAAGCCATGTCTCGAAAGACTACTTTTTGTTTTTAGATTTTGAGAGTTCCAACCTTTGTTAAATTTCAGGATGTCTTCTTAGCTGTAAGAAAACAGCTTATTTTGAGTTTTCCATTGGAAGTGTCTAACTATCTGATAATCTTTGATCTTAAATCAGCTTAATATTGTTTGAACTTGCAGAAGTATTTGCTCTAAGTACAGAGAAAGAAAAAAATAGTTGTGTGGAACTTCTTACAGGTTGAAAGAAAATATCACTTGAAAGAAGGAAGCCTTCTCTGGAAATGAGAAAGGAGAAGAAATTGATTGGGTTTTTTTGTTTGTTTGTTTGTTTTTTGTTTTTTTTTTAACATCTAAGACTAAATAAGGCTAACTCTAAAGTATGAAGTTAATATTCAAATCTAAAATAACAATTTAGAAATTTAAAATTAAAGGAATTAAGGCTTCTAATAAAATGAATAGATTGTAATGTGACCATGCCTCTTTTGATGTTCATCAATGAGAGTCAAGCAAAGTTTGCACAAAGTTTTTCAAAATTAGTGTACATGCATAAGAAAATGAAGTTAGTATGAGTTGTTACTAATCCCTTCCATGGAAGGGCTACATCCCTGTCAAATATTATCATTATGGAGCTTCAACAAACTGGAGCAAGGAGGCTTTTAATGATTTTTAATGAAAATACCAGCCCCTAAATCTGTACATATAGCAAGGACTGATTTTGTCCTCTGTTTCTCATCAGAACATTAGTGGGAAGAAATTACAGTACTGTGCAGATGCTTCCTCCCTGCCAAAATGAAGTCATTTAGGGGAGAAAAAAATAGAAGTTGCCTACTAAAGTGTTTGTTTCGTTCTAGCAGTTGGGTAGAAGTAGGGGAAAAAATTATATAACAGAATCCACACACACACACACACAAAAAAAAAAAAATACAGACATAGCCTCCCATCTGATGCTCTGATGAATCAAAAACCTCAAATAAATAAACACAAAAATAAATAAGTAAATAAATAAAACACAATGCCTTTGCACACTCTTCTTTTTTACTATGAGTTCAATGTTTTGTTTCCAATCAGATGTGATAAGACAGTCAAAATTAATTCTAATCGAGAACTTCCTGGCAATAGGTATTGCAGTCTTAAGTGACAGGTTTACTTACCCACCTGACAAACATCAAAAGAACCTAGTTTTGTTGATTTTCCCTAGAAATGGCTGCAACAAAATGGTTATCTGACATGTCTTTTATCAGTTTGCTATGCTATGAAATCTAAAAGATCCCTCATTTAAATAATGACATTTTCTAAGGGGTAAGGTCAGAAGAAACGTGATCAATTTACAAAGAGGAAAAAATTACTTTAAGTACCCTGTAGACTGTATAATGTATCAAACAAGAAAAAAAGCAACAAATGTGCTTAATAAAGTATGCTTCTTTCAGGCAAAGCAAAACAAAAGCACCACTCTGACTTCCAGACTTCTTTTTCAATTATGACTGCTGTGAGAGACATCACCCCAAAATATGGAATTTTGTCAGAGCTTCGAGTAAAATATGAAAATGCATTAGAATGACTTTTAAAAGTGCCTCGTAACTTCTTAACTTAATATCAATTTGAGACAAAAATTTCCATTTAAATAAAACAAATTGTATTTTTTCTACAGTTTTTGTATGAAATGTCCAAAGAGAATTCTGCACTCTCAGCATACTGGATAAACACCAGGGTTAGTAATGTCCAAGGAGAATGGAGACAACAGAAAGGGAGGCAAAGTATGAGTAGAATATCTAACAGGGAAATGCCTATGGTACGAACATCAACTCCTTACTTTAGATAACTTGAGAACTGTGGCAGAACATGAATTTCTTTATGTGCTTTGTTAAATGCCCTACAAAAAAAAAAAAAAAAAAAAAAAAAAAAAA